>NC_052059.1:8112057-8484557 GCF_903992535.2 Arvicola amphibius | reverse complement strand
ATTAGATAATGCGGGTGGATAGACCTAATGAAAGCAGTGAAGGTCACATTTAAATATCAAAGTGCATGTTATCTCTGGGGAAATTAAGAGACACACAGCATTAAGTCATGTCTAGAGCCCCGGAAATCTCACCTTTTGAAAGACAAAAATCATGTTACACTTAATATTTACTAGACGATATAGCACAAAGAGGACAAGATCTATGTATGTGTATGCAACTGTCACCTGATATATGTAAGTACACATACATGTGACATTAGACTTAATTCCTTACGTACATTAAGGAAGTCCTGTGGGATAAAAATACTTATTTTGATCATTTGTCTTGGACCCAGTATCTTTACTGACATCACCAGGTGAAATCTTTCAAGTCTTATTGCTCTTACAATTGAAAACTATCTGTAAGATTGGTAAGAATATTTAAATTAAATTCCTTAATTTAAAATATTACACAAATAAGAAAAACATCAGAGGAAATGATTACAATGACTTAACAAGTGGTATTCAAGTTTTTTTCTAGGCCATTAACCTATGAACTGACTCTTCCCATCTTAATTATTTGATGCACAAGTTAGTTAATTGATCAATTAAATCTGAGAAAAAATTATAATTGAAAGTTACTTACTTTCAATTTTATGCTGAGGAACTGTCTTAGTCAGAAGGACATCATGACCACAGCAACGCTTATAAAGGAAAATGCATAGTGGGCTTTACAGTTTCAGAGGTTTAGTCCATTGTCATCATAGCAGGTAACACGGGGCAGCATGCAGGTAAATATGGTGCCAGAGAAACTACTGAGATTTCTACTACAGGAAGAGACAGAGCCTGGTTTTGGCTCTTGAAACCTCAAAGCCCAACCTCAGGGACACACTTTCTCCAACAAGGCCATGCCTAATCTTTTCAAATAGTGTCACTATCTAAGTATTTAAATATATGAATCTAGGGGGCATTCTTATTGAAATCACCACAGGAACACAATGGAGAAAAAAAACAGCAAGTTAAAAATAAAATGAAGCTAACAAAGTACATGATGTGCAGGTAGCTTTCAACTTGAGGCAATTATTTTTATTTTGCATATTGCAGAAATACTTTTTCCCACAAAGGATTGGTGAGAACCATTAGTCAGGCACCATGCTAAAGATATGAGGCATGAGTCTTCCCTTCTACCATCAGGAAGCTGCTCTCAGAGTCTTCTGGGCCCCTTATCGTGTTCCCTTTCTATTTCAGGTGCCTTACAGCATCAGAGCTGAGCATCCTCAAGTGTTATCCACAATATCTTAAATGTTTGCCTTCCAATACCCCAGTCTTTGTCTATAGTGGTAAATGATCTTCCGAATTTTCTCCAGAGTGCTCTTCTGAAAGCCAGCCAAGAATTACTCATGCCCCAGAAAATGCCTGCTCCCCTTTAATGAGTACATCCTGCAGTTTCCTGCCACTCTTTGAGGTCCCTGAGTTTGGCACCTCTTCGTGTTGCCAAATCTGTGTCCTGAGCTCTGTTCATCTGCAGGAATGGAAGGAATCTGATTACATAGCATTTCTGATTGCAAAAGTCACCTCTGCGCTGATCCCTTGATGAAAAGAATTCCCCATTGTGCGACTGCAAGTAAATCACAGTGCAAGGCTTTAGGTCTGCACGAGATCAACCCACCTGGTGATGGCTGCCCAGAGACACAGTTTATGACTCTGACTGCTGACATTTGTGTCCTGGAAAGTAGAAGCACCTCCAAGGAATGGTTAATACTGCGTGTTACCCTTTCCGCCTTCTATAGGGAATACTTGTACAAGGTCAGCCATTGTTCTGAGCACTTCGCATATAATAATACCCCACTTAATGTTTGGTAGCAGCATCATAAGATTGAAATTAATATCATGGCAACTTTGTAGATGAAGAAACATGGGATCAGTTTCCCTGGGCATGGTTAGCAAGTTACTGAGCAGCTTGGAGCAGACTGTCATTGCGCTGCTCCAGTTCCAGTGGACTATAAACCCTATTTAAATTGCCATTGTAAATGCTATTTAATATTGGCAACCCTCTAACTTTGAAATAATAACTTTTGACATATATACATTAGCCATAAGCAGAGAAAAGCTAAACTGTCCGATGGAAATATTAGAGATATAATGCTATCGATATCTGACAATAGTCATTTGTCTTAAAAGAGTTTCCCTTAAATGAGTATATAAAGCAGGTCACAGATGAGCTGCACATTCTCTTGGCAGAAACAGAAAATGCTGGATAAGTAACGGCTTCTTGAAATACTGGAAGGAGAATTATGAGGGCCTTTAGAAATCGCTGAAATGTAAGTCAGCTTCGAATGCCTTGACAAACACTGCCATCTAATGCCCAGTGGAGAAATCCAGGCTTGGTTCAGACCTTGAATATGTTCTGACACCATCCTGCAGCATTGCTTACAGCAATGCTGCACACACCACACTCTCAAGGGAGATCCTATAACTGACTGCTTCAGTCGTTTGGAGGCAAGCTTTAGGAAACAGCGGGAGACGTACGCTTTAACATCACAGTCCAGCTTCTGGGAATGTTAATTGTAGGGTAGGGAGGCGTGGTAATTATAAAAATAAGGTTGATTATAACATCTACCCAGTGTGTAGGACAAATATCCTTAAGTAATTACAGCAAAACCTAATTGATGCCATCGGTTTGATTCTGGATTCTAAATACTTTTTCATGTGACTTGGTGCTTTTTTTTCATCCCGTGCTTCTTCTTGAAGAGTATAATGATAAAAATGTGCCTTCCCATGGCTTTTTGAAATATATCCTAGCAAAATGCAGACGATAATGAATTCAAGACTGTGAAGACAAGTATGGGCATCTGAAGAACACTGTGCTCTGTGTTCACGTTCATACATGTTGCTAATGTCGTTTTTACATGCTGGGATGGGTTATCAATACTCAATACTCAATGCCCAGTTGAAGTTCATTCCTAGCATGACACCACAGGCTGACTCTGAAGCAGCAAATTCTGGCTAGAATATATATATATATATATATATATATATATATATATATATATATACACTATATACACACACACACACATATATATATAGAGAGAGAGAGAGATAGATAGATAGATAGATAGATAGATAGATAGATAGATAGATAGACAGATAAAATGGCTAGGATAAAAGAGATGAAAAGGAAACATTATCCACTGTGGTCTGTATAGTACTACTGTATAGCAATGAGCTAAAATCAAAATAACTCTTTCTCCGAACCTTCCAGCTGGCATGGGGAGAAGGTTCAGTGAGGGAAAGTACCTGCTGCAAAGCGGAAGGACCAACATTCAGTTCCCTAGAAGCCATATAAATGCCGGGTGGTCTTGGTGGCCTGCTCGTAATCCCAGGACGCACGATATGGAGATAAGACATTCCCAGGCCAAGATGACCAGCCAGACTATCTGAACTGGTGAGCTCCAAGTTCAAGTGAGAGATCCTTCCTCAATATTTAAGGTGCAGTGCAATTGAGGGTGTCAGCTGACATCATCCTCTGGCCTCCACACATATGCCCCCCACATATATCCACACACATGGCTATACAAACCACACAGAAATACACATGCAAAAATGGCAGTTTTTACATGTTACTTAATCTTTATTTAAATTTTAAATATTATATACATTTTACCTTTTTATAAACTGTGTTTGCTACAGACTAAGTGCTCTTTATTCAAAATATATGGCACCAGGATATTTTAGAAATCAGATCCCTCAAATCTCTATTTGAATATACATAATAAAATGCACAGGTCTATAGCCAAATTTAAACCCAAATTTGAATGAAATAGATATAGAGATACATACGTACATATATATGTATATATATACATAGATGTAGATATACAGACAGACAGATAAATTGATAGATATCCCAAGACAATTTCATTTCATATTTTCAAATTATTTCTTAAGGAAATGAAGTTTTATGACAAGGTTTTCTACTTGGAGCCATCATGTTGGCACCCAGAAAGGTTTGGATCTAAAAGTGTTTGGGATTTAAATATTCAACTTCTTATGATCCTTGGGTAACTTTAAAAATCACATCTTCATTGTGTTCCACATAGCTAAAGAATTCTTAGATGGCTATGATATTAAAAACTTTATAACTAGAAGGTTTCAGTTCATGGTAGAGCTCGTTTGTCTTCCAACTTCCACAAAGCGAGACTGTTTCAGTGAAACTAAAGTACAAGCTGTCAGTCTCTCACAGACAGTTCTCAAACATGAGTGGGCCCCTCCCAGAACCCCTGCTGCATTTGGAAGGAGTATTTGTGAATACACAGCAAGGCATTTAAGGGTCAAAATAAAGGAGTTTTAGGTGGAAGGTAAGAGGTATTACCCTCCTGTCTTCCCCTTTGCCCTTGGTTTAGATCCTTTGTTGCCCTACAAGACTGGCAAAGCTTGGTTGCTATTCATTGAAGGGCTCGCCACTTAGCACTAAACCTGAGGCAAGATAAAAAGTGAGGTGAAAACAATTTAGCTCTAGACCTGATTCAACAGAAAAGCTAAATTCATCCTTTGATATCTGTGCCATTATCTAGAAAAAAGGTGGTGGGAGGGGACAAAATAGTACTTAGGCAAATTTGAACACACACACACACACACAAAAAAAAACGTTATCTTTTCAACATGATTCTGAAATCTAATTTTAAAATCTACTGCCGAATTTGTAGCTAAGTAGCTATTCTCAGAATAGAAAGTAGTTTGAGTCCATTCAAAGTCTACTGTTCAAATCAGTTTGGGGTTGGCACAGTCCAGATAACTCACTGGGGTATTCCCAAGTGAGCACAAAGCCTTCACAGTGGCTTGACCTGACATTCATTAATACAGGGTTGTGAAGAGCAATTTAGCATGCTACTTGAAAGACCAAAATTCCTTGAGATTTAATCTTCATGTCTGAAGTACTTCTCAGCATTTTCAGCAACTCCATGTGGAATTCTTAAAATGCAGAAGTAACATTATCAAAATAATGGCTGTGAACCAAGGCTGGGAACCAGGCAGGCATTCATCCTGACAGAGATAAATAATGGGCAAAATAAATTGCGGTATTAGCTGGACACTTGCTACACGTGAACCACACCATCTCGCTTGTATCTACACAGGAAGCATAGCGCAAAAGGAAAGACAACTGCACTGGAATCCATTCAAACGAGCACAATAGTGGTTACCGGGGAAAAATGATTTTGATTGTATCATTAAATTTAAAACATTCACTTTAGGCAATGAACACAATCCTCAAGTGGGCCTTTTATCACCAGCTTAATGGAAGGAGTGTTAAGAAAAAGTGCAAGCGGATGTTTTTAGATTCTATAGCTCTCTTCATTCTGTGATTAGAATATGGAAAATACACACTCACAGGAGAAAAAGCACTGTGTTCCTCAACACAGTCACAAATTAATGTGTAAAGATCAATTAAAAAGAGGCCAATGAAAATCCATTGATCTCAGGAAGAGGTCAAACTGAATAAACATTGCTTAACAATTTAAAAACTAGTAGGAAGCCGGGCAGTGGTGGCGCACGCCTTTAATCCCAGCACTCGGGAGGCAGAGGCAGGCGGATCTCTGTGAGTTCGAGACCAGCCTGGTCTACAAGAGCTAGTTCCAGGACAGGCTCCAAAGCCACAGAGAAGCCCTGTCTCAAAAAACCAAAATAAATAAATAAATAAATAAATAAATAAATAAATAAAAACTAGTAGGATCACAACAAAAATAATGAGGGGATGGGGTGGATTGTGTCACGTTAGTAAATTTCATTGTCCATCAGAATCTAGGAAGACGCAGTGCTTCTTCACAGTTGACAGCAGACAGAAGCTGAAGCCTAGGTAACCTAGAAAGTCTGTGGCCCTGAATCTTTAACCTCAAGCTGAAATAATCATTGGGGTTTCACACAGCTGTTGGTGGCTTGAGGAAGTTCTCTCCTGTTTTGTTATTCTGATTATATGTCCTAAGAAGAACAATACTCATTCAACAATTAAGGTTGCCACTGGGCATAGTGGTCCTTAACCTACTATGTTAAGTAGTATTACTGCTTGTCCTCTGACAAAGCTCTTTGACCATCAGATGTTGTTCACAGAAAAGCCACAATGGCCATGGCTTGGTTTAGCTCCATGTACCCTGAGATGAAGTCTATTACTCCATTCTTTGTCTCAGCCTTCTGACTTCTGTACACAAATGCAACGTGGCAGGTATGGCCATACCCCAGGCCCAAGTTTAGTCTCAAGAGGCCTTACACAACAAGTCCTAATGAACAAGCAAGCCCAAGATAAGTTTATAGATCAAGATCAGCATTTGCTGTGGAGATTTAGATGACACATATTTAGGTGCTGAAGTTCACAGTCACTGTTGGATCTGCTAAGCCTGCTAAGTATAGCCAAGCATATGCACAAAGGTACTGGGATAAACTTTATTTTAAAAGGGTAAGTGAGAAGGCTTAGCAGGTAAAGGTACCTGCTGCCAAGCCTGATGACCTTAGTTTAATCCCTGGGAGCCACATGGTAGAGACAGAACTGACTCCTGAAAATAGTACTCTGACATACACATACTCACACATACATGCACCACATACACTCACACATACGCTCTAACACATACACACTCACACACAACACACACTCTCACGCACACTCACACACATTCTCACACGTACTCACACATACACTCACACACACAACACAATACACTCACAGATATACACACTCACATATACACACACTCTCGCACACACTAACACATACACTCACACACACATCACATGCCAGACATCACCCCCACACCATACATACACACCAATAAATAATAAAACCTTTTTTTTTTTAAGCAGCAAACTATCTCAAGGTCTCAGTTTAGAACAGATGAAGTTTACGGAGAGTTGAAGAACTGGCTACCTGACCCCTACCACATGGACAACCTAAAAGGTCTGAACTGAAAGACATCACCACTTCAAGACTCTCAGGAACCAGCTCTGCCTCAAACCAGAAGAGGAGAATGATGCAAGGTATCAGTCTTCACTACCAACTTGAGGTGTCCATTTCTCCAGCTATAGTGAAGTTGCCGGCAATGCAGAACAGCTCCCCTTGTCCAAGGCTATACCTGTCCTAGGAGAGCACTATCTGCCAAGAGGCTGCTCCACAGTCAATGACCCTTGCATCCAACTGAGACCAGCTCTGCAGGTAGAATTGAGCTCCACAGGGTACCTGTAGGAGCAGTTTCCTTCTGAAGTCTGGCTTCCTTAGGTAACTCTTTCTTGCACTTTACCGTTCACCTTCTCCCAGTTACACAGTCTATGTAAGGAACTCTTTGTACAAAGATCACAGGCTTCAGGATATTTAAGACAACTTTTGTTATTTGTCATAATGAGAAAACGCCTTAGAATAAAAATTTGAAGTGAAACTGTGTAAGACAGCATCAAAAAACAGCAGAACTCTGTGAAACTGACCGTAAGCGCAGAGAAGAAGCTTTGTTGAAACACAAATGTAAATATTGATAAGTTTACTGAAAACTTATCAGAAGTTGGCAAAATCAACTGTATTGGACTTACATCTACTATTTGAAAGTCTCCAAATTAATAGATGTTTGGTGAATGTATAAATTTATTGATAATTACCTATCCCGTTGAACAAAGTTACAGTCTTGTGGTTTTAGGTGACATTCCTTCTAAAGCCTGTCTTTCTAACATTCATTTCTTTATTTGCTGAAAGGACCCCAGCTGATTCTCCATATTACATGAAAATCTAGACTACTAATGAATCCATGCACATAAATTACATTTAAATCACCAAGTGAACAGCTATTTATAAACACACCACACACCATACCTGCCACTTTTATCATTCAATCAGCATTCTGAGTATTTTGAATAACAAGAAGCAAAACTAGGAAAAGAGATTTATGCCATCCGTGGGTTCTTTACACACCAGGAGATAGGAAGCTGGCTGAAAGAGATCTGAAGGAAATCTAAAGAAAAAGAAATGACAGCAGCAGGGGTTTCCATTTCAAGAGACAGAAAATAAGAACTTGTCAAAGAAATGTTAATCACAAACAGAAAGAAGTATGTGGAAGGAATCCCTAGCCACTGAGAAAGAAAAGATGGATGGACAGCCCATTTCTAGAGGTTGGAAGGGGAAATAGGAAGTAGACAGCATGTTTACTGCAACTGATGAAGGGACTGGTTCATTGTTGTTCTGCATCCAGTTGTTAGAGCACTCAGAAAAGAAGGTGGCAAAAAAAATCAAACCAAGGATGCTTTGGCAAATACCCCCCAAATTAGGCACCATTAACTATTTGTTAAAATCCTAGAAAATGTTTAAAATATTGATTTTCATTTTACATCACCTCATTTCAACTCTCAGATTTTTTTTCTTAGTGATAATTAGTATCCAAACTAAAATGTCTGTCCCACCTATCTGATTAATAGGGAATAAAAGAACGAAGAGCTTCTCATAATAAAGACTTATTTTAAGAACATTTAAAAACGCCTGTATCTGTTTTCTCCTCTGCAAATGAGATTAAGCTATATTTTAATATTCAATATTTCTTGGAGAAAAAAAATCTACATTTTCTTCGAGTGTGCATACTAGCAGGAGGAAAACATTCATTCTAAATGGCATTTTAAAGTCAAATTGCTGTTTGTAACCCTTGGAATATAAGTTAAAAAGCAGTAGTTTCTGCATTCCCTCAAATCATAAACCAAAGAACTCAGAAAAGCTAATTTGGTACAGCTGGAAAGAACTCTAAAGATGCATGTTAATCTAATGACTGTTTAGTATAGGAAATTATAGCTTAAATAATGTATACAAATGTGGATATTCATTAAGGGTTTGTAGCATTTGAAAATGAGTTATTTTAAGATTAAGAACTAAAAATACTGGCACTTTATTTCCAAGAAGCTATCAGTCAATGGCAAAGCATAATTAATGCACACATGACTTCCTGTTAGAGCTTATGCAAATCAGAATTTCCTAAGACCAATACACATTCTCCTTTCAATAAATGTAGATACCTTCAGGGAATGAAAAGAAAATCAGCTAGATACTTTTAAGAATCAACAGTGAGGTGGAGAGAAGAGTTTTCAAGACAAACTTGAGTTAGTCACAGTCAAGAGGGATAGACTATTAGGAAGGAACATTCCAGAGGAGACAAAGGACAGAACCTTGTATTATGTGAAAGGAAATTACCCTGAAAATGCAGAGAAGCAACTGTTACTCAGATACAGGAGGGGATACTGAAGTTGGTCACTAGTTCCCAAGACATTGGCTGTCTCACAGGCTCCAGGTCTGGCCATCTTCTACTCTTCTTATCCCTTCCTTTCTACCACCACTGCATGGACTTGCTCCCCTGTGTGGACCACTGTATGGACATGCTCCCCTGCCTCAGGTCATTCAAATCCCTCTCTCTATGCCCCAAGCTCTGTTTTCATTTGTTTCCATTCTCTGATGTGCTTAGGAATCTCTTTCTGTATGCTGTGGATATGTTGTTCTAATTGGTTGATAAATAAATGTGTTTTGGCCTATGACAAGGCAGGATAAAATTAGGTGGGAAATCCAAGCAGAGATACAAGAGAAGGGTAGAGTCTAGGAGACATTTGTCAGCCTCTTAGGAAGCAAGACATGTAAAAAAAGATATAATAAGCCATGAACCACATGACAAGGCATAGATAATATATATATACACACACATATATGTATATATGTGTATGTTAATTTAAATGTAAGAGCTAGCTAGTAATAAGCCTGAGCCATTGGCCAAGCACTTATAAGTATTATTAAGCCTCTGAGAGGTTATTTGGGAAAGAGCAGGTAAGAGAGAATCCTGCACATACACTTCTGACCAGTACTCTCTGGAACTAATTTGGCTTTGAGATTGATATCTGACCTGAATTGCTCAAATTACCATAAGTATTCTCATGGAAAGCTCTTGATTTCACTCCCCTAATATATCCATCCCAACTTTTGAGGTTGTGACTATATAGTCATAATTAAAAATTTGAATGGGCAAATCAAGACATACTATATATTCTATTGTGGCAAAAAACATATAGGTACTACATCTGTACTCTTAAAAATGAAATATTTGCACCTTAATTGCTTATTACACACTAATACATTATAGCATGTATAATTAATCATGTTACTATATGTCATGAATATAGACAAGTGTGAAGATCATATTAGCATCAGTTATATTATTTATTATTATTGTAGATAAGTATATGATGGTGGGGGTCACATAAGTGTGACAGCATTCATGTGGATGTCTTTGGCAGGAAGTGATTCTCTCCTTCCATCATGTGAATCTCAGGGAATGAGCCTAGATCACCACTGATAGAAATAAGACAATTCAGCATGTTATCTATCAAAACTAGCTACTTTTAAATTTGCTATAGCTCTTGCCTGAGTATCTTGTTCATAACTACTGGAATTTCTGTTAAATGTAAGTAATCATTTCCTATGATTTTGTTGCTAAAAATTATACCCTTTATCTTTCTATTAGGAGGATAGATAATTCTTTTAATTAATAAGATCAATCATTATTTTGACTTGTGAATCTTCCTTCAAATATTTAGAAGTAAATGGGTATTAAAAGGTGATTTTGGTTCTATGAATTGTCCACTGTTCAATACACTTCTTTGCCAATTTTATTGAAATGTACATCCCTATGAAACTGAAACTTCAACACCATGTACAGTCTTCCTTAGGCACTGAGTGGTCACTGATGAATTGACTAATATGGGAAAAGAAGATTAGTAGTCAATGAGGTCTCACTGTTGCTCACAAGTTCATGCTTCAACTTCTGTGAC
Source organism: Arvicola amphibius (assembly GCF_903992535.2). Classification (NCBI taxonomy): domain Eukaryota; kingdom Metazoa; phylum Chordata; class Mammalia; order Rodentia; family Cricetidae; genus Arvicola; species Arvicola amphibius. Next base: position 8,473,748 of record NC_052059.1, on the reverse strand, counting down.
CATTTGTGGATGGCCAAAATATGGTTTAATTAGACACTGTTATCTTTCTAATTTTAATCACAATTCAAAAACAGAAAACCAAAAACCTTGTCTAAAAAACAGGTCATTTAATTTCCTTGATATTATTAAGTAATCTCTTTTAATATTATCCTGAAAATTAACACTCGGGTTGAAATTTAAATATATACTCTTTACTTAATTATATTATCTTAAGAAATCTTCTCTTATCAGTGATGTCAAATATTAAAACAAATCACAAATGAGCTTCAGATCACTTCTTTGAAATAACCTATAGTTATGCTTTCCAATTTTACAAACAAAGACTAACCTCTTAATATCTTAAAATCTATCTCTTGGGGTTTGTTTTGAAATTAAAAAACAAAGTTGACCCCTATGAATTTACTATATAGCATTACAAATATAATAAATTGTATCCCTTGATTTCCATGGTACAAGATTCATTAATTATTTAATCACCATATACTCAGTACCTATATATTAATAAGCACCTATAATTAATAAGAAAGCATTATGGAGAAAAGATTGACAGTAAGGTAATTAATGTTCTGTTCCTCGTTAGTTCTGACATGATAAAATTTGCCTTTAAATGAGGTTTGTTGCTTTTGAATCTCTCTGAAGAACAAAAACAATCCCAGTGTTGTGCATATACATGGATGTATACAAGGATACATGATGGATTCTGTCTCCAGATTTATATGCTTTTCCACAACAATTGTGTTACTTATTAGATGTGTGGTATGTATAACTTACTTAAACTTTTCAAGTCTTATTTTTCCACATCTATGAAGAAGAAACAATAATACACATTTGTTGTGGGATATTTGTACACTGTGTAAAAATGTATTGCTATGATTTGTGTAATGAAAATCTGAATGGCCAATAACTAGGCAAGAGAGTATAGGTGGGAATTCTGGGCAGAGATAGAACTCTGGGAAGAAGAAAGGCAGAGTCTCCAGCTAAAAACAGAAGAAGCAGAATGAGCAGTACAGAGATGAGGTAACAGGCCACGTGGAAGAGTGTATATTAAAAAATATTCGGTGATTTAAGTTATAAGAAATAGTCAGAAACAAGCCTAAGCTAAGGCTGAGCTCTAATAATTTATAATAAGTCTCCATGTCATTATTTGCAGGCTGGTGGTCCCAATGAGAATGTATTACTACACATATATAGAGGTGATGTATGATGAACACACACACACACTGCATAGCATAATACCCAAAAAATTTTAAGTATTCTTCCAAAGACAGTTCTTACTGAGTCCTATTGCTGTGGTTTAGGAGCCATCTTTCATGGTGATGATGTATTCATATTTACAGTTGCTCAAGAAGCAATTAGTACCAACATGGTTATTTAATCAGTACAAACTTATTATCTCACAGCTCTGTTGATCATTAATCCAATACAGGGTTCACCAGATTCAACCAAGAGACCTGCATTGCTTTCTTTGGGCTCTTGGATAAAACTTGTTCTGTATCTGTTCCCTGCTTTCAAAGGCCACCTGTCTTCCTTCGTTCATGGTACCTTTAATCTGCCTTCAAAGCTATTTATGGATTGCACTCATACATTACATCTCTTTGATTGCAACCAGAAAAATGTCCTATTTTTTAAGGACTCATATGACTAAATTGCATGAATGAGGATAATCATAGTAATAATAATAATGAATAATCTTCCTCATCCCAAGGCCTATATCCTTAAGCATATCAGTACAGTTCCCTTCGCTATGCAATCTAACATAGTTTCCAATTTCAAGGATTACAGTATGCACATCCTTAAAAAGCATTATTGTGCTTATTAAAGGTGCATTGGGATTGCATAGAAGGTGCTGCGCACACCCCCACCCCACCCCCCATCTGTGCTCTATGTGCTAGAATCCATTTCGCGAGCTTTGGGCAAGGGGCTAGAGGTTGAGAAAACGCACACAGAGACAGACTGTACCCTTCAGACACTGGTACCCAAAGCCCATCTTTAATAGCACCATGGAGGCTTAAATACAGTGCAGTCAATGGCCAACAGGTGAAAATCCTAGCCTCTGATCCTCTAGTTAAAGCACAGCTTTTAGTAACTTCAATTAGAAGGCTATAGACAGGGAAGAGCAATTGCAGGCCAGGATCCATTAGTCCCAACAAGAAGGTGCCTATCTTACAGCACTAGTAGCAGGAACTCAGATGTATTAAAAACTATAACTGTGGCTTATATAGGACTGCCCTGGCAACATAAAAACCAAACCTACATAAATCTTCAGTTCCTCCTCTGTCCACATGAAATCAGGCTTACAGTAAACGCTATTAAGTAGAGGCAATCAACTACCTGCAAAAGTAGTGTATAGACAACTACCCAAAGAAGTAGTGTGAAAATATATTTACTTTGGAAATAAGTCCATTTGTGGCTAAGATACTGAAAGTATATTCAAATCACTAACCTGGTTTTGTAGAATGTTGTATTCTGAGCCCAGCAGTCATGACCATCTTCATCAGAAACAATCATGACTACTCATGGGTTAACTCAAGAGTTAGCCTTTTGACATGCCTTCACAGAAGGGAAGGCTACACAGAGTCATTAGACGAAGTGCCTCTCTCCAGAAGCATGCAGCTACTTGTTTTCTAGATGCATTCTGAGATGCCCTAGAATGTATAAAATGTAGAAGGTTAACTGAAGAAGGGTACTCTATGTATGCAGGGATGGAGAAGTTATCATCTATATTGTGGTGAGGCATTTGGTGGTGTGGCTGTTTTCGTGCCACTTACATCCCTGTGAGTATCCTTCACAATACTCTGTAAGCCCAATGAACTCACTGGTTTGCAAATCTGAACTTTCAGAGAAACATTCTTTGATCTGTCATTGATGCCTTATCCAGGCAGGAGAGATGTTTCTTTGCATCTCACCAGGGAAAGTTCAGGAAATACCAGTACATCCCACACCTGTCTAAGGCTTTACTGGTTAGTCACTTGGGTTTCTCTGTGAAGGTCACAGTCTTAACAAGATGACTTAGCTCAAAAGCTTCAGTTAGAAAAATTAAATGATGGCTTTAAGCTGATTACCCTGTATAATTTGGCTCTGTCATTGTCTCATGTTTTTTATATTATGAACAAAGACATATTAAACAATTCAAGAAAATTCAGCTAATTCCTTTAAAAGAATTTATCCTAAAGAAAATAATATGTGAGTCATTTTAATCAACAATTATATAGCGTGTACAATCTGACCAAGTCTTAAATTATAAAAAAAACCTCTCTGTATCCTCATTACAGATATTTTTGGTATATGATACAGTGCAGAATTCTGAGCACTAAATTAGGTACTGGAGCTTAATAAGATGAAAACAGCTATTCACCACACTAAGGCAAGGCTAGAATGGAAATGAAACTCCAAAACCTAAATCCCTCATTTAAGCAATAAGAGAAGTTGAATATCTAAAGATTTAAATGAAATTGACTCCTCCTTTGATACATAATTCACTTTCATATCCTCTTACTAGAATTCATTAGTAAGATTGAGATTTTAAGATTAGGGAGGTCATGGCATTCAGTAGAACACTGACTCCAATTATCCTCATGATTCAAGAGGAAAAAGTGATGAAGAAGATGCCAAGCACATTAATATCACAGTCATAGAGATACAGGTTGCGTTGTCCAACACACCAGGGCATTCCTACCAATCCTGCTCGAGAGCTGGTGAGCTTCAGCAAACCGCTGCTCCTTTCTAAGTTTAGATGCATTGGAGAAAACACAGCATAAGACTGACACTCCAGCTTCAGAATCTCATGGTTTGAACCCTGGCCTTTTCATTTTTAATCTGGGAAAGCTTGTGCTGGCCACACACTCTCATTGGAATGTGGAAATGACAACACCTACTTTAAATACTTATTACCAGGAGCAAACGGAATAACAGAGCATTTAGATCTAAGTCTGAAGAAGAGCAAACAGTTGAGGAATGGTCCGAAGTAGCATTGCAAATTAATTTGCAAATGCATTGTGAAGAGTAACAATAAATGCAAGCCCATTTCCTCACAAATTAAACACCATTGTTATGAATATTCATGTCCATTCAGCATTACATAAATTTTCCTCAACCCAAGTATTGTAGAATATTTTCTACAATACTTTGAGAGTACCCACCATCTTCTGCATCAGAGAAGCTGTGACTATTTGCAGTCAACCTTCAAAACTGGACTTGTTGATAGCTGTTGATCTCTAATAGAAGGAGGACTATGGAGAAGGTCACTGGGCTGTCGCCTCATCTCAGCTACTCATTCCTGTAGCTTGCAACTAGCTATATGTAATTATTCCTTAACTGCACATGGTCTTCTGACTTTGGGGGTGCTGGAATGTGTAAAGTGTGCAAGGTTCACTAAAGTGGAGCTCCACCTCTGAGAAAGTTTTCATCAATGTTAAGACTTTCCAGTCATGTGGTTGCTTTGGCTCATACACACCCCTTTGAATGACTGCTCACTCCTGCTCTCTGTAAATATTCCTGGTAAACATTGGTTACCCCAGTTGGACACTGGTGGAGCCATGCCTCAGTCTGTGAATGGTGCTCTATAAGAAGGGGTAGGTATTGGTGTAGCTCTCTAGAAAAAGAGTTCCCATGACACCATTGTAGTGTAATGGGTGGTGCGGGCTATTGGGAAGTGACTAAGTTATAAGACTGAAGCCCTCGGGATTGAGATTAGAAGAGTGAGGTTTCTCTCTCCTCCCATCTTGTAAAGACTAGATCAAAAAAGAAATATCTGTAAACCCCAGAAAGCAGGCCCTCCTGAGAAATTTTTAAGTTTTAGAAATTAAAATATTATTACATATTTCCCCCCTTCCCTTTTCTCCCTCAGTCCTTTCCCATAACCCTCCCTTATTCTCTCTCACATTTATGGTATACTGAATGAAGTGTCATAGAAACTCAATTTGCCAGTATCTTGATCCTGACCTTTACTGCCACCAGTCTATGGCAATTGGTTCTTGCCTAATAGTATCTAGTTGGTGATATTTTCTTATGGAAGTTGTAACGTTTTACAACTTAGTAATTTACATTTGTAAAGTTTCTAAAAACCGTCGACCCAGCCCTTTGCCCTAATGACTCTCAAACTGGCTTTTCCTATTCACAAAGTGAAAGTTAGACTTTGGAAAGATGCTGGTGATTCATAATCATGTATTAAAAGTGGAAATAGAAAAAGAATTCAAACTGGGTGACCGCTGGCTCTCTGCTTTCTTTGTTAAATTATGTTACCTTGGCAGTTTAACAGTACACTGGAAACATTTTCAAGGCAAGGATATTTATGTACACAACTCTTGGCACCATAAATATTTGTCTGGATTTATCCAGCTTCAGGCCAATCAACACTGCAGGAAATCTGTGATTTAAAAGGGCCGAGTTTATATTCATGCAATGTTAATAAAATGGAAAGCAATTCAGTATCTCAGACAGGAATGGTTTTATAGACATTAGCAGGTGGCAGATGACATAAACTTACCTTTCTTGACATTTTTAAGCAACTAATATAGTTTGAAAGCATGTACATTTCTGTATCATTTAAACACTGAAAGTATTAATAAATGAGGTTTTGTAAGAAGCATGAATCTGAAGTATTTTGTTTACAAGGGGTAAAGTGCATATAAACTCTAGTAAATGGAAATGAAAGTTATACATTCTTTCCACAGCAATGCAAGAATACGTTGTACAAATTCAAACAACCCTTTAACCTTGAGAAAAATGAACACTGAATTGGAGTATGTAGAACATGAAAGCATAATAAGCATAATAAAGGCAAAAGTAAGTGAGCTTACTCCAGTTTATTCCCATGCTAGGCAGTAAGGAGCAAGCACAATTCATGAAGATTGTTACAACACTATGCTTCCCTTCTGGCCTCCTCTGTACAGAATGAGCTTCCTTCTTGATACCCATCCTTCCACCATAACCATTAGGCTTTCTTCTTTATCTGCACTGATAGTGTAACTTCATGTTCAGTTAGCAATATAATTAGAAATTATATATTAATTTATTCCTCAAGTATGTTTTTGGCTCCAAATTCTATTCACAACTAGTCAAGAGAAGTTTCTCTGTTTTGTAAAATCTTACAGTTAAACACGAGAAGAAAAATTAAGGAGACGGTTTCAGTGTGATGCAATAAAAACTAAAATGTAAAAGTGATGTAACTGAGTAAGCACAATCTTGTGGAAATACAGAGGCAAAATGTAATTAAATAATTCAAAGATGTCGATGCTGTGTAAAAATTAGTCACCTAGCAGGATTATGTATTCCATTCCCACTGCCCAAAAACCCACTGCAGTTGAGGCAACGGAATAAACAGCTTTACTCTCCTTTTACCAGAACAAAACTGTCTCCTAGACATGGTCATATGTGTTCTATACTTCTCTTATTTTTACAGTTCGAATCCTTATCTTTTGTAGTTTATTTCAGAAATGGATCCAAACTCAACTGGTCACCATGTTCTAACCAAGAGTGGAATATTAAGAAACACATTCTACCTCATTCCTTGTGTCAAAAGCACAAAATGATGTTTGGGAGAATGAGCAGTAAGGACCTGGAATTGGTTCATGATGTATTTGAGTGGCAGGCTAGGAATCATAGGTTGTACCCTGGAAACCATTGAGTCCATTGGTTACTGCCACCATTGTCCTGTTTATACAGGCGAGTGAAAAACTTATCTTTGAAGTACTTGGTGAATCATCATTAATAATAAACATGCATAGATTCTTTTATTGTTTTAATAGGAGAAAATGAGTAAGATAATGTATATGTTCTAAAAACAAAAATATAGATGTCTTAACATTCTTTAAAAATAAGTATGTCAAGGAATATACACAAAATGCGGTGTCTTGTAAGTGGCTCTCAGTGTGGCCCATGTGATTAAATGTTTTAAACTGAGGGGTCTGTCACCAGACAAACGTTTGCTGCTATCTTGGCAATACAATTTTTATGTCTCCTTTTTATGAGACCCTGGGCAAGTAACGTAGCCTTTCTGAGTCTGGATTTTTTGACTTGGAAAATACATATACGGTCGTACTTTTAGAGTTTCTTTTTGTGATGGTTAAGAGACATTATGTAATTAAAGCTCTGCACAGATAGGAAGGGTTCAACAAAGTGGCATTGTAGCTATTCTTACTTCAGAAAGGAACCAAAGATAAAAATGGCCTTTGGCCTAAGACAGGGTAATTTTAAGGCTTCATCTGGCTTTGGAAGAAGCATCCATTAATAGCTTTATGACATATGCTGTCAAAGTGGTAGAATATGACAAACTAAAAATCACCCAGATGCGAACACCTTAAGTGCTACATAAACTTTACCTGAATCCGCAATGTGGAGCCAAAAAGGGGAAGTACACAGATGCCTTAAACTAAACAGTATGTGAACAGTGGCAAGGAGCTGTGCTGTCTCTGGTTATTAATGGGGACAGATGGGGACAGTTTTATATGTTAAAAGCACAGATTTCAATACCAAAGCAGGGAAAATCAGCTCTCGAGTTCATACAGTAAGATCAGAACTAAAATCTTCCCATAAATCTGAACGTCCATGTTTCAGTACCGGAAAAATGTAGACTAGAAGAGAAACTGTACTCTCCAGTTTAACAAGGCAACAGGGAAACTCAGCTTCTCTGGGAGCATTGGTGAACAGTAAAACACAATACATATCCTTGGAAACAAGATGTGGACCAACACTTTGGGTGATGATTTGTTTTGTGCATTTGATAGGTACTTGTGGTAGTTTGAGTAAGAATGGCCACCATAGGCTCATATATTTAAATGTTAGTCACCAGGAAGTCAAACTCTGATAGGATTAGAAGGATTAGGAGGTGTGGCCTTATTGGAAAAAGTGTGTCACTGGGAGTTAGCTTTGAAGTTTCAAAAACCATGCCCAACCAGCTTGCTTGCTAGCATTTCCTCTCTTCCTCCCTCCCTCCCTCCCTCCCTCCCTCCCTCCCTCCCTCTCTCCCTCTCTCCCTCCTTTTCTCCATCTTTCTCTCTCTCTCTCTCTCTCTCTCTCTCTCTCTCTCTCTCTCTCTCTCTCTCTCTCTCTCTCTCAACAAACATGTCATTCTCAGCTACTTCTCCAGCACGGCCTTCATGCTTTCATCTCCCCCACAATGCTGAGAAACCCTGTCTCGAAAAACCAAAAATAAATAAATAAATAAATAAATAAATAAATAAATAAATTTCTGGAACTGTAAGCAAGCTCCCAATAAGTACTTTGCTAAGAGTTGCATTGCTCATGGTGTCTCTTCACAGCAGCAGAACTAAGACAGTATGATTTGAGACAGGCATATGTAGTCCAGGTTGGCTTCAAACTTTCTGTGTTCCTCCTCCCCTACCTACTGGCTGCTAAAAATACAGGTGTGTGCCACCATGCCCAGTTTAGGTAGGTTTTTTTTTTTTTTTAATATACTTTGTAAAACCAAATAACTAGTAAAATGAGAAAAATGGTCCTGTGTAGTGAGAATATGTTGGTCATATGATAGGAAAAAAAATCATGAAGACAGGACATCTGACTCAGGCCCCTGTATACATGCAAGTCCCCTGAAACTGCAATGCTGAAATCAGTCTAAAGTTACTTTTAGATATTCTACTATGAGTATTTATCCTACAAACTTTAGGTAAAAGAATAATTTAATATAGTCTTTAGAAACCAGGATATATAAAATTATTGAAAGAAAAACTGGTCTATAGAGAGAAACAAGACATAATAGAAAAATACCAGGTTTATTTGAAAAGAAACAATTAAAATTTCTAAAATTAGAAAAACAATATTATGTCAATAAGAAGATTAGAGAGCAGATAATTCACAATAAGGCATACTTAATAAACTGAAAAAGTAGATTTGAAGGAAAATATCATGAATGCATTTATTGTGGCTTGATTGTGAAATGTCTTGACAGAGACATGTGTTTGAACACATATTTCCCCTGATGGTGATGTTTGGGAAGGCTGTGAAAATTTTACGGGGTGAAGTCTCACTAAAAAAAGTCACTTCATGACACTCATGATAAAATATTGCCAGTATATGTGTTTTAAACGTTCTTCATACATAAAAAAGCAACTCTTGTACTTTTTGGTAAATAATGTTAATAATTTCAGTGATTATACTTTAATACCTGTTTCAGAAAGACTGGAGAGACATTAATTATTTTATATTATATGAATCTGTAGATATTATCTAGCTATAGCCATATATGTATTTATCATCTATATTTTAAATGCATAATAAAATTTTCAGATAAAGAGACCAAATAAGTTCAGTTTATTTAATTTATTGTTTTCTTTTCTTCATAATCTCTGCATTAGTTTTGTTACAACAAAACTTTTCTGGTGGAAATAACATAAGGGAAGACAAATTTATTTTGGCTCATAGCTTGACAGAATCTCAGACCACCATGGAAATAAATGCACCACAGGGCAGCTCAGTTCATGACAGTGGGAATATGTGGCCCTTTAGTTCCTATTATGGCCCATGAGGAGGTAAAAATGGTAAGCTCAGAAGTGCTTGCAGGGCTATACCCACCTGTCCTACATGATTTCTATTTGCCAGCTTGGCCTTGCCTCACAAATGTTCCATGGCTTTCCAAAACAGTGCCACCAAAAAGAAAACAGGTGTTCAAAACATAAAATTTTAGAGATTTATTCAGGATAAAATCATAACAATTCAAAGTGATAACATGATTAAGTGTTTTGTCTAAACATTTATTAAAAACAAGGAAATAATTTTAGAAATTAAAAAGAAAAGAAACAAACTGGGTACTAAAATCCAGGATAAATTCACACCTTTACTTGAAACCATAAACAAACCCATAAAACAGCCAATAATCATCACACTCAAGAGCACCTTTGGGCTATTAGCGGAATTGAAAGGCAGCCAAAGATTTATTTGGTTTCTGACAAGTACTGAAATATTATAACACTCACATGAAATGGTGTATTACCCTTGTCTGTGAAGATATGAATTTTATAAACAACCTTAAACACGAAATTATTAAAGGATGGAAACATGATTGCAAATAATAGGGCTGAGAAATGTCAGAAACTAGGAAGTCAAACATTGGGAAAGAGAAAACTGGATTCTAGTGTAACTGGATGCACTAGAGAACAGTGAATAGATGCTAAGCTTAAGTTCTGAAAATCATTGACTGCGCAACCATGATTACAAGAAGAGAAACACAGATGCTTGGGTGGTATACTGTGTTTAAGTCAGGAGTTACACAGCCTTTCTAGATATGTGTCCTCAATTCTTATTATGGGATATCTATGAGGAAAAATATTATCTGCTAGTGGTTATTGTAACTTTTGAAACTAGACAAGTTCTGTGTAAAGCATTTGGCAGATATTCATTCTCTGAGTCCTCAACGGAGCTTTATAAGTAATCAACTCTGCATTTTACAGAGTAAACTCAAAGCAGAACAAGATTACCTGACTTGTATGAGATCATTTTGTTAGCAAGAAGTAAGTAAAGGACTAATGATAGAATGTGTGTGTAGAAGTGGACATGTATGTACATGTGGGAACACAATAGAATAAAATCTATCATTCCAGTCATTTTCATCTGGCAGTTCAGTGCCAGTGAAAGTTTCCACAAAGCCACACACATTGTCACCATCCATGGCTACACCTTCTTGTTATCCCAAACATAAACTTTACATCACTGAAATGAAAACTTCCCACTTCTCTTTTCAATGAGAGAAAATCTGAGTATGGGATAGAGTTATGAAAAAGATATGATAAAATTTTTATCAAATATAAACATTACTAAGTGTACAATGTAATAGTAAAGCTAATTTGTAGCTTTAGCAATATAATCAAAATGTTATATAAAATTTAGCAATATAATCAAAGCCAAAATACCAGTGGCATGTATGTTTGAATGAAAACATACTCCAAGTATTCTAACATTCTGTCTTTTCAAAAGAAAGGAAACATTTTTTTTTACTTTTAAATTTTACTAAGTATGCAGGTAAAATAAATAGGATAATTTCCAGAAATATAATTGTCAAGCTGCCTCACAATGAAAGAAGTAACATGTTAGAGAGAGAGAGTGGAAATGTGCTCAGTGCGAAATGAGACAAGAACAGTTGAAGCACAGAGCAGCAGGGTGATGAAGCTGGTGAAGCTACTCTGAATCTTAGAGTAGAAAATATATTCTCAAACATCCACATATGAAAAATAGAAAGCTCAACATGAATATTTGTATTCCATACTTCCTAAAATCAGAGAAAGAATAAAATGTTATACAAAATGAATTATAAGGAAAGATATATTCAAGATAGAGCCATAATCTAACGACAACAAAAACACTCCATTAAAGAATGAAGAAAATAAGAACCGAGTCTCTTAATGGGTTTATCATACAGAAAGACTGATCAGATTAATGAAGAGATAGATGGAGAGAAAAAAATATGATAAAAAGGAGTTATTGTAACAAATGTTTTAGAGATTAAAATACTGATCACATACGCCGGTAGATGGTCCTAAACAATGTCAGCCCTAATTTGAACTCAGTGGCTTTCAAATTTTTGGGAAAAAAAGGACATAAAGTATGGGGGGGTGCAAAAGGGATGAGGTTCTAAGAGGCTTCAGCATGGAGTGGGGAATGATCAAAATATATGTGCATACATATATGAAAGTCTCACAGAATAAATAAAATATATTTAAAAATGAAGTGTGGAAAATGTTTCAAAGAAGTTGACAAGTTTCTAAAGGTATCATTATAGTCAAATCATTTGAACATGCAGAAAAAAAATAGTTAAGTCCTCTAAGAATCTAGATTTCAAAACTCATTTAAAAAGTCAGTAGAAGTGTAAGAATCCCATAGGCTCTAAGGCTTCATCAGTGACAATCTCCCCTCCAGGAGAACACCAGAACAAGCTCAATTGCACACAGACTTTCCAAATGGAAGAGGAAATCCTCTTCTATGCATTTCACAGAACTCTCAAACCATCAAACCAAGGAAAAGATTAACTAGCAATCGGAAAATTAAGGATGACATTGTTTTAATAAAGAAATATACCATCACTGAACATAAATTACCCAGAAATGTATGTCTAAATCATTAATAAAAAGAATTACTAACATAATCTAAAACTCTATGGGTAATTTTTATAATGCAAAATTATGTTATAAACAAAAGAGTGACTTGAGAAACTTTAAGTATAATTCATAAGAAATACAAGAAGTTAAGTAAGAAAGTGTCAAAAAGAAAGACTGTCCTTGACCTGAGAAAGGATATCAACAAAGCAAAACAGACAAAAAGAACAGTGACTGATGTCAAAGTGTTCTCAGATAAATCAATTTTATTATCGAGCTAGCCATAACCAACACTGTGATTGAAAAGCCTATAAAACAAAATACAATTGCATCCATAATTCTGTATTACACAGAAAGCATTTTAAGTGAATTAAATAATACAATGTGTTACTTTTCAGAGATTGTATATCTTTAGGACTTCAGAATTGGAAAGATTTCTTAAAAGCCCAAATGATCAGACAAAGAAATATATTGACAAACTCATTGCTTAAAATTTCAAAATTCGTCTCCTCAAAAGATCTATGGATGTAATAGATGATGATAAAATATGATAATATTACAACTTAGACAACTAACCAAGAATTACTATCTATATTTATAAAGAACTTTATTAATCTAAAACATAAAATTCCTTCAATGACTGAACAAGGAAGTCTCTTCAGAAGCCTCACATGCAGTCATGAAAGACACCATGGTGCTGTGGAAAAATCCTTTTGTATACTGCAAAGATTTGTCACTCAAATTGGTTTAATAAAAAGCCGACTGCCTGGTAGTCAGGCAAGAAGTTTGGGTGAGACAACCAAACTAGGAAGCTGGGATGAAGGAGGGTGGAGTCAGAGGAGACACAAGCAGACACAGACCTGTACAAAATGAGCTGCATGGTAGAAAGAACTTAGGTGAGGATGAGAAATATGGGTTAATTTAAAATGTAAGAATTATCTAGTAATAAGCCTGAGCTATAGACTGATCATTTATAATTAGTATTAAGCCTCTGTGTGGTTACGTGAGAGTGGCTTATGAGACAGAAGCTTCTACCTACACCATGCTTCACTATATGTCCACAGGGTCAACTGGAATCTTCATTCCTTAGAACCTCGATGAGATTTGATCCAACTACCCATTGCAGGACGTGTAGGAATTTAAAACCCTTTCTAAGGACAGTATGTGCATTTTCTTGGGATTGAGGAAAAGAGTATCTTCCTGAATCCTCATAACCTCTTCCACTACACCTCTGATTAATTGCTGTACCCTGTTCTGTGCCATATTGCTCCTTAGAATAACCTCTTCATCAGCTACCCCAAACCTAGAGAAAGGGAATTTCTTCTCAACAGCAATGAAATCAAGCCTCTGGGCTGAGTAACAAACATTTGACTGGAGTTTCCCAAGGTCTCAACAAGGCAATTTTTAGTCATTTATTCTGTAGGACATGCCAACCTTTAGCCACCATAAAGGCGCCAATTTCCCATTTTTTTCCATTTTATTTTTCATGTATGTTTAAGCTGCCTATAAGTCTGTGAGAGTGTATGACATCCCCTGGAACTAAAGTTACTGACAATTGAGAGTTGCCATGTGGGTGCTGGCAATTGAAGCCAGGTCCTTTGGAAGAACGGACAGTGCTCTTAACAACTGAGCCATCTCTCTAGTCCATTCCCCCTTCCCCATCTAATGGACAATACACCACCTTCTCTGCTCTTCCATCTTGCCCTTACCAAATCATAGAAAACCCAAGAATTTCTTCTTACTCTCAGCCACACCATTCTCTCCCCATCCCCCAGGACTCATCCCATCACTTGCCTTAATACATGTTGTTCAAACCACAGTTGGCCTACCATAGAAATTCTTGAACCAGTTATTATTGGCAGAGTTGTTGGTTCCACTAGCCTCCTCCTAAATAATCACACAGAAACGTATTATTAATAATAAATGTTTGGCTTATGGCTTAGGATTGTTACTAACTACTTCTTTTAACTTAATTTAACCCATATTTCTTATCTATGTTCTACTGTGTGGCAGTACCTTTTTTTCAGTACAGCATGTTCATCTTGATTCTCTTTGTGTCTCCTGGCAACTCTCTGTGACTCTATCCTTCTTCTTCTCTGAACTCTTTTTATTTTTGTCTGTAAGTCCCACCTAATCTCTAGCTGCCTAGATATTGGCCATTTAGAACTTTATTAAACCTTAATGAGAACACAAATATTCACAGTGTAAAAAAAGATTGTTCCACAGCATATGCCCCTTTTTGTCTAATTAAAAAGGAAGGTTTTAACTTTAACATAATAAAAATATACACAACAAAAATAGTTAACAAGAATTACAGTTACAATATCCAGTCCATTTGTATTTGGCAAATATAGAGAAAATACTCTATTATCTATCTTATCTTTGTGAGTCTAAAGTTTTATGTCAGTTTACCTTTTATTATAAGTGAGGAAATATTTAAGTCTAATTATTTAGTCTTTAACTCCATCAAAAATCTGAAAAGGGTGCAATGTTATCTAATGACAGAGACCTCTGACTGCCTGACCAGTCACCCAGTGTCCTTCTGTAACATTGGGGCATTCATATTTGGCCTACATGATTAGTGTATCTGAGAGACATTTCTGAGAAGCAGGGAATTTTGGAGAACTGTCCTGCCTTATCTTGTCAAAGCTCAGCAGTTCTTTCTTTTGCATCCTACTGGTCCAGTTTGGACAGCATAATGTCAGCAATTAAGGCAAGGGTAGTTTCTTTGCCCGGTGGTTAGCTTTTGACATAAAGAAATAAAATTCCATATAAATTTCTTTTCAATACCCTCCATCTTCTCTGAAGTGAATTGGTACTACTAGAAGCCGATGTGACTTATTGTCAAGAAAAGCCTCCTGCTATTAAACATTTTAAATGCCACATTCTGTAGGTCTTTGAAGTAAAACACTGCCTATAAATCGTTAAAATGTTTTCACCCTGTTGTTTTTAAAAGAAATATGAGAGATTCTAGAATTTGCGAAAGCAATGATTCTTATAAAGATAATTCATATTTTAATGTTATCTTTATTTTTGATTTTCAATCAATCTACCATATAACTATCAAGACCTATTTTAAGTTATAATCCTTTTTTATATATTATATGTCATATATTTTCTATTGTTGAAATTAGGATCAACTGGCCACTATAAAATAAATAATTCTAGGTTGATTTTTAAATTTTAAGCACATTATATGAGCATGTATATCTCTGATCTCTCTCCCTTTCTCTCACTCTGAGTTTTTTCCTTCAATGTCACCACCTGCTTGACTCAAGAAAATGACAAGTCAAGATGGGAAGTGGTGACCAAAGTGGTCTCCTAGCCATGACTGTGATTGACAGGTTTCCTAAACCACATCCTCTTCTCCTAACAAAGTCTCGGAGTCTTTTGACTTCCTCACACCCAACAACACTGAATAGTATTTTCAAAACCAATTGTATCCCACTGATAAAAAGAACAAGCTACAAAAATTTTAGCACACATTCAAAAGCATGAGCTGAATTATTATTAAAATAGAACTTAAGGAATTTTTTATGACAGAAGAACAGAGTTTGACCCCAGATAATGACATTAAAATTAATATTCTCATTCATCCAGCATATATCCTCTCTTGAAATAATTCTACAGTCTTGCCTTAGGCTACCATCCTTAACACTTGGGAATCAACAGCTAGCAAACCTCATACATATAACTGTTTCTTTCCACAGTTGCCTAGCCCTTCTCATGCCATTTTCAACATAATCATGTCTACAAATCGTGCAAAGCAAGCTGGTTGGCAGCCCCAAGCAAAATGGAGTTCTCACTGCAAGATTTCAAAACTTGACATTACATGATGGCAAAACAGCATCCTTGTAGTTAGAGAGAGATAGCCACACCTCCCAAGATCCCCAGGAATCCCATCTGACCAAGCACGCCTCTCAGTCCCTTATTTCAGATCAGCCAGTGTATTCACAAACACAAGCTATTCACTACTGGGTTTGGAAAAAAATAAACAAACAAAAATATTGGAAAACTTACTTAATATAAGTAAATAAAAGTTCAGATTCCAGTTTGAAATAACTCAGTCAGGAAGGAAGGAAGCATGTTAAGAAGTTATACCCCTGGTAATTACAGACCTTCCATGCTTGGCAGAAAGGCAAATGGGAACAGAAAACCTGAATTTTACTTACTTTTTCAAACAAGTTAGCTTTGCTTGTCTCTTTTCTAAGCAAGTATCTCATCTAGGAAACAACAGTTGGAGGCAGGGAAATTACTTGTACATAGACTCAATACAATAGTTTGTCTCTTCCAAGAACTTCTGCTGCCATCAGATGTAGCTGCTACAGGAAGAACACCATGTCCATAGCTTCAGGAAACAATTGTCACTGGTGTTATAGTTTTAAAAATAGAAATAAATTTATAAATGTTTTCTGTAACTTAGAATTGAATATTGTATCTTTTAAAGATGTATGCTTGGGGCTGGGAGTGCATACACATGTACTGGATTCCAAACGTAGCACAGAAAAGTAAATACATGTACCTTTTAAATGTGTCTGTTTTGAAAGGGCTGTCCACAAGATCACTCCTGCTGTACGACATTGTGGAAATTGCAAAACAGGCAGGAAAGTGAAGACATTGGTAGCCTGAGATGGAGAGGGAGGTAGATGGTATGTACAAAATTTGGAAAGTGACAACAACCGATGGATGAGAAGGTACCAGACTCTCTGGCAGACAGATGGATAGGGAAAGAAGCCCTGGCTAGTGAAGAAAGGTGGTAAACTTCAAGAGGCCCAGCTTCCTTCTTTCCCTTCTAACTTGAGATGAAAGCCTGGAAGCTTAAAACAAAGACCTTGTAGGCTGTTTTCTGTGTGATTATTTCCTCCCAGTCGTTGCCCTGATGAGGGACTGACTCAAGGAGTCCCAGCCAGGCCTCCTAAGGTGTGAGCCCATCATCCATCCTCTCTTCAAAGTGACCAACCCTAAGTTAGGGAAGGAAAACTCTCCGGAGATTTACAAAACCCAACCCTCAAACAGAGCCTGGAATCTTCTGCTTTCTGAGGTCCCCCTCTGCGTTGTAGAGGGTCATTTTCTCTGTGTGTCTACTGCCTGCATGTGTTCCCCCACTCCGATAAACGCCTTTCTTCAGCTGTTGATTGTCTGCTGCTGTCTGTGGTATTCGAGATTTCTCCCTTGTTACCTGTCATGCTCCAGAATTCTCCTGCCTTTTAGTTCTCCAACTGGCAGAAAGACAGGAATGCAATCAAGACCCCCAGACTCTATCAATATCATATGACTATTTCATTGTGAAATGTACCATAGAGCATTTGTTAAAGACCACAGACTGAACAACTGAAAGCAAACTCTGCTCTAGACTCTAAGCTTCCTGTGATGACAAATATGGGTATAAATCCAGCTTTTGCATCAAAAGTCCCACTCTCCCGGGGTTTGTTGATAATGGCACAAGTTTCTGTATGGGAGATGGAAGCCAATAGGAATTCTTGGTAATTTCTGCCCAATTGTTCTATGATTCTTAAACTGCTCTTTTAAAATGTCTATTAAAAAATACATAGCCCTGAGATACTAAGAGAAAAAACAAAGGCAGTTACAAAACCTATCAATGAGGAACCAGCAATTACAGTATGCAATTTTACAAGGCAATGACACCCTAGGGGTGAAGTATAGTCCCAAATGGAAATCCTGGTACAAAATCCAGAACGTCTTATTATATGGAAAATGGAAAATGTTTTTATCAAGCACCACACATGACCCACTGCCTGTGTTCTGCCATCATTACCGAGGCAGCCAGGGAGAGGAGACTTCTTGCTGTGTCCTACGGAAACACTACCACCAAGGAGACTTCCTCGGCTGAAAATAGAACTCTGGAGTTGCAGTTTGAGCTATTCTTTTCTTCAGTGTGGTTGAGTCACTTCCTCTCTCTAACCTTCTTCTGAGAAACCTGAACTTTGAAAGTTAAAGAACATTTGGAATTTCACACTTTCTACGGAGTTCAGAAACTGCTGGAGTGATAGGAAAGCCTATCATCCATCCCACTGGATTTGTTACAACAAAACCCACAACTACATGTCTACTTTGTCACCATGTAGAAAATTATTTTCACCACATCCTTCATATAGGCTGAACTACCATCTCCAAAGTGAGGAGTGAAGAGAAAAGGAAAAAAAAAAAAAAAAAAAAAAAAAAAACCTTACAAGCTCTGTAATCCCAGAGGAGGACCACGCAGAGCAATTCAATTTTGTGGCCAAAGGAATTTTGACTCCATGTATATAGAGAAATCGAGGTTTTCTTACAAAGTGAACTAAAATTCTATGTATTCTCTATGTGTTTCCTTTCCTCACAAAATTAGTTTGTAGAAATTATTTGTTCCTGATCCATGTTATCTTCCATGCTATTCTGCACTATACCCTCTAATCTCTCCAAATAAGTCACTGTAAAGCACACACACACACACACACACACGCACACACATGCATGCACGCACGCACACACACATGCACGCACACACACGCACACACACACACACACATGCAGGCACACACCTTCACACTGTACGCAGACACCTCTAGGATTCTTACATATATATTCTTACACCTGTAGGATTCATATATATATATATATATATATATATATATATATATATATATGGAAAAACCTTTCAAGTATGGGTTAGAAGTAAGTTTAGAAAGCACCAAAATGAAGTAATTATGGAACAAACCAAATAAGCACTTACTAAATTTCCTAGGATGCAGAAGAATTTGGAGTATATGAGTAATTAAAAAAACATTTAATTTCTCAATTCCTCTAATCTGAGGACCATGCCAGGAGAGGGAGCCCATACCTGGCATTGCCCTGATGACCTGCAAAGGGAGACTAAAGGAGAAATCACGGAGCCCACATGGAGCTGTGCTAGGTCCTCTGCATATGTTATGGTTGTTAGCTTGGGTTTTTTTTGGGGGGGGGGACTCCTGACAGTGGGGGTAAGGATGTCTCTGACTCCTTCACCTGCTCTGGATACCCTTTTCCTCCTACTGGGTTACCTCACCCAGCCTTGATATCATGTTTATACCTAGTCTTGTGTATCTTGCTATTGACTGATTGATATCTTTGAGAGGTCTGTACTTTTCTGAAAGGAAATGGAGCAAGAAGAGGAATGAGGGAGAGGGGAGGACTAGGAGGAGTTCAAGGAGGGGAAACTGGTTCAGGATGTATTGAAAACATTTGAACTTGGAAGATAGCTTATTAAATAAAAAGCTTGCTGTACAAGCATGAGGACCAGAGTTCAAATCCTAACAACTCATGTAAATATTTGGTAGATGTGGCAGTCTACCTGTAATTCAACTCACAAAAGAAGGAGACTAGTGGCCCTGTGGGTCAGCTTCTCTGGCTAGGTTAGCTATGTTGGTGAGCTCTGGACTAAACGGAGAGACCCTGTCTTGATGAACAAGGTGGAGAGCCATCCAGATTGCAACAACAGACCTTCCCACACATATACCCATGTTATATAGTACCCCTACTACCATGTACTGCAAACATGCATGTATAACACACACACACACACCAAAGAGAGAAAGATGTTTAAATTTGACTCAAATTAAATGAAGATGCTTCAAAGTTCAAAACTGAGGTAAATACCACAAAATGCTTGAAGAATGCAATTGAATACAAAAGAAGCATCAATATGAAAGTCAAACCAAAAATTTCTCAGAATTAAAGTATAAACAGGGCTGGAGAGATGTCTCAGCACATAAAAGCACTGCCTCCTCTTCCAAAGATCCTGAGTTCAATACCACATGGTGGCTCACAACCATCTGAAGATCTGGTGCCCTCTTGACTAAGAGACCTGGTCAGACAACCTCATCAACTTAGACCATGAAACCCAATATGGACAAGTTCAAGAGAACTTGTTGAATATAAGGGCTGCCTATGCATGGTTCAGTGTTGCCAGGGCATACATTTCATTCAAATCTCATTCAAAATGTAGAAAACAATGGCATATTCCAGTTTTATTAAAATTTCCTAGTTCATGCACATAGGTAGAATGATGCATTTAAAACCCAACTCAATATATGCATATAAAATATATATTATATATTGCATTATACATGTTATTAATTCAATACATAATTTAAAAACTAAAAATTGTTTACAAATGTTTACAAATATCTCTTCTAAGACTTACAAAGTACAAAAGGGTCCATTTTCCTCTAGTCTTGTAGAAAGCAAGTGGAACTAAAGGCTATTATGCAATATATAAATATATATGTGTGTATATACATTTATATAATTTATTTTCTCCATTTACAGTTGGCTGGTCTTTAAGCATAAGAACAGGCTCCAAAGTCACTCAGTCCTGTAAAGACCATACCGAAAATAAAAGCACATGTACTTCAATTCACTCAGTCCTTTCCAGAAAAAATAAATAATGGAAACAGATTATGTTTGATGGAGGACAGGAGCTCTGACAAGTGTGGGAAGACGGATGGATGATCCACGGCCTCTTTCTATCTCCTAACATGATGATGGATGGCAGCGCTAAGCCACAAACCAAGAGATATAATGCAATTCTCAGTATGTTTTAAAGTTATTTGTCCCATTGTTTAAATTCTAAAAGTGATAGAACTCTTATTCTTTCATGAACTTACGTTCATAGCAATTTTTTTTCCAAAAAGAAATAAAAAGACATTTCACCAGTCTCGTGTTGATTTACGTATTATGGGGGGACTTTGTTGCTGTACACTCCCCTGATCTTTCAATGCCCCCAAACAAAGTAAGATGTACGTATAGTATACTTGAAGAACTGTTATTTTCCTCTGTGAAAGAGAATAGAACTGGAGGATTCAGGTGGTTTATAACCTCAGTTGTAGGCCCCTCACTGGGCCAAAGGATGAGAGCTGAGTTTCGATCTGCTCTATTCCCATGACACCAGTTCTGCTTCTGTTTTACAAATTAGGCATCACATCCGTTTGCCTAAAGGATGGACTCAGGCGCGCATAGGTTTTCAAGAGAATTTGATCTCTAATGTTAAACCCGTGTAGTCCAATGTCTAATTTCTACATCTGTTTATCTGCTGAGTAACAGAGTGATTGATAGTTCATCAGCAGATGACATGAAGCTAAGTGAAAGAGCCTGGTCTCTATAATATGCTTAATAATAACCATTTCAAGAAGCACGAAAATCGCAGGTGTACAGTAGAGAAAGCCTTGATGTGATTTTAAGGGGAAGGCCCACCAATTTCACTTCTGTAAGGCCTTCTGCTAACAGACCTTTTGGTACCGCATATCCTGTGCTCCCCTTTTCATATCGACATTTCCGTCTCAGGCCGGTTGCTTAGCTGTGTGTACATTAGGAAATTGTGTGTGGCACACATAAAGCTTTATTTCTATTAATTTGTCTAATTAAAGGCAATGATAGCATGATTCGGGAAACTCAGAGAAATAAAGCAACTCTACAACAAACTTCTAAAGAAGGTGAATCTTGATAAACTTTCCAAGAATTCTGCGAGTATAAAATGTATTGGCTTTTTTCCAACCAATATTTAATGTTTTTATCATCATCACCATAAGTTTTGTTTAAAAAAGTCTTCCAAACAAACTTAAAAATTACAGAGGGGAGATAGAACTGGTACAGGGGTAACTTTTAGCTTTATAAACCTAAGAACATCCATTTCATCCATTTAGTAGAAGCTTTCCGGAGGGCTGGAGGGGGAACTCTCTAAATATAGAGCAAAGTTCACAGGATTATGAGTCAAAGACCTAGGCTTGAGCTCTGGCCCCACAGGCTATTAACTGCCCATCCTCTTAAGCAACGGACTTAATCCCTTAAAAAAAAAAAAAAAAAAAAAAAAAAAAAAAAAAAAAGGCTAAAGAAACAATACCTATATGCCAGGGATGTTGTGAAGATCTGTTGGAACGGTGCTCACAAAAGCATTTTATACACTGTCCTGGACTAAACACTTGGTGTTTGGATGGGCTGCAGAAGAAACTTGCTAAAGAAAAGAGACTTGGACGCGCCAGCAGGCACCCAGCAGGGATTCCCTGCAGGCGCCTTTTAAAGGCTGATAAGCATCTCCAACAGCTGCGTTAGAGACTTCGAGGACCAGGCTAGAGGGCATGGGTCGTGCCCTTTGACTTTTTGCTCTGGGCTCAAAGGACAGCTGCCAAGGATCCCCTGGAGGGAAATATAACTCTAAGGAGCAGGGCACAGAGGACATTTTTAAGGGATTCTAACGCGTTTCAAATTCATGCCTTTGCCCACATAGTGTCCGTCCTCCGCATCCGATCACCTGCTTATAATATCCCCTCCAAGAATTACTACGTGTGCAAGTCTCTCTGGAATCTGCTGAATATTTGAGAGTCATTTCTCTTTGTGTAGCGCACATTCTTAGCAGCCTGTCACCCAAAGCGCTCTCCCCTCTTACTGAGTTTCTCAAGGCGGGAATCATGTGACTTTCTTCTGTCTCTAAAGTTAATTGTGTTCCGCAGTTACGCAGAGATGATTGCGAAAACACGTTTTTCAATCCAGGAGGCTCATGGTCAGTCCTTAACTCAGCTACGTCTGAATTTGTTTGCATGCTTTTAAAAGTGGCAATCCATTAGGGTTTTTTGTTGTTGTTGTTGTTTTTTTTTGTTTGTTTTGGTTTTTTTTTTTTTTTTTTTTTTGCAAATTTGGAATCAACAGCTTCCAATTAAGGCCCTAAGGACCACACATTAAAAAAAAAAAAAACAATGTAAAGTGATAACAGTTTCAAAACACCCTGGGGGGTCATTCTAACACAGTTTACTAGAGACTGGCATTTCAAACCACCGAATTTCACCACTCTGGTTATCTTGTTAGGTTTATAAGACAACAATAACTTGATAAAACCACAAAAACGCCTTCTCAGAATGGCTTTAATGTAATAGTCCTCTTTTCGCTTCAGTGTGTCATTTCCACACGTGGTTGTCTTTCCCTGTGTATTAAATGCTCCTTCCATTCAAGGGGTCTGCTTCGGACTTGTAAAGTTCTCAAGAGCTTCCTGCTGGAAATTCGAAACACACGCAACCACCGAGTTTGGGAGGATCATGAGCCACCCCCTCATAAACATGATCCGGAAATTCCTTCGGCAAATATCTGCATAAATATTAGAGGAGAGATTGGCAGCTACTACCTGTCTCCTCAGAGAAGACCCTCTCAGCAGCTGCTGGCTGGAGTTCTGCTGAGTTTCCAACTCAGGCGTTTTTATGGAAGAGTCAGGAGAAGTCTCAGCACAGCTGATAAGCAAGCCCACCACACACAGCAGCTACTGAAGGCAGGCTCCCTCCCGGAACTCTAACCCCAGAGTTAATTTCCACCCATCACATCGCTTTAGGAAACAGATTTAGTAAACTGACTTTCCAAAAAACAAACCTGCGGCATGTCAACCAAAATACAGACCCTGCTCTTGGAATCCTTGTTTCCACGGTGTTTCCATGGCAGTCTGTAAGCACTGTTTCTTTTAAATGACCACGACTATAACCTAAAATTACAGATCTCTGGAAAGAAAAGAGAATGTCTTAAAATTATGACAAAATGGGTGGGAAAGAAATTTGAATTTTGAAAACAGACGAGATTTGTGGCTCAAAATCTGAGTAAAAGTTAAGGAAAGAAAAGAAAGTTTGATTATATGGTAAAAAAATGATTTTGACTCATTTTAGTTTAGTTCCAGAGCCAGTTACAAAAATACATTTCTGAAAGTATTACAAAATTGAAAATAAAAATAAATCTTACTATGTGATCTAAGCTTGATGATATTTATTCGGATGTTTACATTTGAGTAACATCAATTATATTACGGCTAAGCCATGCTTTAGGGATATTGGAAAAGAAATTATTAACTAAACATAGCTTTTAAAACTACTTTGCATATTTATGTCATTTCCAAATTGCAACAATTTAAACAAACCTTTACAATAGAAAAGGCACAGCTTCCTCAATCCAAGCCAATACAGCAGATGGCTTCTGGCTGCTGGCTTTTCTCCCTGCCCTGTTCTCCACTGAGATTTTCTGTAGTGGTTAGAAATGTTCTTCATTTAAGAGAGAGAAAAATAGTGAAAAAGCAGTCTTCAAGGTGCAATATAAATGAACTATTTTCATAGAAAGCAGAAAGCTTTTGGCATGATAAAATTAAGTCATTGTGTGGTTTGGATACAATGTCCCATCCACGGTGAGACTATATCCCATCCATGGTGTGTCAAAGAAGAATGCACAGAGCAAGCCCTGGGTGGGAATAATGAAGGGTCGGAGGTGAGATGGAATGCAGACCTTTGTCAGTCTTTGAATGCGATGCAGTCTTGAGCAAAATCAAAAGGCGTTCAAAATTCTTTTCTCCCCCATCCTTAATTACTCCTCTTGCCACCTAATGACCCTTCTTAAGGTATTAGCGAATAATATTTAAGGAACACAAGTGAACTGACCCAGGAAAATGAGGCTACAAATTAGTTGAGGATAAAAATGTTCTATTTACTTCAGGAGTAGTTTCCTTAGAAGACAAGAGAGCCTGAAGATCAGTCAGAACTGGAAGATATATAAAAAAAAAAAAACTCTCACAGGCTTCTTCATGAAAAGGGCTCTAAGTCCCAGGAGAGAGTGCTGGAGCCCAGTCTAATTTAAGGGACTGATTTTGAACACAGAGACCTCCACTCCACTATCCCAACCTACCACATTTCTGGCCACCAATCTTGCACCTTGGAGGAACTACAAGGTCCCCACGAAGCTCTCATTTCACGGTACTATTGCCACATGTGGCAAAATTGTTAATGAAGGAAAATTCTGTTCAATGGCACTTGTTAAAACATAAAAAGCAACATTTTACTTAGAACCAACACAAGCAGTGCATATACTAATGGGGTCGTGAAGGGAGATGGAAAAAAAGATTGAGATCATCCTCAAATATATCATGGGACAGAGGGGAGTTCTATACAAGCAGCAGGGCAGGGATGGCGGATGGAAAATTACTAGGAGGAAACCTCAGGTGCAGGGAGACTGGCTGAACTGATCTAGCAGCATTCTTGACTAAGACAGCTCAGAAGCCTTAGATGTCCCCCGGGGAATTGAACAGCTGTTATAAAGAAGAATGAATCCCTGACCAGTTATCAGGAAGGACCAGACTTGGAAGGCAGGAAGAACCTTGCTAAACTGCATTCTTAAAACTTGATTATGTATAAGTAGGTTTGTGGGTGGGATGGCCAGGAATTTCAGAAGTCGGGTAAAAGTTTGTCTATGAAGAGAATTCTTGTCACCACGTGGCAGTGACATCTAAATAAGGGGGGAAATAGATTTATTTCAAGAAGAGTTGTTGGATTCTGGACTTGAATGGCTAGGCCAGTTTTCCACTCTACCCTGAAGTTATGGTCATTAAAGAGTTTCCTCTCATTTGAGGAATCAAACACTTGTATTAGGGATGACTTGAGGGATGTCTTGCTATTACATGCATAAAGAAATTATAGGGTACAATTTGTGGTTGAACAAAAGTGAAAAAGGAACCCAGACCTGCATGGACTCACATTTTGATGGTACCACTACAAATCACCGCTGCTCTCTTTGCAACTTTCTGTTTGAATTTGACACGTATCTATTGCACTTCCCTAAATAGTCTGGATAGTCCCTTAACCCCTGTAATAAAGACGATCAATGAAGCCCGCAATTAAAACCAGCCTCATTTTGAAATTTCAAGATTTGCATTGGAAAATAGCTCTGTGAATGTTACCGCATTTTATCTGCCCATCCCCTTGGTTATTGTCATTTAGAAAATCAGAGCTTACAAGGGTATTTTATACATTGTGTATTTTCATGAGACAAATGCATATTGATATCATAAATTAGGCCATATATTTATCCTTCTCAAGTTATCTCTCCTCTTATTATCTAATAGAATGCTGCTAACAGCAACACGGCCCTGAAGAAATGCATTCAAATTTATTCCTTGGAACTAAATAGAAATAAAACCTTATTTATGGAACTTGAGACTACATGAAGCAATAAAACAAGAGGATTTCATTAATTTCTAGTTTGAAGCCATATTTTATTGAGACATAATCATAAATATTCATGTAATGGGTGGAACAAATAATAACTTTTTTATATGGAGAGTAGAATCTTCTAACTGTGCATGCTGGAAGCGCAAAGAAAAACATTGTGAACTCCACTAAGTGTGCACCTGGCACCGTCTTAGCTCCGCTTTAGGTCCTCTGTCTAGGTACCTGAAGCAAGGGTCTTCAGTTTCCTTCCCTTCAGCTCCTTGGCTAGGTGCTAGCTTCACAGACACTAAACTACAAGAAGGCATAAAACAACACCGGCCTCCTTTTATCTTTTTCTTTTAAAGTCATTCTTATTTAACGCTCTGTCCCCTTCCCAGACAGTATTTGCAAACCCCTTTTCTGACATACAAAAGACAAAAGCATTAATAAGACTGTTGAAGAAAAATACTTGTTACATATAAACAAAGGTAAATGTGTAGAACTCAACCTCAGAAGTTTTCATTTACGACATGCTTTCATTTTATGAAAAATAATATTAGGGTCTTGGCAAGATGTCTCTACACATAAAGGTGCTTGCTACCAAGTCTGCTGAGCTGAGTTCAATCCTTGGGACTCACCTGGCAGAAGGAGAGAGTTGACTCTCTCAGGGTGACCTCTGACCACTGCAAAGAGAAAAATGCCCCAAAACAGAAAAATGTAATGTAATGAAAGATTTAAAATTTATATATATATATATATATATATATATATATATATATATAGTTTTTCTTGACTTTCCTGCTGGCTGATGGGAGAATGCTTGTCACCATCTTCCAATATGTCAATATGTCACCACATTTCAGATTTAGCAGTATATCTATCCCCTGTTCCCAGGAGCTTAACAGGAAAGGTTTATTCCATCCAAATTTCTATGCCAGGTATGTTTTGAAATAATTTTGATGTGGGATTCCTCTCTGTATGCTGTGAATAAAGAAACTGTCTTAGGCCTGTGCAAGGCAGAACTTAGGTTAGGCGGGGCAAACTAAACCGAATGTTAGGTTAGAAGAAAGAAGGCAGAGTCAAGGAGAAGCCATGGAGCCACCAGAGACAGACACGCCAGAACCTTGCCAGTAGGCCACAAACCTCATGGTAAAATATAAAATAATGGAAATGGGTTAAACTGAGATGTAAAAGCTAGCCAATAAGAAGTTAGAGCTCAAAGGCCAAACAGTGATTTAGTTAATACAGGGCGGCTGGGAAACGAACAAGCAGCCTTCCTACAACATAATTTTTCCTATAATACCTCTTAATTCATGTTTCTTCTCTCACCTGGGACTCTCCATTTCCACAGTACTGTGAATTATATTTAAAACTGCCGACCCAGACCCACTGTGCTAATTGCTGGCTGTTAGTCAGCTGCCGCTCTAACACCTAGCACCTTTCAGCTCTTCAATTTGCTGTAGTTAGATGGTGATTGACAGGAAGAGCCACAGATGGTCAATATGCGGAAGATAAGAGCAGAAAGCTCAGCCCTGAACTGCATGCCCCTCCCGAGGTTCAGGGGTCATGGAAATGGGAGCAGAAAGAATCTTAAGAGCCAAAGGTGCTGGCTAACCACAAGGTAACATTGTCTACAAACAGAGGAGTTGACCTGTACCATTCTTCAGTTTAAAACATGTAACCTAGTTTGTGATACTGTTCTGTCTTCATAATTCTGAGAACTCCACACTAGCTGCTCACATAAATGGGTGGAATTAATGTTGCTATAATATATTTATTGTTACTGGAATGAAGGGAAGTTTGTCACAATGATCCTTAAGTTAAGAGAGTATGGTTACTACAGCTTCTTACTTTACACTCCTTTCTGCTAAACAGAAAGGCCTTCTATTTCTCCACCCCAAATCTGCACCTTCAAAGCAAGCTATCAAACCTAACTTCACTTTTCCCCTAAAGCATATTGGAACCATCAATAACCACTACCAATTCTGGCTAGCGGGTCTGGCTTCTGACTCTGAGTATTTTGTTTTCACTAAAATCTTCACCAACCACTTCACATGGCTTCATGAAGACCTTCAAAGTCTGAAGTTCTTAGGGTCCTCTCAAGTAACAAAACATGCCATGCTTTGCTGATGCCTGTGGGTGGCCTGCCCCTTTCTGAGCCAATATGGAGAAAGAGTGGATGGGGGTGGGGGCATGGAGAGGAGGTTAGAAGAAGTGTGGGAAGAGAGGAGAGAGAAAGGAGTCTGAGATCGGGGTGTAAAATAAAGAAATAAATTTTTAAAAAGAGTCAAACATGATGCATAAATGACAGGACTTTTAAAAAGAAGGAAAGAGGCCGGGCGGTGGTGGCGCACGCCTTTAATCCCAGCACTCGGGAGGCAGAGGCAGGCGGATCTCTGTGAGTTCGAGACCAGCCTGGTCTACAAGAGCTAGTTCCAGGACAGGCTCCAAAGCCACAGAGAGACCCTGTCTCGAAAACCCAAAAAAAAAAAAAAAAAAAAAAGAAGGAAAGAAATTGCACCTCATTCATGGACACTGGGAGAAGACAAGCTCAGAGACAGACTTCGGTTTATCAGTCACAGAAAAAGCTTCAACCACTCTCAAATTTTAGGGCAGCTCCCAAATTCCAGTGATCAGGAGACACTGTAAGGAGGTCGGGATGGCTTGCAGCAAAGGCGAGTAAATCCTGCCTTTAGGAAACTCCCGAGAATTAAAATGGGCAGTGAGGACCCTCTTTCCTTTCAGGATAAGAATAAAGATGTTGGCTATTGATTACTGCCTCTCAGCAACAATTTCATAATTCTTTTTTAATTTCCCTCCCTTTTTTTTGTGCCTTTTCCCTTTCCTTCCTGACTTTGTGGGAGAGGAATTGAACCTGTGGCACTGTGAAATCTAGACACATTCTCTCCCACGAAACCAGATCTCATCCCTCTTTTTCCTTTTTCCCTTTGAAACGTGGTCTCACTCAGCTTCACACCATAACCCTGAAGTCACTCTGCGGCCCAGCAAGCCTTTAACTTGCTTCACTCTCCCTGAGTTGTTCATGGCTATATTTTATTTTCTTCTTACAGATTTTTTCACAGATCAGAGATTTTTATAAAGTTTCCAAAGATGTCCATTGTTTCAAATTTTGCTCAAAGAATATTGGTTTGCATGGTAACTGAAGTAAGGACTGGGTAAAACACCCAAGACACACAGTCCTGTTGATACACAACCACATTCGCTGTGAGGAGTCTTCTCTTAGGAGCCTTAGCCTGAAAACACAGTGTATTTTCCTCACCTTCCAGAGAAAGCTGTTGTGCATTCATCCACACAACCCCCTTCAAAGTAGTGATTTTTCTGCCTCTGGTTTTTCAAGACAGGGTTTCTCTGTGTACCCTTGGTTGTCTTGGAACACACTCTGTACTCCAGGCTGGCCTCAAACTTATAGCAATCAACCTGCCTCTGTTTCCCAAGGGATTAGAGGTGTGTGTGCCACTACCACCTAGTGATTTTTGTCTTCTTAATGCATTATTCATTCTATTGCTTTATTGACCTGCACACTAAATCATCTATAGCTACAGATAGTGTCTCTGGTAACTGGTCTTAACTGTCAGTTAGACAGGATTAACAGATTTCTAGACCTGGTTAAACACAAGAATCTATCTGCGTAAATATTTCCAGAGATTACTGACAACTGCAACAGTGATTAAGGAGAAAAGAAGCATCTTCAATGTGGGCATTTTCTTACTTCCACCTAGATGAAAAAAAAAATCTGAGATTAAAAAAAAAAACCAATGCATGTAGGCACACAAGCTCTTCCTGCTGGGCAAGTATACTTCCTGCTATTGCTGCTGCTTGTCTTCCAGCTGCTTCTCTTCCTGTTGCTGCTTCTGCTGCCATCCTCCACCGACCTAAAGCACCATTGCTTCTCAAACTCTTCTTCATAGACTCAATATTAGTAACTCCAGGACCTTCCAGCCTTTCAGTGATGGATTGGCACTACTGTGCTTAGATTTGTGTGTGTGTATGTACATACATGGGTCTCCTATTCCCCTATACAATCCTGCCTCATACAGCATCCTTAACAAATTGGTTATGCACTATAAACAAAATTGGAGCTTGAAGCCAAAGCAAGGCTAGAAATCAGGGCATCAATGTCCTACAGCAAATAAGAATTGGAACATGCATATCAAATTTGAAAAGAAGGTGAAAAGTTCATCAGCTTTTCAGGGTGAAAACCGGGTCAGAACCCTGGCCACTGCACTGTTTGCTCCAGGTCAGGGCTTGTCATCCTAATTAGGCACACAGCAGAACAGAAAACAGTAGGTGTTGAATGGTATAGTTGCCAGGTTGGGGGAAAGGAGAGAATACGAAGAGATTAGTTAATGGATAGTTTCCCTTTGGAATGAAAAACAAAAACATCTTGGACCTGGATAATGATGATAGCATTTGTTAACATGTCTAATGCTGATAAGTTGTGCATCTCATTTTTCTCTTCATTATCTCAGTTTTGAGACATCATCTCATGTTGTAGGTTGTGTTTGGATCATTATAGTGTTAAGATTTCATGGGTGCAAGATTTCAGGTTAGCTTCAACTCTCTCTGTCATTGAGAACACTCCTGAATCCCTGGTCCTCCTACCTACAACTCCAAAGATCTGGGTTTTCCAGTGTGCCCGCACACATGGCTAATTCATGGCTGGTAAAAATGCGGTCAGCAACCGACCGTGTAGTGCCCCCACACAAAACTGATATGTCTTCAACACAAATCCTATACCTAAGGCTCAGGAAACATCTCTGAAGATAGTGTAGAAGAATTAAATGAACCAGTAGACCAACATGTCACCCATGAGGCAGTGTCTTCTCTAATATCAGCAAGTTATGCCCATGAAATCTTAGCATTATGATTGTCTAAACACAGTAGACATGATGACAATACCTGGTAACATCCCAAAGTCCCCACTCGTACATAAAGACCATGAGGAATCGATAGCTGCTAAGAAAGGGACAATCAGACCTCTAAGGGAATTAGACCCCAATAGGTTATCCAATCCCAACTGGTCCTCCCTGAATACATACACATATGAGCACCACTAAATGGATTCAGAAGATAATACACCTATACTACACACACACACACACACACACACACACAGACCCACAAAATTAAAGAAGAGTTCCTGACTTTGAGAGGGAGTGGGTGAATACAGGAAGAGTTGCAGGCCAAAAGGATAGAAATAATGTAAATACAATACACAGGTATGAGATTCTCAGAAAATAATAAAATAAGTGTTAAAAATAAAATAAAAATGAAATTTTGAGCAGTTAATTCCATTGTGTGCACTTTATTACAACAATAGTTTTGGAAAAGATTAGCTATACATTTGGGAGTTAATTTTGAACTGGAAATGTCCAACTCATTCTAGTAATGATGCAGAAAGAAAGTGATAATGAGGAAATAAGGGATATGGAAGAAAGGATGAATAAAATATATATATTAAATAACATCTGATATTATTACCAAACTTCTATGTATTGTTTTGCTAATAAACAGCACTGTATTTTAAAAAAATATTTCAATATCTGAGGCTGTAGCTCAGATGTGGTAGAACATTTGCCTAGCTTGAGTGGGACCCAGCATTCATTCCATAGCACACAAAATATTATATAAAATAAGCAAAACCACAGACAAAAAAAACTTTCTTATGAAAGTAGTCAATATAAGTAGTCTATAAAGCTGACAAAATGATTAAGTTAATCATCAGGATAAGACACTTTATCTTATATTTTCCTCGTCTTTAACATTTTAGATCACCATATGTGGTGGTGTGAATGAAAATGGCCCCTGAATGGCACTATTAGGATGTATGGCCTTTTTGGAGGAAGTGTGTCACTGTAGGGGCAGGCTTTGAGGTCTCATTTGCTCAAGCTACCCTCAATGAGACTATCAGTCAACATCCTGTTGCCTGCACTCTCAGCTCTGTCCCACATCTGCCTACAGTGCTGTCATGCTCCCAATCCTGATGATAATTGACTGAATTTCTGAAACTGTAAGTGAGCCATTCCAATTAGATGATTTCTTGGTAAGAGTTGTTATGGTGTTGGTATTTGTTTACAGCAATGAAAACCTAAGACACCATATGAAGAAATAAAAATTATAGAATTACATCAGTGCCTTTGTTGTCTTGATCCTGTACCCAAGGAAGAGTATTTGGAGGTTTACCCTCAGTTTTACCTTTTATATATCATTATAGCTCATGGCCATGGTAAATAATAAATTTACATAGCTTCATCTGATGAGATATTCCACCAATAAATTCAGTCTTTATTGGATGATCCAATACTGCTTATTTTTAAATAATAAAATTATGCAACAAGTACCTGTCCCTGTCTTATAAATAGTAATAGAGTTGAAATAAGACAGAAACCATAAATGTATAGACGTAAGGGGCCCTGGCTGAATGAAGATCATCTCCTTCCATTCTACCATACAGGAAGCATCCAAGTTTGGAAGTCGGTTTTATCAAGATATGTTAACCCAGGGAGGCCATCTATGAATTTTTTAGTTTTTCAGCCCATCTGTCATCTAAATGAGTTTCATTCAAGTGTTTGAATTTAAGCTAATGCTCTAAGAATTGGTCAGTTGCAACTGATAACTTGGCTGACCAGTTCCATCTTCTACCCAGTACCAGTGAACAGGTCACAGGGTGCGTCTCTCTCAGAAGGACATCCTTGAGGGCAGGCTGTATGTCTTACTTTCTAATACCAGGGTAAAACACAGAGTCCATTGATAAGCAATGACAATTTTGTAAGAATTGACTGCAAATATGGGAAATTTTAATTCACAAGTCTATCATGTAGAGTGTTTATTACAGTGGGGAAAATGAAGGAAAGGCAAGCAAATGTTTCTTCCTACTGACTTATCAAGGAAGAGGACACTGTCTCAGCCCTTATATAGTTCCAGAGTGAGAGAGAAGGCAGATAAAGGTAATTGGCACAGTTTATGGATTTTGTGACATCAGCTTGGAGAGAAGATATAATAGGAACCATTTTGCTTCATTTCCTTAGATTTCTTCAATCAAATTCATACCTAAGTGTCATTTACAAATTCTACTGGAAAAACTCACACTTTCTGTGATGTGGAATTCCCTTCTGTATTCTGCGAATACCATTGACTAATAAAGAAACTGGCTTGGCCTGATAGGGTAGAACAGAGCTAGACTGGTAAAGCTAAACTGAATGCTGGGAGAAGGAAGGCAGAGTCAGGAGAAAAGCCACAGAGCTGCCACAGAAGACAGACTTGCTGAAACTTTGCTGGTAGGTCATAACCTCATGGTAATGCACAGATTAATAGAGATGAGTTAAAGTAAGATGTAAGAGTTAGCCAATAAGAAGCAAGAGATAATGGGCCAAGCAGTGTATTTAATTAATACAGTTTCTGTGTGATTGTTTCAGGGCTGGGCAGTTGGGAAACAAACAAGCAACCTCCTTACTACATTTTTGTAACACCTAGAAGTAGTGGACATGTGCAGTCAAACATTACTTGCTGGATGTGACAGGGTCATTGTTCACAAGAACTTACGTGACTGTAACGATATACACAACACCTCCAGGAGAACAAACCAGCCAGAGTCCCACGCCTTCTCTGAAAAGCTATTGGCAATAGATAGCTACCAGTGAAAGGAGAATAAGTTTCCTTTAGAGGTTCAGCACCTGAAAGGTTGCCCCATGTGTACATAGTCCCACACATGTTCAGACACAGACAGCACTAAGGGAACTAAGTCACTATAACAGAGAAAGAGACAAATGAAGTGGGGAGGGAAAAGTTGTGAAAGGGAATGAGCCAGAAATTGAAGGAGAGATAATGGTGGGTAGATTTGATCAAAGCACATGATATACATGTATAAATTTCTCAATAAAAAACAGAAAATACTTTTAACCTCTGAGCCATCTCCACAACCTTCCTCAACACCCAGTAATACCACTTTTGGGTATATATCCAGAGGATGCTCAATTGTGCCACAAGGACACATGCTCAATTATGTTCATAGCAGCATTATTTGTCATAGCCAGTACCTGAAAACAACCTAAATTCCCTTCTACCAAAGAGTGGATAAGGAAAATGTGGTACATTTACACAATGGAGTACTATACAACAGAGAAAAATAATGACATCTTGAATTTTTCAGAAAAATGGATGGAGCAAGAAAATATTTTGAGTGAGGTAACTCAGACACAGAAAAACAAGTATCACATATACTCAGTCATAAGTGGCTTTTAAACATAAAGCAAAGAAAACCAGAACACAAACCACAATCGCAGAGAACTTAGACAACAAGAACACTAATATATATATATATATATATATGGATCTAATCTACATGGGAAGTAGAAAAAGACAAGATCTCCTGAGTAAATTGGGAGCATGGGGACCTAGGGCGAGGGTTGAAGAGAAGAGGAGGGGTAGGGAGAGGAGAAAAAATGTAGAACTCAATAAAAATGAATAAAAAAACAGAAAATACAAACAACTTAGGCTTTCTATTTTTTGGATAGTTGATTTCAATGCCATCGACCAATACCCACTCTGCTCCACCTTTGCTATACTAGTCATGTGCAATAAATAGCTTTGTTTTGACAGAATGCCATTCCAGATCCTGCCGTCTGTGACCACATCCCACAAAGAATAAACCACCAGTCAGACCTCTCATGTTCTATCCATTTCTGGCCTCTTCCTGCCTCCTCTTTCCATCCACTCTGACCGCCAGCTCAGTGAAATATGATTTAAAGACTCTACCATGTACGTATTACATTGTCTAACAAGAGGAGACTGATCAAAAGTGCTGAAAAACTTGACTCATTAAAAAAAAAAAAAACAAATGAAAATTGGCTTAGAAGTAGCACAACATAATCTTTTGACAAACAGAGGAAATCATGGAACACATCAGATAAAACCTATTGATCTCAGTACTTTACATTTGAAGGCAGTCAGAAAAGAAAGGAACCCACTAAAAGCAAGAGCAACGATGCCATGACTAATCTTTGCGCGAGTCTTTCTATGTGTTAGACATTATTTTTGGTAAACTACTATGTAAATTTGCCCTTAACCTCCGATGTAGCTAATCTTCTTCTCCCCCTTTTATGGTTGAGGAAACAATCAGACAGTGGTTAAATATGTTGTCCGAACTTTATCCAGGCAAGAAGCAGTAGAGCATAGGTTGGGGCTGAGGTGGACTCGTTCCCACAGTAGACAGCTTCTCTAGGAGTTGTGTCAAAGCTGTCTGCTCGTCAGTACATCTCAGCCCTCGTCTGTGTGAATATTGTTTTTTTGTGTGTGTGTGTGTGAATTAAGATTATTAAAATACATAAAGTTTTCCTTTGTGAAATTTCCGCAAACGCAAAAGTAGAAAATTTTCTCTGTCCATTTGAAGGATGAACAGCTTACTCCATGTGAATTACTTGTGCCACTTGAAAGAAATTGCTCTAAGCCCTCGTCTTCTCCAATCTGGGTCCTTGACTATTGGGAAACAGGGACATAATGTCACCTCTGAATGGTCATTTTGAGGTGGCTCTCCTTAGTAACATTAGATTGATCTGACGACTTTAATACCACTCATTCTAAAATGCTATTATCCAGAGTAAATTCAGCGGACAGCACACTTAGTCAAAAGTGATAGATTAATTCATTATCCTCAGCCAATTTTAATGGGCCATCTAGAAAGGAAATCACCAGTCAGTTTGGGCTATTGAATATTGTTACTTGAAGCACCTTATTAAGCCAAATTATGAAAATGGGTGATTTTTCATTTCCCTATCAGACAACAAAGGTCACCTATCATGAGCTTTAGAAACATTCCAGTTATTTTTTTTGTCTTTGGCCCGACCAAAAAAAATATATATAGTGCTGAAATTTTTATCTTTTCTATTGTAACTCAGTTATATCAGAACAATGTGCACCACCAAAGAGGAAGGCAGTTTGTGGGATTCAGAATGCAGAGAAATAGAGGCTGGCCTCGATGAATTCTCTGGGGGCTATCTTTGTGATGGCACTGACTAGTGAGATCTCAGTCCTATCCTTTTGATCTGGGCGTAAAGAGCTGCTGTGCATGTAAGCGGGAAGCACTGTGGGCTCTCACCCTACGGCACGAGAAACCAAAAGTAGGTGGCACGCGCACAACCGTGCTCTTCTTCATGCCCCAACTTCTCTGCTCTTAGTTGAGAAATCCTAACATATCTTCTAAATGGTCAGTTTCCCCTTGAGTCTTCAACATGAACTTCTCCACCTTGACCTGGTTCTGAGTACCTGCCACTGCTGAGTCCAATGGCAAACAAGCATAAATTTCACTTTTGTTTACGGCTGGCTAAGTCGTCAGTTCCCAGTCAGGTAAAGCTGACCTGGCATTAGGTTAACACTTCTACATATGAATACATATGAATGTGTGCTGGATTTCAAAAATATGTTTTAATAAATTTTGTGCAGGAAACTGCTGAATCACACAATGTTGTTTGGTTTTGTTGTTGTTGTTGTTTGCCAATTAGAATTAAGGAGACAAATTGAATACTCTGGCACCTGTCTGTGATCCCAGCACTCAGGAGGCCCAAGCAGGAGGGGGGATTGCCAGTTTAATGTCAGCCTGTGCTATATACAGCAAGAGCCTATCCCAAATGAGAGGTGGGGGATGCTGGGAAAAAATAGTTGAGACAACATTCTGATGTGAATATACTATACCAAAATAATTTAGAAGAAAATTCAACTATCTTCCTATCTCTGGGTCAGACTCAAATAGGAACAAGTGCCTAAATGCTTCGAAAACACTGGCCAGCGGGTCTTGCTAGTCAACACAGCTCGTCATCGTAAGTCTTAACTACCACTGTGGGATGGTGAAATGGCTCAGTAAGTGTAGATGCTCGGCATGTGTCTTAGTTAGGGTCTCTATTGCTGTGAAAAGAGACTCTTACTACAGCAACTCTTATAGTGGAAAACAGTTAACGGAGGTGGCAGCTTACAGTTCAAAGGCTCAGTCCATTATCATCATGGCAGAGAGCATGGCAGCATGCAGGCAGACATGGTGCTGGCTACATCTTGAATAGAAGGCAACAGGATTGACACACTGAGTGAAGTCTGAGTAAAAAAAAGGTCTCAAAGCTCACCCACATGGTGAAACACTTCCTCCAACAAGGCCACATCTATGCCAACAAAGCCACACCTCCTAAAAGTGACACTCTTTATGAGCACATAGGGACCATTGTAAGCCCAATGACCTGAATTCCATCCATGGAACCCACTGCAGGAGGACAGAAACAACTACAGCAGTCCTCTGACTGTACATGTGTGTTGTGACATGCACAGGCCCATACTTGTATGCACATATCGTATCCACACATACATTATTAAAAAGCTTTCATAAGGAAACGATCAATGTGATTTCAACATGATTGTGATATACAGTGATTATTAATTGCATTGAGTAGCAAAACTATTAATTCAAAAATTAAAGACCAATACCTTAAACATATGATAGACGTGATCCGTGGAAAAGGAACACTCGGAAAGAAGCCAACCCAGCTACTCCACTTCCCTGCTCTGAACAGATCTCAATGACCCAAATGTGAGAATGTGACAGTGACCTGGCCCAGCAATCTTAGGAAACAGATACAACGAATGGAATTGTTTGCCTTGGGGATTCTGGATGGTGATATTTTTTTAGCCAATTACCATGAAATGAAGTAAATCTTGGAAATCCATTCTTAATAGTTAACTGTCTGACCCGAAGCTCCTGGGATGGATCAGCTTTGTATTTTTGTCTTCCGAAACCTTTTCAAAATTCATCAGATTTATTTTCAAATAGTCATCAAACCATCAGTTTGAAAGTTGTGACTATTATAATTCAAGGCATAATTCTTCCCATGTACTAAGAATATTTCTGGGGTTCTCTATTATAAATTATTTTCTAAAGAAGCTAACTGGAGTAAGGCATAAATTTTATAAGTTTGAATGGTTTTTATAACAACATAACCAGTATAACCAGTAGTGATAACTACTGGTGGAATAGGCTGTTCCTTTTGGTAAAGCTAATTATTCACAGGGAAGTAGTAGACGCATGCCAGGAAAGCATTTTTAATAGCTAAACAAGCTGGCATAGTAGGAAATGACTTCTAAACACCTATCTTCACTCCCACTGAAAAATCAGCTCCCAGCCTGAATTAGAGATCCTCTCCTTACTGGGAACAGCGGTGAATGCAGACTCATGGCCCCAGGATGTAGAAAATAATAACCATATGTGAGCTCAGCCCTAAACAAGTTACTTATACCCACCACTCCGGCTCAGAAACCATCAGGAAATAGAGAGGAGTTGGGAAGACAAGGCTGTGAAAAGTCATTCCTTAAACACAGCACAGCTACAGTAGCTATTAACTCACATCTGCCATAGTTATCTGCACTGGGTCCACACAAGACCAGCCCTATCAACAGTCAGTCAAAGGGGGGAGGGAGTTCATGGGCCCCTGCCCTTTCCCTATGAACTATTGGCTATTGATATTCAGGGAGAGGGAAATTACTGTCTTTGGTTATGTACCCTCTTCTGAGTCCCCCAAACTCAGCATCACATAGATAACCCTGGTTCATCTCAGTAAATCACAAAATAAAATTAATAAACATGAATAGAAGAAAGAGATTTATAGGGGTGGTAGGGAGACTAGGAGTGGAGTGTATGCAAGCACATATATGTGAAACTGTAAAAATGATAATTAAACTTATGAAAATACTTCCTCTTATGATTTATTTATTTTCTCTATATATTTTTCACTATATAGATCTCACTATATATATAGTGAAAATAAATAAGTCATAAAAGGAAGTGTGTGTGCGTGTGTGTGTGTGTGTTGTCTGCATGTATATCTGTTGCATGATTTGAGTTCCTTACCTACAAAGGCCAGAGGGCATTGGATCCCAAGGAACTGGCGTTTCAGATGAGTATTAGCTAGCATGTGGGTGCTGGGAACTGAACCTGGGAGTTCAGTTTGGGTACTTTTATCCTCTAGTCCATCTCTCCAACCCCAAGGAGAGACTTCCTAAAACCTATATAACATTTTCTGGGCACCTGAAAAGTTACTTCTTTGATGACCTCAACCTACAAGCTATTACCAAATAAAGAGTAAGAACAGCGGCATTCTACTGTTGGGTAAGGTAGAGAACTGATTGATGAACAAGAATTTACCTTTTGTTCCACTGGAAGTCATCTACTTACCAATATAGCAAAGCAGGTAAAGAATGAAATAAATGATACATTGTTTTAAAAACTGTAAGAAAAAGGTCTTAATTCCAACAACAACAAAAAAATGCTTCCATGCCTTTCTCCTATTTCTCCTCGTAATAAAAACTGCTCTACACATAGTGAATTACTCGGGAATTTCAGTACGAAAACTAAATTTCAATACGAAAACTAAAACACCCATTTTTCAAACTCAGAGTTACCTAGAAGTAATGAAATCTATCTTCGAACCTATTCCTAAAATGGATAGAATATTGCCCATAATAATCAAAAAGCTCCGCCACGTTATAGCTTACCAAAATAAATTTCAACAGAAGCTAACAACGCTTTTAAACAGATGTAAGTTCCTTCTACCATACCCTATGTTTATGAATATGGCAAAAAAATGTTAAAGAAGGTTTTAAACAGCACAGATCCCACAAGTCCATCTGCTTATGTCATCTGCTACTCTCTGTGGGACACGGTAATGCTTAGAAAAGGAAACTCAGATTCACACAGCATTTATCCAAGTGGATTCTATAATTGAATTCTTAAGGTTTTTTTCTTTTAACTTTACTAATTAAAACTGATATTTTAATATGATTTCCTTTGTTTAAAAATAACGACTTTGTTATTCACCACCCCAATTGGATATGTTCAAATTCACTTAATTTTTCAACTTGCTTTCAACCACATTATGTGTTAAAATACACCTGTTGAATTGGTCTGCTATTTTTAAAGATTTTAAAGATGAATGTTAATATTAAGTGGTAGACAGATACTGAACCACATAAATTGTCCCCTTTCTAATTTATATGGTTATCTAGTTCTTTGACCAATGATTGCCACCCCAGACCACACCAATACCCTACCTAGTTCATTGTAAGTGGCTCATCATGACCACAAGGGGAAGCACAACATTCCCCTCTGATTATTTCAGTAGGGTATCTGAGCAATCCAGGAGCACAGGGCAGCAATAAGATGAGATGGTTGCATTAAACATGCGAGGCCAAAGCAATCAGTAAGTTGGAGTCAGTGTTAGATGAATCTCATCAGGATACTACATTTTATGAGACAACACTTTCCTGATGGAAGAAACCCTCTTTCCCACCTGCTGAAAGCCAGGTCAACCTGAGTAAAAACCAGATCTGCTGCAGTCTTTATAGTGAGTGTCTTAGTTACGGTTTCTATTGCTGTGAAGAGACAACATAACCATGGCAACTCCTATAAAGGAAGACATTTAATTGAGGCGGTGGCTTGCAGTTTCAGAGGTTAAGTCCATTATCAGTATGGCAGGGCATGGAGGTGTGCAGACAGACATGGTGCTGGAGAGGTAATTGCTGCATGTTGATAGGGAGGCAACAGCAAGCAGTTTAACACACTGGGCAGTATCTTGAGCACAGGAGACCTCAAAACCCCCTCACACAGTGACACACTTCCTCCAAGAGGGCCACACCCACTCTATCAAAGCCAGACTTTCTGAAAGTGCCTTTGGATGACATTTTCTTTCAACCTCCCACAGTGTGTCTTTGAGATACGCTTCTGTTTCCTTCTTTTAACATCTCTTCTCCTCATTCTCCTATTGCCACTCCTCTTCTTTCAGTCTTCCTCCTCCCCTTTGCCCTCCTTCTTAGATTTGTTCACTCAACAAATATTCCCTGAGTAAAGTCAAAGATGGGGCAGGTACTGAGCTAGATACTTGCATATGACAGTGAAAGAGATAGTCATGGCTCCTTCCCTCCTCTCATAGAGCGTTGAATACTTCAGGAAGATAGATGTTGTGATGGTTTGAATGCTTACCCCAACCCCAGCATAGGCTCATGTTATTTCAATGCTTAGTCCTTAGTCCAATCCATGGAACAGTTTTGGAAGGATTAGAAAGTATGGCCTTGTTGAAGGAGGTGTGTTTCTTAGGACAGACTTGGAGATTTCAAAAATCCTCACTAGGCTCAGTTTTGTTTTTTTCTGCTGTTTGTGGATCATGATATAAACTCCTAGCTACTGCTCCAGTGCCATGCCTTCCTACCAGCCCCCAGGTTTCCCACTGTGATAATCATGGGCTAACATTCTGAAATTGTAAGCAAGCCTCCAATTAAATGCTTTTTCTCCAAGTTGCCTTAGTCATTGTGTCTCTTCATAGCAACACAATACATAGTAACTAAGACCATATTTAACAAATAATGACAATAGTGATGGGAATAAGGAAATATAAAGATCAAAATGCAGTGAGATGTACGTCTTGTATGAGTCCTAAGGTAGCTTCAAGGCCAATGTGCAGAACTGATCTTAAATAAACAAACAACCCAGATGCTGTGGAGCAGTGTGGGGTGAGGAGCAGAATGACAATGTGTCAGAGGGGTCTACTAGAAAACCCAAAACAGAAAGGGGAAGAGAAAAGAAGGGAGAGGCAGAAAGGAGAGGAGTGAAGAACAGGAGAGGGAGTGGAAAGCAGAGCAGAGAGTGGGAAAAGAGAAAGAAGGGGAAGAGAAAGGAGAAAAATATACAGATTGATGCTAGGAAACAAAAACAATTTGATGTTACAATAGCAATGAATAAGAATGAATCAACAAGAAGAAAGAAGATTCAACTCAGAGTAGAAAACAACAGCACACGGTTTCAGTGTGACGCCTTGATGGTTTCCCAACCAATGCGCAGAGGGCACAACCTCATAAAAAGAAAGGGCAGGGGTGAGGGACAATAAAGAAGAAAAGATGATTTGAAGGGCATGGAGGAAAGCTTTAAAAGAGCATCCGCCTTGAAATGTCTTGTTTTTTTAATGAAGTAGGAGTGAGATTATTTGATGAGAGTGAGGGGTGGAGATTTGTAATAATTGTGGAGCAGAGGACCATGAGTCAACTGGGAAATATATTTAGATTACTCAGCAGTGTTGAGAACCCAGGTGAGGTGATGACAATGAATTAATAATGTTACCAATCTTCTTGGTTATGTAATCTTATCAAGTAAGTCCTCTCAGAACAAACATGGCACAGAGACAGAAAAAGTTAGACTCATTCTGGGATGATGACTTGCCAGAATGGGAGAAATCAGGCAAAGAAAAAATTGCCAGGAAAGTTTCTGAAACAATAAGTAAGCTAATTTATGACTGAATTGGGATAGAAAACTGGAAGAATTTGATAATCAATTGACTAAAGAACCAAAGTAATCAAGTAAGCAGATAACACTTGTTCTGCTGGAGCTCACATCATATCAAGGAAGCCAAATAAATCAAATATGAAGATAATGATCAATACTACTAAAAGAATTCATAAAAAAAATAATGTGTCGATACCGAGAAACAGGGTGACTACTTTATTGTCAGTCCCCAGGTTTCTGAAGGGACAATATTTCACTTGAAACATGAATGACAAGGAACATTTAGCTCTGAAGCGTGAAGAGCAAGATCAGC
This sequence comes from Arvicola amphibius, assembly GCF_903992535.2. NCBI lineage: Eukaryota > Metazoa > Chordata > Mammalia > Rodentia > Cricetidae > Arvicola > Arvicola amphibius. The sequence goes on along the minus strand of NC_052059.1, from coordinate 8,431,100 downwards.
TGAGAGAGATCACAGAGCAGGGAATGGTGCACTCAGATGGGAATGAGCTCTGGACAGAAAGAAGGCTTTCAGCACTGTGGAATGTGAGCAAGAATTATAGGAATGAAATCCCAGTGATGTCAGCCATACTGTGAACAGTTCGACAGAGAGTTGGCTTTTTTTTCTCATATCAGAAGATTAAAGTGGAGGAGTGATTTGCTTTATGGTTCACAAGTTCACTCTGGCTGCTGCTGCGATGTGTAGACTATGAATAGGAATCTGAGCTAGCAGACGGCTGTCAATCATTTGTGTGATCCAGGAGAGAGATGAAGGTGGATAGTCTAATAACTAATGACGAGGTGAGAGTGAGAGTGGATTTTAATAGCTAGCGCAGGGGACATAACATCAAGGGAAGAGAACAGGGATAGAAGCAATTGTTCAAGTAGCATCGTGTTCCAAGGAAGCAAGCAGGCAGCAGGTTTGGGCAGGGAAGCAATGGATCCTCTTTTGGAATATTAAGTTTCCCTTGTCTCCAAGCTCTCTGACTGAGCAACAGTAAACAGTTACAAGGGAGGATGCACTTAGATTCTCATCAGAAAGACAGATAAAAATTTCAAAAGAATAATATGAGATGTGTCAGAGGATGTTAACTGAGTGTGTGAGGAGTGAATTGATGAGGTGAAGCTGAGTCACACAGGTATGAGAAGGCCATTGGCTGACAAACCTTACTCTGGATGTCTCCTTTGATTATGCGGGATAGAAAAGGGATGTGCTCATGGGAGAGAACCAATTTTTTTAATGTAAAATACTATGGCATCTCAGGAAAAGTAAAATTGATGAAAAGTTCACATTGTATTAGGGAGACATAAGGCAAACTTTCTCAGTGGGAAATGCATGAAATAACTTATATTTAACCCAGGAAGGATCTGTACTGTGTGGGCTTGTGGGTGGGGTTCTGACACTTTACTGGCTCCATGAAGTGTTTGTTGTAAGTAGAAAGAAGGCTGAGGTTGCTGCATCTCTTTCCTTGTGCTCTATGGCACTATGAGGAAACTACATTTGTTGGACAGTCACATCTTCCACTTATTTTTGTTAATAAAGTTGTGTTAGAATACACCCATGCGTTTTTGCTGTGTATCCACATATGCTCTACCACTACAATGGCAAGGATGAGCAGAACTCACAAAGACCAGATGACCCTTGACATCGGCTTATTATCCAGCAAGTCACAGAAAATATTTACTGATTTGCAAACTATGGATCTGTACAATACAAGCAATGACTAAGGACCTACAATGTGAGTGAGCCCCATTCTTTGAGATGCAGAATTATTAGCTCCCCTGGGACCTTTCAACAAAAGCTTTGGGGCCTTTGGGGAAAGATTATACAGGTACATATATAGCTGAGACCAAAGTCCATCTAATGTGGAAATACACAACAGGTTTCTTTGTGTTATACACATTCTCATGTAAGCCTGATCTTTCCCATCGCCTGCAGGAAAATGCAGTACTCAGGTTACATCTATTTAAACAAGAATCTATAACTATTGACCTCAGAATTAAAGACATGGAAGTCTTTAAACAAGGAGCTGGAATGGTAATGATCACCATTACCTATTTAATCTTCTTGGTGTTTAAAAGAAAATATGTGATTTCTATATCCTGATTAAACAAGAATACTTCTCCTAAAATTCCCTTGGAATATAATATCTTTCTTGTGTTCTAAATCACATACCTACAATTGTGTCAAGACCAGGTGAACAATTTAAATAGACCTATAAGTCGTGAGGAAATAGAAGCTGTCGTCAAAAGCCTTCCAACCAAAAAAAGCCCAGGACCAGATGGTTTTAGTGCAGAATTCTACCAGAACTTCCAAGAAGAGCTAATACCTATACTCCTTAATGTGTTCCACATAATAGAAACAGAAGAGTCATTGCCAAACTCTCTTTATGAAGCTAGTTACCCTGATACCAAAACTAAACAAAGACTCAACCAAGAAAGAGAATTACAGACCAATCTCACTCATGAATATCGATGCAAAAATTCTCAATAAAATACTGGCAAACCAAATCCAAGAACACATAAAAAAATCATCCATTATGATCAAATAGGCTTCATCCCAGAGATGCAGGGCTGGTTCAATGTATGAAAATCTATCAATGTAATCCATCATATAAATAAACTAAAAGAAAAAAACCATATGATCATTTCATTAGATGCTGAAAAAGCATTTGACAAAATTCAACACCCCTTTATGATAAAGGTCTTGGAGAGATTAGGGATACAAGGATCATAGCTAAATATAATAAAAGCAATATACAGCAAGCCAACAGCCAACATTAAATTAAATGGAGAGAAACTAAAATCAGGAACAAGACAAGGCTGTCCACTCTCTCCATATCTCTTCAATACAGTTCTTGAAGTTCTAGCAATTGCAGTAAGACGACATAAGGAGATCAAGGGGATTCGAATTGGAAAGGAAGAAGTCAAACTTTCGTTATTTGCAGATGATATGATAGTGTACATAAGCAACCCCAAAAATTCTGCCAAAGAACTCCTACAGCTGATAAACACCTTTAGTAATGTGGCAGGATACAAGATCAACTCCAAAAAAATCAGTTGCCCTCCTACATACAAAGGATAAAGAAGTGAAGAGGGAAATGAGAGAAGCATCACCTTTCACGATAGCCACAAATAGCATAAAGTACCTTGGGGTAACTCTAACCAAGGAAGTGAAATATCTATTTGACAAGAACTTTAAGTCTTTGAAGAAAGAAATTGAAGAGGATACAAGGTTATGCTTTTGTTTCCACAGGAAACACAAGGCTATGGATTCTTTAGGATTAATATGGTTCAGGTTTGATTGGGGTAGACTGCCTGAATCTTAACCGGTAATATCTATCAACAAAGGTTACAGCTATATATCTTTCTTCCCTTCTTACAATTGTAAGGAGAGAGGGCTTGCATTTCATCCCAGCTGCCTGGCTAGCTTAACCCCCAAATAATCACACAGAAATTGTACTAATTAAATCACTGCCTGGCCCATAGCTCTAGCTACTTATTGGCTAACTCTCACATCTTGATTAACTCATTTCCATTAAGTTTGTGTGTCACCACATGATTGTGCCTTGCCAACAAGATTCTAACCTACATCTCAGGCAGGAGATCCATGGTGTCTGCCTGTCTCTGCTTTCTTCCTCCCAGAATTCTGTTCTGTCTTCCCCACCTACCTGAGTTCCACCCTATCAACTAGGCCAATACAGTTTCTTTAATAACCAATTAAAGCAACACAAATACAGAAGGACCTCCTACACCACTTACTCTGTGACTGGCTGTGTGGCTGGGTGGCTGGCACCTGGCATCTTCCTCCCCTTCTCTTTTTCTCACTGCTTACTCTTTTCAGGTTTAGATTTTTCCTTCCACTCATTCTCTTTGCCTGGATTCCATGTCTTTCCCTCTCTGGCCTATCTATTCACCATTCAGCTCTTTATTAGACCAACCAGGTGTTTGGGGCAGACAAAGTAACACAGCTTTATAGAAATAAACACATGTAGCATTAAAAAAATGCATCATTAAACAAATATTCCACAGCCCAAACAAATGTAACTCATCTTAAACTAATATTCCATATAGTTAGATTTTGTTGTTAGGAACACTTACTGTAGGAATTCCTACTGCCAGTAGCCTTTAAGTTACCCGCCCACTTGGGTGTAGCCTCTTACACTATAAATGCCAATCTAAAGAGTGTTCCCTCTCTCTTCCAGCTGCTGGATTAGGTTCCTGTTCCCCATTCATGCAGAAGATTGTGATCTGTGAGTCTACCCCTAAATAAATAGCCCTTTATTATACTCAATTCTGAGCTAGTGTGGGATTTTTTTTTTCTTCCATCTTCAAACACTTATTATGCTTTGGGAATTGTTGATTAGAGAAGAAGTTGATTAGTTTTCTGGACAGTCCCCAAAGGAAATCCATGAATTTTTTTTTTCCTTATGAGTACTATGAAGCCTGAATTCAAAATGACAGCACTTATGACAAGGTGCTTTTGCCTGCTTCCTTCACCTTAACTGTGTTCTTTTTTTGTATAGAAAAGTACTGCAAGAATGGATGTATCTCCCTCTACCAATAAAACTATTATATTCGTCTAATATTAGTTCACTTGTCTGCTTATTTCTTGGTATTTAAGGAACCCATAAACATGACAAGTAGCAGCAAGCATTGCAACCATAGAGACTGAAAGGCTGACGCAGCTATTTGAATCGTTCTCCATTTCTAACACCCCAGATCACATATACACTCCTAATGATCAACAGAACACAAAAGGATGCTATAACTTGATATAATTCAGAAAAGTACACATAATCATTTAAACACATATAATACGATAAGGGTTCCTTACTTTTCTGTTGTTTGTATTTCTGATTTCCTCCTTCATCTATATGTAGAGGTCATGACAATCACTTAGATTCTTACCACATACTTTCCACACTTCCATTAAACTAATTATCTTGAAATATAATTAGCTAATTATGGGGAGAGGTAGATAATGATTGTGAATGGAATGTAAGATAAGCATTAATGAACAGCAACAGGATCCAAATATCGCAGTCAGAGAGAAGACATTCACACTTGGCAGAGAGACAAGAAATATTCAATAACCTTTTGATCAGATGCACTTGAATCAGAACTAACAATGCTACACTGTGTTATTGCAACTGGGTAGGAATCCAAGTATTCCATTTAAAAACTAACAAAGCGCCTTTACATTTCAGTGATTCAAATAATGGTCTTAGGTATCCTGATGCAAACGGATTACAATTTGTCAACTGGACTTTTTAGTCCTTCTGCTTCCTGTGCTTTTTAGAAAGCATTATATAGGAAAGATTTGTTTTCATTTGTAGCTATTGCCAAAGCAACAGAATGCGTTATAATTAAGTTACACCATGCTTTTGAAGGGCCAGTATTGTAAAATTTAAATTTTTCACAATATGGTAAGGGCATATTTGTTTGAAGTGAAAGAAAAAGAACAGGTTGAAAATAGATTTTTTAATTAACTGGCCCAGGATCAGAGCACTTTTCAAATAAAACTACAATAGAGCATCTAATCAGATAGGTTATTTACCCAGAATAATGAAATCTATGCTCTTGGAAAGTCCTTTAAAAAGTGCTTTGGCTGCAATGCTTTTAGTTAGCTAAGTGTATTCAACTAGGTAGAGCCCAAACCAAGGTAACATGTATATGTTAAATTCCTGTAGGAACCACCTGCCTCATCTGGAAAACTAAGCTAATATCAAGGGTAGCAGTGACACCCTGCCTCTGCTATTTGTTGCATTGGTAACAGGAGTATCCTGTCCCCAAGCCTCCCAAACAAACAGTGTGTTTATCATATTGCTTCAGAACAATATACCTGCCCAGATCCCGCATTAGAAAGTGAACTGCTTTTGAAGACAAAGATTGAGACTAACTCACCTCTGTCTCCCTGGCTAATTCCTAAGCAGTCTTCAATGCATGTCATTGGTTTAAAATATAAACAGTGCAGAAGACTAACACCAGTTTAACTCAATGTATTATTTATTCATGCTGTACTAAGCATTCTGGCTTACAAGTTCAACAGAAACCAAGGCAGTTACGTAGGAATGTGTAATTGTCTCAGAATAGATCATCTGAGAATGTTTAAAACCTGGAAAGAGAAGATAAACACCCAGGAAGCATAAAGAATCTAATAGGAAGGTCTGTCCTTGTCCAAATCTGCTTTGTAGCACTGTGATAAACACTCTGGCAAAAATAAATAGATAAATAAATATTTTTTTTTAAAGAAGACAACTTGGGGAAAGGAATTTATTTCATCTCACAGGTTACAACCCACCATCTGAAGAATCCAAGGCAGAGAATCACGGCAGAAGCTCAAAGAGGAATTCACAGAAGAATATGCTTTCTGGCTTTCTCTTGTTCCCACACTCAACTGTCTTTCTTATACAGTCCAGGTTCACCTGTCCAGGGATGACACTGCTTTCAGTGGTTAGACCCTCCTACCTCAGCAAACCAGAAAGTTCCCTATAGACATGCCTGAAGGCCATTAGATAGAGGAGATTCTTCAACTGAAGTTCTTTCTCCCCAGGTGTGCCAAGTTGACAGCTAAGATCAGTCATCATCTCTTTTGATGAATGCTGCAAAGATGGACAGCTGACCAAGTACAGAGAAAGGATAAATGTGTAAAGGCAGGACTAGCAAATACAAATATCATACCAGGACCCTAAGAGAGACATACATAGATCGAATCTACATGGGTAGTAGAAAAAGACAAGAGCTCCTGAGTAAATTGGGAGCATGGGGACCTTGGGAGAGCATTGACAGGGAAGGGAGAGGAAGAGAGAAGAGCAGAGAAAAATGTAGAGCTCAATAAAAATATGAAGCACAGTAAAAAAATCATATGTGTGAAAGGACAGGGGGAAAAGAAGCTATCCATGAGGAAGAAAATGAACCTGGCCCATTTGTAATGAATGGGTACTAGGTTTACCTATAGTAGATGATTTGTGGCAAGGAGTCATGACAGTAAGGATGGAGAGGTAGATTTGGAAACAGAGAGAAGAAGCACGAAAGCTTTAGTGAGAACTGAACATTTAGTCCAGTGTGAAAATCACAGAGCTGAATCAAGAGGTCATACTCTAGGCTTCTTCTTCACACTTGTTCTGGCATCAAAAGAAAAAAGAATCAGACATCTATGAGACTTTGAGAATTCTTCCTTCTCTCTGTCTCTGTCTATATCTGTCTCTCTCTGTCTGTCTCTGTCTCTGTCTCTGTCTCTGTCTCTGTCTCTCTCTCTCTCTCTCTCTCTCTCTCTGTGTGTGTGTGTGTGTGTGTGTGTGTGTGTGTGTGTGCGCGCGTGCATGTGTGTGTGTCTCAGGGTAATCTTGAACTTCAGATTCTTCTGGCTCCACCCCCAGTGCAGGGCTATATCTGGTATAATGTGCTGCTAGAGATCAAACCCAGGACTTCCTGAATACTAGCCAATAACTCTAGTAACAAGTTACATCCCCTGTCCTAACTTCAGTTTCTCCATGAATGACATAGGGAAGATCAAAAGACTGCTGCCAGGTAAGGAAGCTAGAAAAAGGAGTGCCATCAAGAGGGCAAGTCTCTTGACAGTGCCAAAAAATGGCCAAGATTTCGATACTGAATAATGAATGGACAAAATTATGATTCATAAGCAAGGCATGATAGAGAAGAATGGTGCAAGAAATAGTCACACTACTCAGAATGGAAAATAATTCGAAAGTTATGGGTTATTTATTTCTGGAATTTTCTAATACCATGGGTTGTTAAGACAACATAAAATAAAACCATGGATTATGGGTACTGCTGTGTTATTTTTCTCAGGAATAAGGCAATGCATCTATACCAAAGCATAAACTTTTTTTATTCTTCTCTCCACAATACATCTGGCCCACAATTTCGCCTCGCTCCACTTCTCCCAGTCAGTTGTGCCATTTCAATTGTGTTTTAATAAATAAAGATTGCCTGAAGATCTGAGAGTAAAATAGTCCCACAGGTCAGACTTATAGACTAGTTATGGTTTTGATAACACACACCTTTAATCCCAGTAGTCATATGAATTATCATAGAAATCGGATGGTACATGCCTTTAATCCTAGTGGTGCACACCTTTAATCCCAGTCCTAGTGATAAATATAAAATTGGGAGGCCGCTCTCAGACACAGTCTCATTCTGGGATTCCTGGAGGTAGGAGTACCATTTTTCTGTATACAAAACCATGCAGGCTGCATGACTGTCATGGAGCATGACTATTACAGGCCATCTTGGAATTCTGCTACCGGTGAGAGATACTAGAATACTGCATGGAACCTAGACTGTTCTGGATATTCTCAGGTATTTCTCCCAAGGTCTGGCAAACCCCTGATATTTTCAATGAGCTAATGTGGAGTTGGTATTAAAAGCATGGGTTCTAGAGTGTGCCTCTGCTGGCAGTGATTCACAATAGCCATATTTTCATGCACGTTTTATTCAAGATCTTTACAGTTCTTTCCAATTTACTCTACTGTTATGGGATAGCTGATCACACTGTGGGAAGATGCATCCCTGTTTGACTTCACCTGCCTAAGGCACCTTCTGATTGGCTTAATAAAGAGCTGAGAGTCCAATAGCCAGGCAGGATAAGTGGGACTTCCAGAGAGAGAGATAGGAACTCTGGAGGAATCTGAGGCGTGCAGGAGTCAGTCTTGAAATACAAAGCAAGTTGGACATACTGTACTGAGGAGAGGTGAGGAGTCACAGGCAGAGTGTGGGAAATAGAAACAGGTTAATTTGAGCTTTAGGAGCTAGTTGGGAACAAGCCTAAGCTAAGGCCAAGCTCTCATAATACAGCCATGTCATTATTCAGGAGCTGGTGATCCAAAGAAAGATCCATTACATTTGGTGCCCAATACGGAGGCACATATATTCAAGTGTAGGGCCTGAGAGCAGCTGGTGTGCCCCTCAGCAGGACTAGGTAGAATTGCCTACTGCAGCTTGGCCCAGCAATTTCTCAGAGCTGGGGCAGGTAAACATGGCTCCAGACCCACAGACCTAAGGGGACAGAGCCAGATGCCTGGGCCGTGTGCTAAGCAGAGCCTTACAAGGAGCCGACAGAAGCACAGAAGGACTTTGCAACATTTTGCAACATTTTCCCAGAGCCACAAACCCAGGTCCAGACCAAGAAAACCTCTAAACAGATACAATTGAAAATGTGCTGATGAGCTGAAGAAAGAAAAGAAGATGGCTGCAGACAGTCATAGAAAGAATTAAAAAGAATTAAGTAAAGTCTTTAAAGAGAGGGTAATGTAATATAAAAAGAATAAGCCAGGTAAGGATGTGCAGTTGGCTACTCCCAAAACATTTGTGCCACGATTGCTCCAATGAGCATGTCTTGTCAGACCAGTGGTTGTTGTGGTCGCCAGAGTCACAGCTGGGTGTTATTGTTGATTACTTTCTCCCTCACTGGATTGAGTAGCATCTTGTAGTAGGGTGAAAGCTATCCAATAGAAAGGATGCTTTCTTGGTCAGGATCAGTTTGATTTCTCCATGGCTTATGGCCCACATATATGCTACCTTCAGCGACCTATGTTGTGGAATAATCTTTTTTGTACACTGTGAAGATGTGTCATTCTGATTGGATTAATAAAAAGCTGAATGGCCAATAGCTAGGCAGGATTTTTAGGTACACAGGACACTGGGAAGACGAAGAAAAAAAAGAAATGCAGAATCCCCAGCCAGACAGAAAAAGAAGCAGCATGGGCAGTACAGAGTAAAGGTGATAAAGCCACAAGACAAAAAGTAGATTGATAAAAACTGGTTAATTTAAGTTTTAAGAGCTAGTTAATAAAAAACCTAAGCTATTGGTTGAGCTTTTATACTTAATAATAAGTCTCTGTGTCATTATTGGGGAGCTTACAATTCTGAGATAAAAGTTTGACTACAGATCTATACCACTATTGGGCACATACTCAAAAAAAAAAAAATCTACCCCTTTCTGGATCCATAACACTTTATGTTTCTTCCTTCCACATAGGGTTATCTTTCTGAGGTAACTCTTGTATAGCACCACAGCCTGCTCACCCAGTCAACAGACAGTCCTAATGATACCCTGTTCATCCGGTCAACACGAAGTCCTGGATCTCTACCCTGCTCACCCAGTCAACATTCAGCCCTAGCTCTCTGTCATCATTTCTGTTAGCATGCACATGTGTTGAAACCTTTATCATCTTAAGAAGAAAGCCTCCCTGTGTCTACTTTTTGGCTTTCATTTCTTAACTATCTCAGTAAACAATACCCCATTTTCCCAGGTGGTCTGATGGGAACCCCTAGAGTCATCTTTGTATTGACTCTTTATACTTTACAAGAATCCTGTCAGCATATTCTGGAAGCCCCAACTCAAATCTAGCCACAACTGACCACTCGTACTTCCCTCATTATTCCAGGATAAGGACTTTGTACCTCAAAACATCCAAATCTTTGTCAGGTATTACAAGATCCTTAATGATATAAGTCAAGTCTTTTCCATGGCTGAACCTCCAACACCAGCTAGTTTCTGTCACTCACTCGAGCCTTATTCATTTCCTTGAAACACACCAGCCAAGCTTCTGCTTCATAACTTTACAAAACTACCCTCTGAAGGAAAATCTAGCTTCAGGCAGACTTATTCCTCCTCTTCACTCAGATCACATGTCAACTTTATCTCCTCAAAGCTTAGCTGGAACAACTGACATTTGTGTGTATGCATGGTTGTGGGGTGTGTGTGTGTGTGTGTGTGTGTGTGTGTGTGTAAAATTTGGTAATTCTTCACAAATCTGTATGCCATTCTTGTTCAGGAGTCCTGTTACTCTTCTCTATATTATTCAGCAGTAATATTTTGTTTGTGTTTTAGCAAATAAAGCTTGCCTGAAGATTAAATTGCAGAGCTAAGTCACTAGAGGCCAGGTGGTGGTAGCCTCACACCTTTAATTGCAGTGCTTGGGTGTCCTAAGCCTTTAATCCCAGCACTAGGGAGATAGAGACAGAAAGGAATACGGCTGAGCAGAGAGAGGAATATAAGGCTGGAGGAGACAAGAGCTCAGTGCAGTCTGGAGAGAGGTACAGTTGGAGGATGCAGTCTGAGGAGGCAGTCTAAGGACAGGATCGCCCTACCCTTTTGATCTGAGGATTCAGTGGAGGTAAAAGGTCTCTCTAGTGGCTGGCTACACTGCTTCTCTGATCTCTCAGCTTTCACTTCCCAATATCTACCTCTGGGTTTTTATTAAGAACAATCAGAATTTATGCTACATTGTTCCAAATTAAGTATATGTGCCACCAAAGCAAGTACCTTCAACAGTTATTTGTTGCATATATGCATAATTATTACTATGATTTTCTACTCTTGCATATCTTTTACATATATATATATATATATATATATATATATATATTTGTTTGCTTTGCTTTATATTTGCTTCCTGACTTGTTATCTTCACCTCCCTATAATGGAGACTCGGGGCTTTGGGGCAGGGTACTTCATCTATCCTGGCCATTGCTCTATTGTTTGTATTCTTCATAATAAATCCTCAAGCAGTACTGTCCCTTTATCTAGGTACATATGTAATGTTAATATGCATGAAGCACTAATGGTCAGTAAATATCCCAATACACCAGCAGTGCAAATAATGCAGTTGTTTTCCTTTCATTGCGATGTCTCCATTTAGCTTCATTCGTAGGTGTTTGGCACATAGATGCAGTACATACATGTGGTTAGTCATAAAAGGCCACATAAGATTCCTAAAGTTCTTGTTCCTGAAAAATGCAAACACCGGTAAAATAGAAAGATGACGAACTGAACGGTGAGAGTACAGTAAGTGTTCTAGAACATGGAAATGTGTGCTGTAATTTAGGAATGTGGGTGGCTTTTCTCTAGAAGTAAACTACTGCTCCAGTAAGAACTGTCAAATATCTGGATAGGATGTTGTCTACCTGTAACGCTAATACTCAGTAGGCTGAGGCAGATGATTGTCTTGCAATGGAGGCCACCCTTACTGTATAGTAAGTTCCACACCAGTCTGGGCTACAGTGCAAGGCTCTGATGCTACCCTAAAAATCAGAGAGAGAGAGAGAGAGAGAGAGAGAGAGAGAGAGAGAGAGAGAGAGAGAGAGAGAGAGAACTGTCTGGTAATTCTAGATCTTAAAGAAAAGTAACAACCAAGAAGTTGAGATTGTATTATTTTTTCATTTATATATAGACAATGGAAAAATTAAAATAAATGGTGACTGCCAAGAAAAGTTTGTGTACTTATTCTTATCCTTGAAAACCTAATTTTTCACTTTAGCTCATATATACAGATATTAAGACTCTTTAAATGTCAAGAAAATTGGCCTTGTACTAACAAGGGAGAATTTGTATCAGATTGTGATATCTGCTGTCAAATCCATCTAACCCAGTAAATGGTTACTAAGAGAATGTTATGTACATAAAGGTAAGCAGATCAGAGCTTCCGTTGTATATACAAGGATATGGGTCTCTGTGAAGAATGCAAAACATATAGGCAAATAATTAAAGTACAAAACAATAGATAAAAATGTATTTATGGAATTTTTCAAAAGCCTATGAAAGTGAAGTTGGGCATACAGATTATTGGCTAACTAGGATTGTCACATAAGCAGACGGAAAGCAACCTAATCACCAAGGTCATTGAGAACTTAGAAAATTTCACATTCCTGGGAATCCCTGGGGACACACGGCAAAAAGCTAAAAGAGGACAAGAATGTTTAAGAAATAAAAGGAGAGATACGGACTCAAGCAGCTTTGCCTCTCCTCTGCCGAGACTAAAACTGGAATTTAACTAATGAAGATCAAGAAGAAATCTGTGGTCTTGTTTGTATTTGAAACAAAAATGAACAGAAAATTCTGAATCTTCACTCGTGACCATCAAAGATAAAGTCACAAGTTACATGTACAGTCACGTTGAACTCTGATGACAACAAATTTGCTTTTGTGTATTCTCCAACAACACCAATGAACAATAATTCAGAAACAAATGTGAATGATACACTTTTTGCTGTAGGCTAGAATAGTTTAGAGACACAATTTAGTTGTCTATCATCATGTGAAAATTCGACACCTACCCGTATGTAGTGAAATAAAGCTTTCATAACAAGTGTACCTAGTTTCTAAAATTTATTTTTGCATGAAAGTGTTCTTCGTTCTCAGCATGTTATATGAAAATTGTAATCAGCTCTCAGTCGGATCCCTTATAATATAGTGCCATCTAGAGATTAAAGTTGATGTTGCTGCAACCTATATTAACCAGAACCAGTTTCTAAATTGTAACATTGCATTTTATTGGAAATATGTTTAATAGGGCATTTTAAATGTCCGTTATAGTCTATCATTATGGAATGCATTTAAAATAAATTAACGACTGTGGAAGTGAATTGAACAATGCTTTCTCTGGGAGTTTCGCAATATACTATGACACAGAAAGAGCCATATTTAAGTTTTGTAAGGAGTAATAGTCAAACTTCTCCAAAGAAGCAAGATATAGTGTCCTTCATATATACGTATTTATAAAGTAGCTATGAGCGAGGCACTGTACGAACCATGTGTATCAGTCCTGGGGTCCTTCATAGCAATCCTACCTTAACTTGACAGCTCAAAATAACGGAAGTGTCCTCTCACACAGTTCTGAACACAGAAGTCTTTTAAGTCGACTTTTAAGTCGGCACCTAAAGGTAAAATGCTCTCTAAGGCTCTAGGGCAGACACTTCCGCCTCACCTCTCACCGTTTCTGGTGATGGAGCAGTCTTCCTGTTGTTGGCTTTTGACCATATCACTTGAATCTCTGTTTCTGTCCACTCCTCTCCTTCTGCCTGTGACTCACGGTGGCTGAGCGACTCCCATCTGCCATTTTGTCTCTGTGCTCTCTGGGTTTCTCCCCTCTGGGTTGTTCCTCCATGCATCTTGCTGAACAGTTGCTGGATTTGGGCTCTTCCAGCAGAATCCAAGATGACATCTTCCCTTGAAGACCTTTGACCACATCTGCGAAGTCTCTCTTTTTGCCGAGTGAGGTAACGTTGTTTAGTTCCAGGGACTTAGCGTCGACTTATCTTTGAGATGGTTACCACTCAACCCATCACGTTCATTAGTAAGAGAAGTTAGATGTTGGCTTTTCACTAATGAACGTGGGGAAAGCAGGGTGGGAGAGGTGTAAGGGAAAACTTGCAGTTAAGAACATCTGAAAACAGGATTTGTTCACTTGGGCAATGACAGGAAGTCCACAGAGAAATGAAGGTGATGGGTTTGAGGGAAAGTCGTATGTATGCATCAAGAAGTGGGAAGACAGGTAAATTTATCGATAATTTAAAGTTTTTCTTTTAGAAAAAAAAAGATGCTGGGTAATAAAGGAATTAAATGAGTGTTGCTTAATTTGTAATTATCTAAAAGTTTTTAACTGGAAATTATACCCATAGAAGTTCATAAAATCTTTAGGGTTGCTGAAAGGTCACTCTGAGAAGTGGAAAACAAAGCCTTTTCTTCCTCTGCGGGGACAGGCCAATGCAGACCCCACTTTGTTCCTGCTTTGACTTGAAAGACTTGAAAGCCACTTTCCCTTCATGGTGCAATAATGTTCACAGCCAAACCAACTTCAGATCCACAGCTACTTTAACACAGCAAGTAATTTTGAGAAAACAGTTTGTTTAAAAAAATTAAATCATTAAAGGTCATTAAAATCATTCAAGGTCGTTTTTTTCTCATTGTTGCCAATAGTTTTAGTAAACTGGCTATTAATGACTTGAAAAGATAATTGTATAATTACTTCAGTTTTTTCTTAATTTCTTATCTGGCTTCCTTTTAATTTTTTATTTGGTAATTTTTAAGCTGTTATCCTCTTAGTATTTTAAGTTGCAGGGTACCATATATGGGTATTTTAAGGATAGAATATTGTATGTCTAATTAAAGAATGATTTCATATAAAAAATAATTACCAAACTAAAAGCTGTTTTATCAAGAGAAACAACTCAAACTCCAAATATGCCTTTAGGAAAATGGTTGTGTTGTCCCCATCCCCCGCCCCCCCACCGTGAGGTCACTGTCTCCTATGAGTCGGAACATTGCTAGAAGTGTCCTTTGCAAGCAGCTTGGGATGGAGCTATGTAAGCTAAGGCCCCATTCCATTTAACCTGTGTGCTAACCCCGTGAAACTGAGAGGGGGACTGTAGTTCCAATGTTTTTACTACTACAGGCGGTGGTGGTGCACACCTTTAATCCCAGCACTCAGGAGGCAGAGGCAGGCGGAACTCTGAGTTCTAGGCCAGCCTGGTCTACAGAATGAGTTCCAGGGCAGCCAGGAATACACAGAGAAAGACTTTTACTTCAATATATCAGAAGAGTATAAAAATGACTTAGAGAATCCTGTCTCCTAGATCTGTACAATATGTAGCTGACACACTAGGATGGAGGGGCTATGGGAACACTGCTGGAAGGTAAACAGAGTCAATTGTTCCCTGTCTTAGGTAACAACTTGACTGGTTCATAGGATGCCCAGATATTTTATACAGTAACATTTGAACTGGTAGACTAAGGAAGACAGGCTGTCCTCCTTCCAGCTCGATCAAGCCTCATTCAAATGGCACTAAAGGGTAGGCAGAAACAAATGTCTGCACAGGAAGAAATCCATGCTCCTGTTTTTGAGCTGAAAGCTTCCGCCATCCACCCTCCCTCTCTCCCTGTCCCTGTGCCCTGCACATCTTATAACATTTAAGCTTCCGCCGTTTTGCAAAGCTACACAATAAAAACAAATAACCCGTTGGTTCCAGTTTTGGGACACACTCTGAGCAATAAGCTAATGGGTCCAATCAGTCTTTGCTTTTGTTTTAAATTATGTTCTCTAAAATGTGAGATTTTTGTCTTATTCATGAGGCACATATCATGGAAATAATCTACATTTTGTGAACCCTAAGATAATTTCCTTTCATTATGTGAAGATGTTCAAGTAGGGCAGGAACCACTAAGGAACCCAATCCTTATGTTCAGAGCAAAAGCCAAACAAATGAATATTTTAACAACGTAGGGAGAGCGTCCTTTTCCTTGTTACATATAAAGTCTGACTTGGTGGCACATGTCTGTAATCCCAAAACTGAGGCGACTCCACCACTGAGGCAGAAGACCACTGCAACTTTGAGATCAGACAGCTAGGATAGCTGTCCCTAAACAAGCCAAAACGTAAAACTGAATGGGGAATTTTCAAGATCTCTATGTTTATGAATACATCAATTACTTCAAAAATGAAGCAGATGCATGGAAACCTTGGGACTTGTGAGAGAAGAACATTAGAATCTTTTGGCCAGATTGTATGATCCCAAGAAGATAGAAAATGCCTCTTTAGTGTGATTGGATAGCAGAGCTCAAGGTAATTTATCTCTAATGTATGTTGAAGATTGTCAAAGGCTTCTTTTCATGGCTTTTAAATTCTCATAAACAACAGAACCTTAATAAAAACAAGAAGTCAGTCATCAATTGTTACTTTACCATAGGAGAATTTGTTTACTTAGGAATTTTTTCAATTTGTTTTGTTCCTACACTTGTTCCTCAGGTTAGAAACTGTCAGGTCCCAAAGAAACCTTGACCAAGGTTCACTCAGTAACTGTGACTCCTCCCAGACTTCCCACTATGTGTTCTACCTTAAATCTCTCCAACCCAAGGGCTGTTCAGCATCACCCTTCATCTGAACAATCAAGCTGAGGATCCTCAGGTGAAAAAGGACAGAGTCAGGGAGACACCAATCAACTGCCGAAGAAGCAGGACATGGGGAAAATGAGGTAAGAAGCCATGAGTTGTGTGGCAAAGCATAGATACGAAATATGGGTCAATTTAAATTTAAGAGGTAGCTAATAACAAGCCTGAGCTATCAACCGACCACTTATAATTAATGTAAACCTTGTGCTGAATATTTGGAACTGGCAGTTGGGATTAGGAAAGAAACATGTCCATATATCACATCCAACATGTGGCATAGATCCACATAAGACCTAAAAACACTTTTTAAAAAGAGCTTCAAAACACACAAAAATGGAGCCAGATGTAGCATTCTAGTCTCACCGTTTCACACCAGCCACAGGACAGATATAAGAGTGAATAAATCCAAGGTCCTCCCAACTACCCCCAGGTCCAGGAAGGTGATCAACCAAGCTGACAAGGCTCCCACAGAGCCTGTCAAGCCTGGAGAGGGAGGGAAGGGGGAGGAGGAGGGAAGGAGATGGAAATTTTTAATAAAAAAATAAACCATGAAAAAAAGAGTGAATAAAAAGCCTGAGCTAATGGGCCAATCTGTTTATAGTTAATATAGACCTCTGTGTGATTTTTTGGGACTTAACAACTGTGGGAACCAGGTGGGACAGAAACCCTGACAACATTCCTCTTTCTCTTCTGCTGTCTTCACTCTCTCTTCTCATGGCCTGGTTCATCTGGATCCTTCTAGAATCCTCTCTATCTTTTCCTCATATCTATAACAAAAAACCTTCTACTCAACCATACTTTCGAACTGTCTAGTCCACATTTTTATTTAGACACCACAAGATACCCAGAGCAGAACCATAGGCTTGACGATATCCCTTAAATTAAGCATTTCCCTTAAATTAAGCATTAGAGAAAGATAGAGATAAATAAAACATATAAACAAGATCTTTGAGGTTCTGAGAAGTTGATTTTAAATTCAGCATAACTTGTCAGGTAGGAATACAAGCAACTAATACTTCTACAAAACAATTCCTGCATCTAAGGTTAAGGAATCATTGCAGATGGGGTCAAGTCCTAAGGGTGAAGGTCAGGGGTGGTATCACAAGAACCTTAAAGGAAAAGGGAGATTGCTGTGAGCAGCTACACCTGTGAAGCCATCTTTCCAACATGGCTGCCTGAATAATGCTTGTGCAAGGAGAACGATGATGTGTATATTAATATGGAAAGTGGAGTGGATGCTTTGGAGTTCTCAACCTACACAAAGAACTATAGGCAACTAAGGGATGCTGAGAGCAGGAGAAACTGTTTTCCCCAGGGAAGAGCCCACCAACTGATGATTATCCTATACCAAATGGCTGGCGCTGAAATCATACACGTCCAAATAACAGCATGCAGACTGATGAGACTGCATTTAGGGGAAAATATATATGTATATATACACATACATTATATACAGCAACAACTAAAGAAAAAGAGATCGTGGATTTGAAATTGGTCAAGGGAGTGGTACATAAGAGAGCTTGGAGGAAAGAAAGGGAAGGGGGAAATAATCTTCAAAAAATAAAAATAAAAATATTGGCCTCAAACATTAAAAGTTGCAGCTCTGCCATGTGCAAATCCAGCCTGGTTAATTCTCTCATTTTAAGCTCTTATTAACTTGTTCATCAATGAAAAGAAAATGAGCAGCTCTTGAGGGAAAGATTGGATTTCCTGAGAAGAGAATTCATCAGTCACTCTAGTACTTACTCTCACTGCTCCTTCGCTCCTGGTGGATTTAATGTCTTATGTCACAATTTGTGATAACTTTCTATGCATTGCTCTTCTTGTAACTGATGTTAACAATATTTGCATGGAGACTGTATTGTGGAATAAGATAAAACCTTGTGTCGCTGCCTTCTGTAATATTCCTTTCATCTGAAGAGCACTGGGTTTTCCTATGTATCTTTTTACAAAACCATATGCTGCCTTATGAATGAGGAAGGAAAATATTCCTTCTTTGGTTCTCAAACAAAAAAGCAAAGATGACAATGCCTTGAGAAATCTATTACGTAAGCCATTGAAGTGCTTCGTGTTTGATAATTTGACAATATTTTTAATTTATGATTTGTTTATGTTCTTAAAAAACTGAACGCATGTTATTTTTGAGCTTATAAATAACAAGAAAATAAAAATTAAGTTCAGCTATTTCTTTCCTCCTAGAATTTTAAAACCATAACCTTTATTCCAGGCTACAAAGAAATTAATTCCTGCCAGGTAATTGAGAGTATCCTACTGTATTGCAAGCACATTGATATCCCTCATGGTTTGTGGTAAACTGAACTTTGGTATACATGTAGGAGATCTTAATTTCTTTCTATTCTTAGATATGATTTTGAAATCTCCCTCCATTCCTTTCTCCCTGCCTCTCTCCCTCCTTCTGTTTCTCTCTCTCCCTTAAATTATTTCATCTATATACTGCTTTCCTTTACCCCGTCTGAAGATGTTGGTATCAGGCAAGAATGAAACCAGTTCTAGACTGAGATAAGAGAACATTCTGAAGTCCTGGTTCAAAACGAGCTGACACACTTGTTGCCTTTTAGAACAGTGTTTCGATGTCCAGAAGACACCACTGGTTAGGTTGGTTGGTTGGTTGGTTGGTTGGTTGGTTGGTTGGTTGGTTGGTTGGTTGGTTGGTTGGTTGATTGATTGTTTGGTCAGTTGACTGGTTGGTTGGTTGGCTGGTTGACTTTTGAGATATGGTCTTCCTGTGTTGCTGAGCCTAGCTCCTAACAGTCCACCTGCCTCCACATTCCAACTGCTGGATTACAGATGTGTGGCTACCATATCCAACTCAGGAATCTCAGCTTTTATGTCAAGATATGTGACTTTAAAATACAATTCAAAGCAAATTTTAAAAGATGTGACTACAAGACAATGCTGGCCACCACAGATTGACCCCAGTTCTTACTTTCTCCCATTTGTACTTTTGCTTGTTGTAGTTTTCTGCTTAAAATAAATGTTTACTTCAAGACATAAAAACAAATGATGATAACTCCCTGCCTGGAAAGTTTATTGCACTTCTTATGTATCAACTGCAGACGTTCTCTAGGTCAACTCCTACTAGGGCTAAGAAGTCGTCACAACAAATCTTGATGGTTGCCATTTAGAATATTCCTCAACAGGTTGAGCAGTCACTTATGGAATGTCCATTATTTGAAGACATATACTAGGCACCCTCAAGACAACAACAACAACAAAATACGAGAGGCTCCCCTTTACTCTGGAAAATAAAGCTTGAACATAAAAGGCAGTAGTGTAAATTGTTCTGTCATATTAATTAAGATGGTGCTTCAAAACAGGAATATAAACAGAGAAGCAGTTCGTTATTTCAACAATAACAGATTGGTAGTAATAGTTTATTTTTAAAAATTCTCCTGTTCTGAAAATGGGTATATTTAGGTCTTTAACAATATTAGATTATTAGCCCTAAATATTTATGCATAATATCTGCAAAACTAAAATTGACAGCAAGAGACAACAGTTGCTACCAAGCTTCACGATGTTAGCATATTTTTCTGACATATATTTCAAAAGATAGAGAAATCAACTTTAAATTTCCAACAGATGCCTGGCTTTTCCTACACATTGAACTATGAATGCTGTTTTATGTTGTCCACTTGATCAAATCATACTAATGAAAACACTGACTGACAAGGTACATAAAATGTCCTTTGCCCTTCAAGGGACAACCCTAAAAACTAGCGAGTTAAAGCAAATTGAGAACAGGAAATAATGTGTTTTATTTCTACAGGTCACTGCTCTCCTCTGCTGGGTGACTATAGATTAGAGGAGACAAATCTCAGAAGCAGAGAATGGATAGAAAGTTCAGATGAGAAACGGAGAAGATCTGATATTTACCGTAGATACTGAGTCAGCAAACACAAGATGGAGACAAAATGTATTCAGACCACAACAAAGAAGTCACAATGGAAAAACTGTAAAAAAGAGCAAAGGAAAGGATAACTCCAAGAGGATGCCCAAGATTTTGCTTTAGCAAATACGGACTCATGTCACTTACTGAGACAGGAAGACAACGTCACATGATTTGCGTTTTATCTCCATGGTTCTAAACAGCACTCCTTGGGAAAGTGATTGTTTGTTTCGAGATACCATATGAGTCTTATTGGTGTATTTCCAGAGCTCACATAGTCGCCTTTATAAGACTCTTAAACAATACATTTTTGAGCTCCTAAAGCATGGTTTTAAATGTATTGAAAAGTGAATTATTGTATTAAGTTAAAATCAGCATAAAGTAAGCTTCGTTAGTTTCTTATGAGTAGTGTAAAAGCTTTAATTGACAAACCAACAGACCCAAGCACAGAAATTAATGCAAGTATGACCTCTACATTTTCCTGGTAGCTCCTCACAAAAGCCACCCATGTCCTTTATTACAGCAACAGGGAACACATGAGCTGATTTCTGTCCCTGCAGATTTGGTTGCAAGTATTAGAACTATTTATATATTTATATTACCAAAGAATAATCCATCTTAGATGTTCATAATACATGCATTCTTTTATTTCTATGCTCCTGCTTTCATCAAAATTATTTTGAAATTTATTCATGCTTACGTGTTTTGTTCCTTTGTAGTACAATGTGCTGCTTCTTTATGCACACTTTTACACACACTGAACATGCATTCTTCTACTGATGGACGTTGAGTTATTTTCCGTTCTGAATATAACTAATAAATTTGTTTCAAACACTGGCCTGCCGATCTTTGATGCTTTCTTTCACAAAAATATCTAAAATTTAAATGGTTAGAATACAAGAAGCCATGGTCCTTCCATAGCCAGTTTCTGTATTGATGTCCATGGCCCATGTTGTCACCAAAGGCTATGTAGGCACCTGGGGTCTGAGCCACAACTTGTGGCCATGAGGATATTTGAGGGCTGTGTGGCCACCAGAGACATGCTGATCTGAGAGGCCTGTGCTGTTACCCAGGGTCATGGTGTCATCGTCTGGGCCAGGGCTACTGCTGAGGACCCTGTCTGGGTCCATGGTCCTCCAGCAACCCGGGTCTGAATTGATGTCCATGACTCCTGTTACCACTGAGGGACATGCAGAGGGCCAGGGTCTGCTCTGCTACTTGAGACCTTGTCAGACAAATTATTTTCAAATATTGTTGCAACTTGTGTGCTACCTCTGCCTTCCCTTGCAGTGTCCTTCAAAGAACAGGAGAGAGTAATCTCGGCAATGCCTAATTTACTCTGTTTTGAATTATGCTTATTATCAGATTATATTATTATATATTATAATCATTCAATATCATAGCTGAAAACTATTTCCCCAAGTTAAGACCATAATGTTTTGACCACATTGAAAGACCCAGACATAGGATTTCTCCTGTGGAGCGAATCTCAAATCCAATCAGAAAACAGTTGTTTACCCCACAGTTATCACACTCCTACTAAAGCTGAAGGACTATCTTGTCTCTCGAGTCAGGAGAAGTGACAGTAAGTATCCTAGGGGAGGACTTATTGTTATATTTTGCTAAATGGTGATGTTGTCAAAGTGCCTTCTAAATCATCTAAATACTTCTCATTATATGCCTTGCTTTGTGCTGCTTTCAACCTTGGTCAGAGAAACAGTGGGTAGTAGTGAATGAGCTGGGTAGCAGGTAGTGCAGAGACTCATATCTGGTTAAAGTACTGAGAATAAGTGACTAACCATCCAAGGATCATGTACATACATGTGCCCTACATAAGGGTCTGGAAAGAGTAGAAGAGCTGAGGGGGGGGAACTATACTGTTGGGTTTTTATCTTTCTTTTAAGTGACCTGGATTTGTAATGTCAACAACTAAAGTTCATTTTAAACGAACAAAAAAAGAAGTCACCTACTGACCTGGAGATTCGACCAATATGAAAATATCATGGTGATGGCCTCACCACTTAAGTTTTATTCCTGTGTCTCTCATTATATATGCATGCAGTATTATACTGGAGAATAAGGTAATTGTATTCTTTCAATCAAATGTCTGGAAAATAGCATCTGAAGCTGCATCAATATCTTGAAATACCAAAAGAAAGTGAGAATGGCATATGTCTTTCAGATTTCAAGCCTCTATAGACATTTCTGAGCCTAAGAGTTGAACTATCATTTGGAAGCTGTCCTTGGGGCTCAGCAGACCCTTGACTGCTCCTGAGTTTTGTGAGGTTTTTGTTTACGTTTCTAAGTCCTGCTATCCTGCTACTGCAACAGTTTCCTGGAGATTATTCTACAAAGAATAAATGACTCAACCTTAAATGGGATGTCTACACTTCAGAAGAAGGGGCAAAATAAATGGACCGACTGAAGGAAAGATGAGAGGAGGTGTGGAATCCTGCCTTGCGGTAATCACATGGCTTTTGCACTCTTGACCCTCAGCAGCTGTGATTTCTTGCACAAGTCTGGGCCTGCTACTGCTTTGTCATGAAAGGGGAGAGATCCATGGGCCCCATACCCACTCATCTGGGATTGATATATCGTTAACAATCGATGCTGAGAGGAGAAATAATATCTTCGGTGGTGAATTCAATGCTAAAGTGTCCATGCTCTTGTAAGCAAACGCTCTCTCATTCCAGTTTAAAGGACTCTAGTGAAGCTCACTGGGCTACATACACACAGAAGTGAAGCTGCAAGGGGGCAGTTTGGGAACAAGGAGATTCGTGGGAATGAAGGACAAGAGAGAAAATTGGGAGTAACCTGAGTATGATTGCTTTACTCCGAATACACATATAACAAGGTCTTAATGAATTATAGCATTAAAATTAGAAATAAAATATAAAAAATCCTAAGCCTATATTGTCATATTTGGTTTAAATATGCAGTTCCTTCTATATAATTTTCAAAGTCAAAGAAAATATTAAAAAATAAAATCTTGTCTAAAGAAAGTCACATTTGTTCAAAAATATATAGTTTCTTCTGCGTTATTTTCAGAGTAATCTTTTTCTGTACCTGGAGGGGATTGAAAACCAGTTCTTCTTGTAACAGGAAACCTGGAGAAGTACCCACCAGCTCCATGGTCATTGGCAGCTTCCTGTTTCAATCTGTGAGCCATCTCAGTGATGACTCGGCTCATCTGCCTCTCCTTCACCCTATACTTCAGTAAATATGAGTTATCTTCCAAAGAGCCGTCAAACAACTTCTGAGGTCACGCAAAAGTCTCCATTTGTTAAAAGTGTCACCGTTTTTGCTAAGGTGATTTGAATAAGCACGAAGTTTACACAACCCGAAAGTCATCAGATTCTTTGCATGTCACTGTTCCGTTTGGTCGGTTTTATTACATTGCTTCAGTTTCTTGTAAGATGTGTAAACCCCCCAATTTGAGACCAATAAATATAATGAAGTCCTACTTATAGAAATGCTCACAATATCTTATGCTCAGAATACACAGATATTCAGGCCAGAAATGTAGCCCATTGGCAGAGCACTTGCCTGGTATATGTGAGATTGTAGGCTCCATTCTCAGTACTGGCCAAAAGGGGGAAAAATGAGATTTTTTTCTTTGAGTAGTCATTGACAAATGAAGCAATGTTTTCTGTATATTGTATATTTGAATTTTACTTCAAATAGACAGAGATTCAATAAGTGAATAGAGATATGTATGAGACATTAGAGACAAATCCCAAGGTTTATTGGATATGTAAGTTGGGCTGCCCACTGTGGAAGCTCCTAGACATAGTTAGCACTGCAAACGCACACTGAACACTGCTTCAATTCCTCATTCTCAACAGCTGTTTTCCCTTTTTCTTAGCCACATAAGATTAGTGGTTTTAGTATTACACAGTATAATATAGAACATATCCATCATTACAAAATGTTCTGCTGGACAGCAATGGTGTTCAAAATAAATAAACATTAAAGAAACTAGAATTTCATCCTCAAAAAAAATGATTTCTTTACAGCACACAACAGTGTTCTTTGCTGTTTGTATACACATAGCTCTTAGGAAACATCTTTGGCAGCTCATGTTATATTTTTTATATTTATTTATTTGTGAATGTGTTTATGACATGTGTGAGTACATGCCAGAGCACACACTCAGATGTGAGCAGACAGCAACATTTAGAGTTCTGCCCTTCCACAGTGGGTTTCAGTTTGCGTTCATATATCTTTACAAGAAACATGGTTGTATTGGGATTGCCAATATGGTCTTTTACACAGGAAAAATAAAATCTATATGTCTTTGCATTTCAAACATGGAGAAAAATCCATAGAGCAGGCATGCATATGCCGTCTCATTTACAGTGATGGAGCTGCTTCTTTCAGGTTCATCTGCTACTCCCCTACAAACCAGATCCTTGGGAAAGGAGCAAAGATAGCACTATGCCATTTTCGTCCCTTGATGACTAAACTTGATTTGCGAAATGTAAACTAAATTGTGCACCTTCTTTTGTAACTGAATGACCCCAAGCTGAGCTTGGAATGAATCAGTCACATGGCTATATATTTCAACAGTGATCACTATTTTCATCTGTCTCTTAAGTTGGTTACTGTAGTAGAGGGGGCAGGCTGCATCCCGCCACCCGGCTAGTTTAACCACCGAAATAACCACAAAGGAATTGTTATAATTTAATTACTGTCTGAACCATTATCTCTAGCCTCTTATTGGCTAACTCTCACATTTTAGTTTAACCCATTTCTAATAATCTGTATTACCACTCAACGGTGGCTTATCGGCATGAGTCTAACCACGTCCATCTCAGGCAGGAGAACCATGGCGTCTGCCACACTTCCCTTCTTCCCAGCATTCTGTTCTGTCTACTCCACCCACTTAAGGGCTGCCCTATCAAAAGGCCAAGGCAGTCTCTTTATTCAAACATTGAAAACAACACACAAACAGAAGAAACTCCTACACCAGGTCACTGTGGTGACTGACTGTGGTTCATTTTATCCAAAGCCCACTGTGGGCTCCACACCTACTATATGTCTCTTTGTGTAAGGCAAGAAGTAAATAATTCAATTAATATAAATGTAGCTGGCTTTATCTTCAAATTTCTGTTACATAATTTCTAACTTGAATTGTCTATGTAAAATGCCTTTTTCAATGTGTAATATTAGAAAATGCGTTATTTTATTAACACTAATGTCATATACTTGAGTGATTGAGTTACCTTATTATTAATTATTTTATCCAGCATTATTTGACAAAACTATTTTCTGATAACTTTCACCAAAGAGCTAATGACTTGGCATGCATACTTCTATACAAGACAATGAAACGATATCCCTGATGTTGGTGGAAATTGTCACAAAATCTTGGAACAGCTAAGGCCAGCAATGCTTTGCTGGTTTGGAAGTTTCTCTTATTTGACATGTAACATTATACTGCTTTGTTTTTACCTGCATATTTTCATTTTCAGGAAAAAACATTCAACCATGAGACACTTTGCCCAGCACTATCCCGAATGTGTAGTGGTTAACATTTCCTATACAAATCAGAGAATTATTAAATGGATACCAAAAAATATAACTATCATTATCTGATACGGACACCTTTCTTGGTATCCCATAAAAATCTCTACCTTGTTGAATAGGCAAGGCAAGTGACAGAAGCAATAGATGGACTTCCTGGAGTTCTTCATTTACTCTTTTTGTTTCTAGAACAAGTAAATTCAACCTTCGTGGACCTTTGTGAAAACAGTCTCAGCAGAGAAACATTGTCACCTGGTAACTATTATTATAACTTTATACACTCCATTGAAAAAAGCAAATTGTAGGAAAGTGGTTTTCAGTAGCTTCACTCTGAGTCCCAAACTGGCATTCCCCAAACAGTCTACACACCACCCACATTAATTCACACACATCCTGGTTGAAGTGTTTGATCCAGGATGATAAAAGCGAGTTCAAAGCAGAGGTGGGTTATGACGTGTGACTTTCAGCTTCCCTGTCCCTGCATCTTTGCTCTGACAACTGAGCTTGTCTGACAATGTTCTGATCTCAGATTTCCACCAATCCTCTTCTACACTGACCTTTGCTCCTTGGGAACACCATTCTGAGTCCTCTAGCTTTTCTACACATTCTATAGGAAATTAAAAGCTGTTATCTATTCCATATCGTTCTTCTTATTTTGTTAGCAGAGATAAAGAAAAAAAAAAAAGGAGGGACCTTCATTTTGTTGCCTGGAAACCTCCTTAATTAGAACATGGACTTTCCACTCTTGTAATGAGCAGTGTTACCAAATTCCACCATAGGAGAGTTCCTTTGCCTCCAACTTTCCAGGACATTTTCCTTACTTGTTTCCTTACTTGAACATTGCTAAGAAATTTTCTTCTATGGAAAAAAAAAAAAAAACCTTTAGGCTTTGTTATAACACCTAATATCAATGTTGTCCCAGTTACTTTTGCAACTCAGTAAGTAGCCTCTCAATTCTTATATACCCTTGGCTCAAATGTTTAGAAAAAATACAGATTGAATGTGTTTTTTCTTTCTTCACTATGCTTGAAGTCTTGGTGGAAATAATTGAATAGTGAGAGGTAACACAAACAGCTGGAAGTTGGAATCACCTTGCATATTCTTCGTTCATGTATCTGGTACGTGGTCTGGGGAAACAAGAAGCCTGGAGGCTGTCTGAGGTTTTGATAAAGGTGTTTTATGCAGCCTCTTCATGTGTTTGGGACTAATTTGGAATATTTATGTAGTAGTTGGGTGTGATGGGAGACACCCTTAATCCCAGCACTTGGGAGTCAGAGTCGGATCTCTGTGAGTTCCAGACAGCCTGATCTAGAGTGAGCTCCAGGATAGCCAGAGATACACAGAGAAACTCTGTCTCAAAAAAATTAAAAATAAAAATAAAAGAAATAGACTTGAAAATAAAGCAATGTAAAGATGGAAAATATGTAGAGAATCTGAATACTGTGTGTTATTGTGTTTTCTTTGAATTGTTTGATGGCTGAGGAAGGAGTAACAGCTCCTAAAAGACATTTGATTATAAATGCTGCTGAATTAAACCAACATATATATTTTGAAAAATGCCTTGACTCCAAATTTTAAGTTGTAAGATATGTTACTTTGGAGATGTTTTGCTTTTGTTTCCACAGGAAATGAGAGGCTGTAGGTTCATCTTGGGATAAGAAAAGTCAGGTGTGTTCAAGGAAGACCACCTGAAAAATCCCTTATAGGAACAGATGGCCCAGATGATCCAATATTTCAGAGGACCTCTATTGGAGTTTCCTCTGAGCTCTGCATCCAGAACAGCCTCAAGACTGTTAGCTGAAATAATCAAGTATCACAGAATATTCTGGTCAGGACTGACCATAATTGTAAATTATCTTTAGGTCTCCGTAAGATTACCAGTGCCCCCAGTCAGCAGGAAGTAGCCTAGAAAACTATGCCCACATTCCTAAAAAATGGATTATGGATGTTTGTCTTTGTTTGGAGTGTTGGTTACAGGTTGTTTTGGATAATGGTCAACAAAAAAGCTCAACAAAGAGATTAGATTCAGAGTTTTTGTTGTGAAAAGGAGAAAAAGAGGAAGTACTGTCATACAATGGTCTTGTACCCTGTAAAGATTTGTCACTTGAGCCGGGCGGTGGTGGCGCACGCCTTTAATCCCAGCACTCGGGAGGCAGAGGCAGGCGGATCTCTGAGTTCGAGGCCAGCCTGGTCTACAAGAGCTAGTTCCAGGACAGGCTCTAGAAACTACAGGAAACCCTGTCTCGAAAAACCAAAAAAAAAAAAAAAAAAAAAAAGATTTGTCACTTGTATTGTTTTATTGAAACATTGATTGGCCAGTAGCCAGGCAAGAAGTATAGCCAAGGTGACCAGAATAGGAGAATTCTGGGAAAAGGAAAGACAGTCTTGGTTGTTACCTAGACATAGAGGTAGCAAGATGAGAATGCCTCACTGATAAAAGGTACCAAGCCACATAGTTGACACAGACAAGAATTATGGGTTCAGATGTAAGAATTAGTTAATAAAAAGCCTGAGCTAATAGGCCAATCAGTTTATACTTAATGTAGGCCTTTATGTGTTTCTTTGGTACTGAACAGCTGCAGGACTGAGAGGGACAGAAACCTCTGTCAACATTATATATTATATCAGAATTCTTCAATTAGTGCTCTAGCATCAAGACAGAAGTTGCTTGACCTCTTAGTGGTTTTAGAAAACACAATCCTCTACCTCCATTACTCTATTGCTTACCACAGTCACAGTATATCCAGATTTAGGATGAGGGGTCACAGATATTTCTTCTGCATGAAGGGATATCAGCTCATTTGTGGCTATGTTCTTAAGACATCCTATTTATTGGTATTCAATATAAGCACAAAATACTAACAGAAAAGTCAGAAGACAATTCTCAAAAACAAATAGCAGAAATTACTTTGTGAAGTGGGGACAGCTTTCCCCAAAACTCCAGGAGATCAAAATAGTATCCTTCTGTCGGGCTCAGTCTCAATTGAGCTCCCTGCTCTAACACAGGTTAGGCATTGTGCACCTCTTACCAGTGGTAGGAGCTTCAAAACATTTTAGAATGCTAAGATCCTTTAAAAAGCTATGGCTTCTATGTACCTTCATAAAATTAACTTTACAGAAGACATTTCCCCTCTGATACCACATAATCACTTTCTGGGAAGCTTTATTTTAGGAGATGAAATTTATTGTTTAATTTAATTCAGAAAAAAATAAAATAATCACTTTCCCAATATTCTTGCCAAATAATGTTTACCTGCTGATAAAAAGAAATCCGGAATTTCTTAACTTTTCTGTGAAATAACACGGTTAGGTCATTTTATCATTCTCCTGTGATTTTCTATAAAATACGTTTGTTGCAGTTTATTTAGCGTCTCGTTTAGTTAGTGGACATGCTCGCATGCACTCGTTATGAGCATATCACAGTGCACACATAGAGGACAAAACACACGTGCAGGAGTCAGCCTTCTCTTGCTATAATTGTGGGTCCTGGGGATCCCACTGGGATCCCAGGCCTGACAGCAGGCACTTCCGATAATCTGAATTCCTTGAGCTATATTATCTTTGTCTTTAATGATTTGTTTTGCTTTTAATTATGTGTGTATGTATATATGGGGTACGTACAGATGCTTGCAGAGGTTTGGAACCCCTGGAGCTTCAAGTACAGGCTTCTCTCTCTTCATTTCAATCTAGCAAGTCGAATGTGTGTTGCCCAAATACTCTCGGGTGTTGTGCTCTGCCACAGAGGGTGGCTGGAAACGCTTCATGATTTATTGCTATACCCATAGATCAGTGCCATGTGACTATCATAGATGTTTTGGATCTGATACTGCAATGCCTTATCTGCCAGTGTATCAGTCTGGGTCCAATCAGGCGATGAAAGTGACAGTAATTTGCACAAGGGAAGCTTAGAATAAACTATTATTAAGTTATGACAGGGGCATCTATAAAAATGTAATGAAGATGTTAAATGCTACCTTATGATTAAAGGACTGTGGTCCACAGAAAGAGGAATGGGAGTGTGTTGGGGGGGGGTCTCTCAAGAGAAGGTATTGCTATAACCCACTAGATGGCAGAGATGTTTGCTGTATAGCTCGTCTTGTAAAACCCTTGGGATGTTGAGCAACAGATAGGAACAGAGTATTTAAAGAAGTAGGGGAATGGTGAGGACCACAGCAAGATGGCCGCTGGATTCCAACCAGAGGCTCAGGGTTTCCCAGCAATGACAATCTGTAGGTGCACGATCAGATGATCAGCCCCAAGTGTTTTTGCCAATTCACTCCATAGGCTGACCTCAAAGCAGGAGTGAGACTAGGACGTTTATACAGACAGGAAACAAGTAAAGCTACTCCCTTCCATTTGCCTACTAACTTCACACCTCGCACATGGAAAGAAAATATATTTAATTTAAAGTGTTTCATATGAACTTCCAGAACAGGTGCTAAAGAGCCAATTAGGAGCTAAGAGGCAATAATTTGATAACTGGAACAGACCATAAAGCATCTTTGAACACAGAACATCTTTGAAATGTCTGCTTTAAAAAAGGAATCAGAATCCTAAGTTTGATTCCAGAGAAAGCACTATGATTGAGAATCTGCATTATATAGCAGGAAGAAAGAAATAGAGGAAAAAACAAGTGTAGAGAAATCATATTCACAAACATTGCTTAGGAAGACAAGGTGCACACAGTCACACACAGCCACTGTAAATCTTTCACATTGAGAGCTGACTTTTATAAAATATTATCTATTGTCTCATTTAGTGCCTCACAAGCCATGCAGTTCCAACAGCTTAGTCTCTACTAATTAGGAGGTTAGTAGCTTCTAAACTAAATCATTTTCAGTTTATACTCAAGGAGGCTGTGGTCAAGCAACATTTAGACTTAACAAGTGACCAGGCAGTGGTAGCACACGCCTTTAATCCCAGCACACAGGAAGCAGAGGCAGGCGGATCTCTGTGAGTCCGAGGCCAGCCTGGTCTACAAGAGCTAGTTCCAGGACAGGCACCAAAGCTTCAGAGAAACCTTGTCTCAAAAAAAAAAAAAAAAAAAGACTTACCCAGTGACAGGCCCCATGCCTTTTTAAAAATTTTTTTCTTAGTTTTCTTGTGGTTTTTAGTTGTCTGTTTTCTAATGAAAGAGAGAAGGGGTGTGGATTTGGTGGGAGGGGAGGTGGGAAGATCTAGGAGGATTTGGGAGAGTAGAAATTATAATCAGAATATATTGTATAAAAAAGATCTATTTTCAGTTTTTTTTTTAAAAAACCTACCAAGTGATTATTAATAGTTTAATCCTGTCTTACTGATCCCTGCATATAGTGACTATCACAGTACTTAATTTAACATTTTTGGAGAAACAGAAGCAATACTGTAGTAAACATATTGACCAAGAAGTTAGACTAGAGTTGTCAACAGCTGGAAATATATTCCAATGTGCACATGAACTTATCAGCTAACTGAAATGGATTCTTTTGGTCTTGCCACTTTCTTATTCATTCAGACAGTTGGAGCTTCTCTCCTCTACAGTGAGATTGCAGAGCCCCCAGCTCTTGGAGAAGTTTCTCCCCCCCCCACCTCTCTCCTCTCTCTGTGTGTATAGGTAAGGGGCTGTTGTTGTAGAAACTTACTAAGTCCGTCAGAGGACGTCGTCAAACCTCAAAACTCTTCACTGAAGTTTTTTAATTTAAAAACCATTTTTACTTTTTATTATTTAATTTTAAAATGTTATAGTTTTATTTATATTTTTAAGGTATATAAATACTAGGAAGAATTGATTGTGTATACGAAGGTAAATTTTATAACAAATGACCATTGGACTTGCTATGCTTTAACATGCAAACCCAAAGACATATTTCTTGATTTCCATAATTTTTAATGCTGTTCAGTTATTCTCAGATTCAACCCATACAGCTTTGCAAACTGACTTAAATCTTCAGTCATGCTGATATACTTATGGCTCCAGCCATGCAACTAAAACCAACTCACAAAAATCCGTTTCTGCATAAATAGCCAAACAGAAAGATACAGTTTCTCTCTGTCTCTGTCTCTCTCTGTGTCTCTGTCTCTGTCTCTCTATCTCTGTCTCTGTCTCTCTCTCTCTCTCAACACAGAGATTATTTCTGCACTTTCTAAGTCAACTTAAACATTTTCCAGCTATCACCAGCCACCGTGGTTGTTGAGACTTTAAATTTTGGTGCGTATTCACAAGATAGTAGAACTTGAACTGCCGAGGCTTTCATTTTCCAAGCTGGGTGTGTGCTGTGCTCCTTGCTTTCCGGCTCGGAGCAGTCCTGCCACCGTTACTGCGTGCCACCAGCAGAGGGTGGGCAGAGTAAGGGCTGTCAGCGGAACCAAAACTTGCTGCCTGCATGCATCTGCAGCGAACAATTTTAAAAAGAAGCCGGGGCCAGAGAGGATCACTTAAGCCTTGGTTGTCGTGCGGACAACATCGAACAAGTTTAAGGATGTTTAGATTTAGGGCGTTCGTTGATTTCCACGCCTGTGGATGTCCAGATGCAGGGGAACGCACAGTGCGCTCTCGGATGCTCTTTCCTTTCCATCGTGTGACTTTTCTATCAAATCTCGATATTTGACGCAATTTACAGTAATTTATGTACAATATTTTGGGAGCCATATTAAGTGTGCTAAACTATTTGAAAAAAAAATTAGCTTTAAAACAAACCCTGGGGAACTGCCTAAGGAAGGCATTTAACATGGGTACTATTAAAAATGTATTTTAAAATAAAAATTATATTTTAAGAGAATTTTGATTAAAATATTAAGGCCAGTTCTTGAGGCGCCTCTGGAAAGCTGTAAATGTGATGTGAGATACGGGGATGAGGGTTAAGCTCTACGTATTGTAATTAAAGAAAGTCTGAATGAGGCTATTAAATATGAAAATTCATTTCATAGAATAAAGGTAATTCTGAGTGAGTAGTACAACAAACTGTGCCTGTTTACATGAAGAACAGAAAACATCTAAAAGCAAATTTTGGTTAGGGGAATCTGGGGTTCCGGGTACGTTCTCCTCAAGCCAGCTCCTCGGTGCCAGGAAATGACCCCCTCCCCATAGCACCACATTCGAGATTGGCTCCATGCCAGCTACGACCAACACACTTTCCTAGGTGAGCAAAAATGAGCATATTATCAAGTGCTATATCCTTTTCAAACAATTTTCAATGTTTTGCAAAACTTTTGCCACTGCCAATTTAAAGTTCGATGACTCAGTGATTGAAACATTTTCTCATAATGAATAACTCTGTGTAGGGTTTTACAAAATGGTCTCTTTCTATATTTTTCAGACAAAATATTTGCAAACGACAAATGCTCTCTAAAGTCCCTCAATTCTTTGTAGCATATGCGAGTTTCCAAAACTTCTGTAACTTTAAAAACTGTGCCAATATGACCACGTTCTCAGTAATGGGTGAAGCGTAACTGGCAACTAAGGTATTCATCATTTCTGTTCTCCAGAATTCACAATCATTGTTAATTTAAGTAGATCTGTTTCCGTTATTCTGGACCAATAAAATGTTTAGTCAGTATCCCTTTTCACTAACATCAGTTGAACTTCATTTTACGTATGAAAATACTTAAGCTTAAGTAAAAATAAAGAGTTGGAAAGCTTTTTATTTTGGAATGCTCTGCATGCTTTCTTGGGGCTAATATTGTTCTCAGTTTCACTTGTAAGTGCCCACGACTAGCTATTATTGTTTATATGTTTAAAATAATTAAAGTCAATATTTTATGCATTGTGAGTGATGTAGATAAAGAAACGTGTGGAAATTTTGATATGAACACTCATGCTACTTCAAATCATGAGGAAATGTAATTTTAAAGAATTTTTCTCGCACAACTCTATTCAAAAGAAAACATTTACACCGAGGTTACATGGCCAACATGCTTCGCCCTTCTCAGTTATCAAAGCCATTAATTAGCAACCGTTCTGTCCCCTAACACCATCAAGGTGATGCCTGTAAGCTAAGCACAGGACGTACACAGACAAGAAAATCGGCAGTCAATCCAGGTTTCCCGTTAGAGGTACAGCTATTAAATAGGATCATTAGTCTTGATCCAGTGCCAACCACAAGCCTGGGTCCTGCCACCAAAGAATACATTTATAAGTACTCATCAAGCATAGAAATCACAGTTTTATGCCATCAAAGTCTCAGCAAAGTCAAAACTGAATAACTGAAATAGCACTTACTGAATAATTTGGTATGCATTAATAAATTCCAAAAAAGACAGATTTATTGTAAAGTAGTTTATCTAAATTGACGGGAATCATATTATAACACAGAAAAAAAAAACATAGGGCAATAGATTTTCATTTAACAAGTAAATCTTATCAATAATCATCACAATTTATTTTTCTTTTACATTCTAGAGGTTTACTGTTCAATGGTGCTTACCCTAGATATGAGGGAACTGGTGCTGTTTCTGTGTTTTATGATTTTAACTCTCAGAACCTGCGCCATCAGTTCCAGAGTTTCTGCCTCATTCTGCTGAGTAGATTAACCTGCTACTCACATGGAGTTCTCACAACTCATCCCCTATAAGGTGTATGCACCAGACTCCCTGAGCCAAATACTCTGTAATTTCCTCTAGACATTTAAAAGTGATGAGTGGCATCAAGTTCTGTTTCCATTTAAAGTAAAATTGAACATAACCAAGGCTTTAAGAATTTTACAGTTTTCAGTGTAACCTGTGGAGACTCCTTTTATAAAATAAAGATTCAAAGGAGTTGGGATTAACAGTTTGAAGACTGAGTGTTTGGATTTCACAGTCCAGCCTTCTATGTTTTAAATATTTAGTTTTATTCATTTAATAAAACAAAATGCCAGTCCTCACATGCCATTATTATTTATAATTTTTTTCAAAAAGACATTTTAATCTCACGAAAAGATTATAGTAGATTGTAAGATGCCGAATTAAATTTAAAACTTATGAAAAGACAGCTTCCTGGCTTTGATTGCTTTTCTTATCTTTGTCCCACTCACTGTGCACACGGACATAGAATGGCCGTAGCATGAGTGAGCCATATTGTTCTCAGACACTTCATGCGTCTAGCCCTGCTCTCATCTTCTGGCTCACCTCAAATATTCTAGAGAACTGCTTTCCATTGCTAGAATAAAATACCTGAAGCTGGAAACATCACAGAACCAGAGGTTGGGGAGCAGTGCTGGGAAGTGCTATCTTCAGGGCCATGACATGGCCATTGCATTCTGAACTTACCACAGGGTTACCTGCGCAAGACTTGTATAGGGTGAGGCAGAGAAGATCCCCAGAATCCCAGCAGAGAGTGCTAATAGAACTCAACGAGTTACCAAATAACCAGAGGGGAGGGGAAGAGGACAGAGAGGTGGGATGGGATATGTTATGGGGCTTAGAAGAAGTCAGAGGGGAAAGAAGATGATCGACACACATTGCATGCACACCTAAAATCGCCAAAGAGTAAAAAGAGACTCTAAATATAATAAAAATAAAACACCTTCAGCTGAGAGTTCTGTAAGCAAAAGAGCCTGTTCCAATCACATTTTCGGAAGATGAAAGTCCTTGTTTCATAGGATGCCATCTCGGTAGGCACCTGAGCACGAAGAACCATGTGCCAGAAAACAAAGTGATCAGTCTTATTCTCTAACAGTGACCTTCTCAAAAGGGCTTGGCACAGTGGTACATGTCTGTAATTCCAGCATTTGGAAAGTAGACAGAGAAAGATTGATATTTGAGGTCGTGCTCGACTATATAGTGAGTGCCAATGGCTGCACTGCATGAGAACTGTATTTTTTTTAAGGCAAGGGACCTTCATTTAAGGAACCAAATAGGGTAGTGGGAGACTCAGGAACTGTGCTGATCATTCCAGAGGGGAGTGACCGACCCAGCAACCTAAGAACCTTGCACTCCTCCTAACTCTTGAAGGTTCTACCACCTCCCAATGCCATCTCAGTAGGACCAAGCTCCCTACACATGACTACTTGGGGAACGGAGGTGACAATGCTAACCCTGAAGAGGGAGAGAAGCCTGGCGGGAGACTCTTTTCTTAGGTCTCTCTCAGCCAGACACGGAGAGGCGTCCATTGAAGGGCAAATGGAGCGAAGGAGGCTCTCTATTCAGCAAGTTTGTCATGTGAGATGCAGCAGCAAGCTTTCTGACTAGCGTATGTGGAAGAGCAAAAGGACTTCCAAGGGCACCTCAGCAGCATGCCATGTGCTCACTAGAGATAGCGGATTAGAGAACTCTGGTGCCACTGCCTGCTCCTGAGGTTGAGCCACATGTGTCCTTCATGACATTTCTTTGTGTCTATTGACTTCATGAACTGGTTCATGCAAACCGACTTAATGGAATCATCCAGATGTGGGCTTGAGTTTTACTTCATTGATTTGATGGCACTGAGATTGAGAATAGTCCTGTAACTTCTCTGAGCTTTAGTTTCTCCTTCTAAATCAGTGATTGGGGGACGGGGGCTGGAGAGATGGCTCAGAGATTAAGGATGCTGACTGTTCTTCCAGAGGTCCCAAGTTCAATTCCCAGCAGCCACATGGTGGCTAACAACCATCTACAATGAGATCTGGTGCCCTCTTCTGGCATGCAGTCATACATGGAGGTAGCACACTGTATTGTATACATAATAAATAAAATCTCAAAAAAAAAGTGATGGTGAGAGCTGGCGGAGGGAAGGGGCTCAGCCATTCAAGGCTAGGCTCACAACCAAAAAAGTGATGGCAAGATTTTGCAATTAAATTAAAATCTCAAAAATTAATGAATAAAGCGTGACAGCAATTTGTACTAAGGCATAGTTAGAACTAAACCCGATAAATGTTGTATTTTAACTGAATACAAAGAAAGAATATACACACATATATATGTATTATATATACATATATAATATATACATACCTATACATAATACCTATATATAACAACTTAGACCTGGAAATTACCTACAGAGGAAGGGTGAGCTGTGCTGGGTATGATTTTACACCTAGGGTGGGAGTTAGACAATACTAGGGAATGAGCACTCTTATCTCTGCCTGAATGCAAACACTGGATCTCATCTTCTTTGGCACGAGATTCTGAGCTCTCACAGACCAGATGAGGAACTCTGAGACATGCCAGTAAATTTACGGACCCACAGACTTTCAAAGTGAGATGAGTTCCTAGCTCCCCTTTCTGTTTTTCATGACATAATAAAGAAGAAAGCAAATCAGTATCCCTTTTGGAGCTGAATGATCACTTCAGAAGCTTTGGCCAAAGAGTTTTTCTCTGACTTCACTGGGGTCTTGGATATAGAGGTGGCACCAGGAGCAAGAATGTGTGGACCCATCAGCAGTTCCAACAACTACGCTCTCCATTCCAGCAGGGAATAGGAGCACACGCTCAGTAGGCTGACTGCTCAAGTGTGAATGGTGGCTTCACTTAAATGCCTGTGTGTTCTCAGAGAAACTAGTCTGCTTGTCTGGGCTGCGTCAACTATGAATGAGAGCTATGTCTTCCAATGGGGACAGGGAGTCTAGTTTTGTTTGAGCTTTATTTTGTCCACCAAAGAGATTTTTAAGTGCTTCTGTACTCTATTTTTTTTTAATGAGCAGGTTTGGCTGGGTTTGCAGGTCCATTGCTTGAGCGCTTGCCTGGCATGCACAAAGCCTTGAGTTACCTCCAACACCACCTAAAACTAGTCATGTTGGCATAGAGCATAAGGACCAAAGG
Source organism: Arvicola amphibius (assembly GCF_903992535.2). NCBI lineage: Eukaryota > Metazoa > Chordata > Mammalia > Rodentia > Cricetidae > Arvicola > Arvicola amphibius. The sequence continues at coordinate 8,393,737 of NC_052059.1, read as the reverse complement.
TTCAAGATCATCCTTGGTTACATAGCTGCCTGGGAATTTTGAGACTGTCTCAAAGGCATATGTGCACATATGCACATACACATACATACACACCAACCAGAAACTAGCAATTCAAACACAAAACAGTAAGACTGACATATTTGTGAATAAATTCTTCACATGGAATACATTTAATATTTTGAAATAATTAAATTGTCTTCAGTTTTACACATTTATTGTAAATACAGATGTTATCTGTTCAGAGAGCAGGGATGGGAGACACTACTATAGACATGTTATCTACACAGCAGTTTACACACATCAGTGCTCATATTCCACTGTTGGACACTCCCAAGTTCAACCCTCTCCATCAGTTCTTACCTAATAAAACTCCTGCTTTATAGACAAGTCAGACGTAGCTAAGAACTCTGCCAAATACTATTATAGTGCAGTAATATCATTATGATCAATGTTTTATACTGTGCCTTTGGAATTAGTCTCCATAAAATTTGTGACAGGTAAACTAACTCGTGATTTGACCCCATCTGTCATATACTGCCAGTGTGGAATTTGGAGATCCCTAAGAGTTGCTTGTGGAAAAGGAAAAAGAAAACTATCAAATATTAACTTAATTGTAGGAAAATCTCAGCCATATTTGGGTTCTGATTTCGGCATAATCATTTTCAGTTTTCCATATGCATGTAGTTTAACAGTATATTTTAGATGATGGTGATGGTAGGGAATCTTTTGTGTATTATTTAATGCAACTAAATAATTATAGTAACAACTAGCACAAGCTGTTGCCTAGGAAGCACGTACGGCTGACATTTGGCACACCTCACCCTGACACACACTACGACATTAGGGACATTAGGGACATTAGGGACAGAATATACTAGAAGAAAACCTACGAGCTATAGTCAGTATTCTGGGGTCTTGAGTGAGTGTCTTCAGTGGAAGAGAAGTTTTGATGAAGTGCAAAGAACTCCATGTATTTAAGTGAGCTCATTTCTCATTTTATTTCATTGCCCACTTAAAGGACAATCATGATTACATTATTAACATACTAACACTGTCATTTTTAGAAGAAAGAAAAATCTGCAATAATGGCATTCATTATGAGTCACAAAAAATTTAAACAGCCATTGTTTCAGTAACATTTTGGCTTAAATATGAAAGTCCACTTGTAGGGTGACAATATTTGACCTATTGTGCTTCTTACTCAAATTTTTAAGCTTGTGATAGACATGGCAAATAAGGGCAAAGCCTGCTTCTCCCACTCTGCCCTCCCTGTGTCCTTTTTACGAAAGTCAGGGTTTTTCTTATAGACCTATTCATTTTAATTTTATATGTATGAGTGGTTTTGCCTGCACTCATACACATACAGTCTACAGAGACAGACTAGGACATCAATATTCCCCAGAACTAGAGTTACAGTTGCCTGGGAGCCCATGTGGGTGCTGGGAATCAAACCCAGGTCATCCCAGAGTACAGCAAGTGTTCTGAGCACTGAATATCAGGCCAGGCTCAGAAACTCATTCTTTAAAGAATCATCCTTCTTTCTCATTTCTTCTTTCAATTTCATAATAAACATCTCAAGCTACTTCCTATCTCCTCGGGCGCCCCTAATTCTCTATCTCTGAAATTCTTTCACCCTCAAGTTTTTTCCATATCAAAAGTTTCCCTATTCGCAATGCTGGTTCTTCAGAGACTGTTTTTGCTAAGTAAAGTTGTTAATTAGTAAATTAACAGAAATACTTTAATGTGGCTAATAACACCATTATGCAGCCTACAGTCATGAAATATTTTTCTTCCTTACTAAGAGAGAAAAGTAACAGCAATCATATGGAGATAATTCTTCACCAACAATGGATGATTAATGGCATGAATTCATTTAGCACATATTACAAAAGACTCGGAGGCTAGAGAACAATTTTCTATGGCTGGACTCTTTAGCTGCCTTTAAATTTAATGCTACAAATGTTCCCTGATCATTTATTCACTAAGAATACCTCGCAATATTTCACCTCAAAGACATGCGTGAAGTTAGGACACAGAATCAGGGCAAATTCACAGGCATAGAGAACCCAAAAAAGCCTTTGTCCTATGTCCTTCCAGAAAGTTCCTTTCTCTCCCTGTCTCTGTGTGTGTCTAAGTGTCTAATTCTCTCTCTCTCTCTCTCTCTCTCTCTCTCTCTCTCTCTCTCTCTCTCTCTCTCTCTCTCTCTCTCTTCCCTCTCTCTCTCTCTCTCTCCCTCTCTCTCCTCTCTCTCATCTCTCCTCTCTCCGTCTCTCCCTCCTCCTCCTGCTCACTCTCGCCTCTCTCTCGTCATCATCTCGTCTCTCTCTCTCTCTCTCTCTCTCTCTCTGTGTGTGTGTGTGTGTGTTGAGTCTGTGTGGGGAGTGTGTGAGTGTATGCATACATACATGCTGTATCTATGTGTATTTATATTTTTGGCACACTCGTTAAAATACAAGTTTCCAATGGAAACGGAGCTTGCTATATATAATTTCCAGAGGAACACTGATCCTGTTTTAGACCCTGCCAAAAAGAGTTGCTCTTAATAGACCAGTTAGAGTCACACCTTTATTAATGGGCATCTAGGTAGCTATAACCCACAAGCCACTGGTACTGGGATTCTACAGTAAGTTAGAGGGTAAGTTAGAGTTTGCCTGAAGCCCTTCCTTTCCTGATGTTTTCCCCAAACTCCATAAATTAGTGATGGGAAACCTTCATTCTTGAGCCACGTTGGTGCAACACATACAGTAAAATCTCTGATGGAATGGAGCTAAAGTCCACATTGTTTATTCTCTAATTCCCACATGTGTCTCAAATTTTTGGGCTTAAATATTCTTTTTGCTTTTAAATTACACAAATTGTACTTTAATAAAAGGTATAAAATTTTACAATGGTATGTCTTTTACAAATGAGCCATTGCTACCTTTTAAGACAACTTTAATCTTAGTAGTTCAGTTGCTTTAAACTCATGTGAAGTCCTTGCATATATAACTAATCATGGTTTATTTTTTTAAGAATCTTTCATATGTCTATTAATTTCTTTTCATCTAACAAGCATGCCCAAAATATTTAGACCTACATATTACAAACTTTAAGGGTAAAAGTAAAATACAAGTGTTTAAATTATCTGTTTGCTTGTTTACACTGTTAATTTTTAGTGTAATGTCTGAGCTCACTCTCCTTTGGTGGAGGTAGCTTTGTGCTACACCATCTGCTCAACGAATTAACCCCCAATCCTCATAACCAGGCACGACAAAGTCTTCCCCTTAACTGTCTTGATTGCTACAGTTTTGACACCGTAGAGAAGGATTCTGTGTTTCCTTCCATGTAAGCCATGAAAGGTAATTATAAAATTGACTTTTCCCCAAATTTCTTTAAATATATGTTGACACTGTGGTTGATGGCTTGCTTACTATTAGTATGCAAACAGGACTTTCAAAAACATCTGGCTACATGCAGTGTGGCTCAGAGGATTAGAGAAAGATTTCTGGTTGTCAACAAGAGCTGGATTTCTAAAAGTACTTCATCCTAGGGTCTCCTAACACATGGAGGCATAGTTAAAGATTTCCACTGATCTGGATTCCTATATCCTATTAGGATGGTTTCACTACATAGCATACTGTTCCCAGGAAATCAGAGGTCACAGCCAATAGCAAAAACACGATATGCAATTTTGACTATTAACTGATGTGTTTCCATTTTTATCCATTGCTTTTATGAATAAGAAAAAATAGCATCTTCCAGAATGAGGTGAGAATCTTAGGGGGTTTTGTTATGGTTGGTTTTTCCCCTTTCATGCTCATGAATACATCACTTAGAAAGAACTGTCAGTTTGTTCTCTGCGGTTTTCCTCTTGGTGTCCTTACCTGTCTGCCATTTGGCAGAGGGAAGGGCTGGTGTGAATCGTCTTGGGGAGAAATAGCTTTGAACAGACAAAATTGGAATTACAAAAGAAAGATGCCAAAGGTCTAGATGGGAACGATCTAAGAATAGATGGCTGCCTTTGCAGAGTGCTGAAGAAAAAAAAAAAAAAAAAAAGACGTAGTCAGAGGATAAATTCAACAGAATGTGTTAACTGCTGAAAAAAAAGTAGAGAAAAGAAGAAAAGGGAAGTGCTCCAGTTTTTAAAATGTTTTCACAAAGAATAAGGGAAAAGAACACTTGTCTATAATGTTTGGAGTGATGGGAGGTTAAGAGAAAAATCCTGGATACGGTATCCCTAGTGATGGATGGAAAGATGGACGAGATGCACGAGGAGAGCAATGCCCGGATTCGCAGAGCTCTTCCGGCGTCCCTCTCTCACTGTTCCACTCGTGAATGCTGGCAGCTCTCCCAACCTCAACTCTGCACGAACAACACGGAATGACACACGCAGACCAGGGGGGATTCATGTTCTGTATGTTTATTTTATAAATGTATAGACACACACAAAGGAACTCTGTATCCGGCATCTTCCCACTACAAGCCATTGTGCCGACTGCTTTCCCATACAATACTACCACACAGGCCCATTCTATGCATATTTCTCCTGAAAACAAGCTGTCTGTGTTATAATTTTTGTAGCCACTCAATGATTTCTTGTTGAATGAATAAATGAATTCAGCCACTTATTCATTCATTATAGAACTATTGGGCTTGTCCAAAGAGGGGAGGGGGGCTAAAAACAAAACAGGTTCTATCATGTTCCAAAATGAGGATAATACTAAATTCAGTTCAGAGCAAATCTACCCATTTAGAACAAATTTAAAGTTTAAACATGGTTCTGATGAATCATAAACCAAAAGAAGACTTTAAAAGAACATAGGTTTGTTTGTTTTTGTTTCCTCCTCTTTGGACTAATGCTACATCTAGGATCAAAGATTTTCTTCCTTTCCTTCACGGACACATGTGCCTATGTGTATGTATTGGTAGCCAGACAAGCTTCTAAGGAGGGGGATATTTAGTAAGTTCCTCAAAGGTAAAGCAGATACTTTCATGGTGATACTAGCATTGCAATTTCTAAAATTATATTCCTCTCATAGAAACTGAAATGTGTGGGACTGTGGCTCAGGATTTATAAGTATATGGCTTAATATATTTTCAACAAAAAGACTGTAAGTATTTGCAAATAATATTATTATGATATATTTAACTCGATATTGATGATAGTATTTATTTAGTCCTGATTGGTATGGCCCTCAATTGTTTTACACCTAAAATTTCAGTTGTTCTTAAAAATATCATGACAAGAAAGAAATTGTTGGGTTTTTTTTTTTTTTGTCTTGTTTTGTTGTTTTGTTTTTCAAGACAGGGTTTCTCTGCAACTTTTGGAGCCTCTCCCGGAACTCACTCTGTAGACCAGGCTGGTCTCAAACTCACAGAGATCTGCCAGCCTCTGCCTCTCGAGTGCTGGGATTAAAGGCATGCGCCACCATGGCCTGGCTCAAAAAGGAATTGTTAATGTTCTAATTACAGAGATGAAGCAATTGAGAAGTAGAAAGCTACCTATGATTGCAAAGCCGTATGTCAAACAGCTCTGCCCCCACCTGGGTCTGGAAAGCAAGTTACATTCCTTAGCTTAAACACAGATATATCATTTTTATTTTAATCAGGTGGTCTGAAAATGTCAGATATTTTTTGGATTATCTGAAAAAAACTGAGATGTGAGAATCTTTAAAAAGACTAATCTATGCTGCAATTTCAATTTGTTATTGTCTAGAAATGACAATATGAGAATAATTCTTGTCTTTTCTTTCTGCTAGCAATCAAAGCAGTGGCAACCTTGTTACTTATTAAACATGTTTAGAACTGTAAAAGTGAGATTTGTCCTTTTTTTTTTTTTTTTTTTTTGCTCAAGTAAGTACATCTGTTGTGTATTTTAGTTGAGGAGGCAGCTCAGTATAGAGCATTTGCCTAACATTTAAAAAGGGGTCAATTCTCCAGAGTTATAAATGATAACATAATGCTACTAAAATAATAATGTAAAGATTTACTGAAGGAGGTATGGAGAGTTGGAAATGTTCACATTTACGTTGCAGGCTTTTTATTCGAGCCAGTTAGCCTTATTTGTGATGATCAGCAATCCCGTGTGAAATCATAGTGACACTATGTTACCTTGCCTGGCAGTTTGTAAGTCATCAAACCACAGGAAATTCCTAAGTGAAAGTGAAAATGAAAAATGTAGGAAATGCTTTGAAGCTCAAGATCTCTGACTCTAGTTTGGCCAAGATTGCTTTAATGAAGTATAGACGTCTAAAATATATGATAGCATAGCTATGAAGCGTTACTTCATTAAGATGTGGAATTTAATCTCGGCTGAGAATGCAAGGAGCTAGGGAGGCTCTTGGGCAGACCAGGAGCCCTGCAGAGTGTGCTATGTATGCTGGGTAATCTCAGAATCCTCACTCACAAGTGTTTTAGCATTCCCAGCTAGCGTTTCTTGCCCTTCTCTTTATTGCTTCAGGACCGGCAGGGGCAGTGCATTTCCTGAAAAGGAGATATTTAGGACGATCTAGCAGGAGCAGAATTTTGCTTCTCTGGGTCAGTTCTACCACGTGGTGTTATGATAGCTGCTGTGTTGTATTGAATTTCTCCGGGTTGTATTTCTCACTTGTTTTGATTGGGGCTTTCACCTTATCCTAATACATGTTCTGGGTTCCCTAGGAATCCAACTTGACAGTCTAGGTATTATCCTCATAGATAACGATTCAGGAGCTTCTGACTGTTCTCCTGCATGCAAGCAGCAAATGATAGCCACAATCAGAGGAATCATCCTTCCAATTGAGAGGACCTGGCTTCACAAACATGCGAAGATTTAATTGCTCAACAGTCATGATATTGCCTGCTGTAATCTCCTAAGGTTCTTTTGAAATTCTACTCAAGTCTGAAAACCACATTTCCATCTCACATTGGTTTTATGCCAGGGATATGACACTGTGCATAATTCCCCAGAAATTGGTGAATAAACCTATTCATGGCCGAACTCTTCCACTCGTATGCTTGTAGAAAAGCAACCGACACTGCAGTCTCTCATGTGGCTCCTGTTCAAGGGAAGAAGGCAGCACTCTGTGTTCTGTAGAGCAGATACTCAGCAAGGAAGTCTGTGGGGTTTGAGGAACCCCTGTGGCCATGTGTTCATAAGGCTCCTCATGACAGCAGTGGTTCCTTTCATCCCTCGCCTCTCTCTCTGTGCCTCTGAATCCTGAATTTCTTTTAGCTAAAGACAGTCTGGAATGCCTTTTCAGGCTGGCTACAAGGCACTGAATACATCTCTGGGGATCAACTGTTATATGGGCACTAGTGATTCTGTTGATAGAACATTCGCATGTGTTGATAAACTCAATCACTTTTGAGTTCAGAGACTAGTAATTATTTTAGGTGAACACATTAGACTTTAACGCCCCTAATTTGTTCAAGAAAACTAAGCATCATCTCTTCTTGAACGGTGAATATTGAGATTCCTGGCTTAGATGATGCAATTCTAAATAGTACTGTGTGTCTGGTTTGTTAATGCCAATCTTCTCTTAAATGCTTGCGTTGAAAGAATTCTCTTAGGTGATGGAGGTTAGTCTTTCTTAAGTATCTGATACTCTAAAAGCCCGTCTTTTGGGTCCCACGAGGCATTGTCAGTTTCATACACATTAACTGACTGATTTACCCATTGCACCCATGACTATAAATGCTACCCACTCAGGTCATCCACTTAGAATCGTTTAGAGAACAAACTCAAACAGTGATTTGTGGTGACTGAACCACACCATCCTTGTACGCATCTCATTCGTCCCTGCTTCTGTTTCCTTTGAGATCTTACACTGGTACTTTCCTTCTTCCTGGCTGCTGCTATCATTTGGAAGCTGAGAGATACTATACAAAGAACAAAGTGTGCAATGTACATCAATCCCAAGTAGCCCTCTGTTACAAGTCAAGACAAAAGAGTTCCAATACCACCTCCCTAGGCTTTTACACCTAACCTGTCCACATCCCTCAGACTACTGTAAACCAGCATTCCTCATCCCTCTTTATGGTGATGTTAAGTCAACTTTAAGTACATTTAAGTATTTTAAGTATTATTAAGCTCTAAGTATTCACTTGGATTCATTCTGAATCCAAGCATAGCTTCCCCACTAGAGAGGCAAGCAAACCCCCCGAGTCTAATATTATGCAAGCAAATACTGGGCACATTGTAGTATGTATGGCTAAATATAACATTCTTTGTTTTAAATTTTATTCTCATAAAATTCTGAGAAAGTCCTATATATGTACAACACAAATAAATACAACTAAAGAAAAACACTTCCTTTATTGGAAGTTTCATGTAAACACTATGTCTGAGATTTTAACGTTTTAATCAGATTATCTATTCTTTTAAAAGTGTATTACATTTATCTATTGTGTGTGCATACCGGAGCACGTGCCAAGCTACACTTGTGAACCTCAGAGGACAACCTGCAAGATGGGCTGTCTCGTTCCCTTCTGTGTTCCGAACTCAGCAGGTCTTCAGGCTGTCAGTAAGCCCCTTTTCATGTTGAACCATATTGCTGGTTCCAGATTATCTAGTCTTTTTAAAAACTTCTATATCTACCCTTTATGTCCCTGTTAAAACCTCCTCAAGGTCTCACATGGCAAGATGACTGTTCAGAAATACAGCAGTTGAGCTCCTCCACATCTTTAGCCTGAACACCCTGTTACCAACTTTTGAAGTTCACAAAAACAAATTATCAGACACTAACAACAAATTCAGGATGAGTTGATTTGTTTTTATCGGCTTGACATGTACACAAAGGATTAGGTTCAACTCTGGGAATGAAAATAAATAGTTAAGTGCAATTTTATAAAAGACTACAAAAAAGTTAAAAATAGTATAAATAGTATATTTTTACAAACTATTTTTAAAATAGTATAATAACTGTGAAATCTGTTATTTTGAATGGTTTTCAAGAAAATAAAAAACCATAAAATCCAGGTCTTGAGCTGTTTTGGGAACTAGTAACTGGAAGAACACAGTTGGGGGCAGAATATAGCAGTCTATCTCATCCGATATCAGATGAGGTTAAATCTAATATTTGGAACTAACAAATTAGAGAAAATCTAAGATACTCTTTGGGAATTGAATATAATCACAGAAAGTAGTGGCACTTTCTAATATCTTCTACCCTGGACTCTTCTTATTGTGTCCTTTCTTATTTTAAAAAACTTTTAAGTGGCCTGGATGATTGCTATATACACTTTTTGTTTTGTTTGTTTTTGTTTTTCAAGACAGGGTTTCTCTGTGTATCTTTGGCTGTCCTCACTTGGAATTCACTTTGTAGACCAGGTTGGCTTCAAACTCACAGAGATCCACCTGCCTCTGCCTCCTGAGTGCTGGGATTAAAGGCGTGTGCCACCATGCCTGGCTTGTATATACACCTTTCTTAAAGCTGATTGGAGAAGAAAAAAAAAAAGATCCATCAACTTATATCCAAACAAGTATGCCCCCAAGAGTATTTTCAAACACAGCACAGCTCCGTGAAGCACATAACCACTGTTATGCCACTGTCTTAGCTACCTCAGGATCTTCCCAGGGTGCCACAGCATGGGTGACATTCAGCACGGGTGACATTCAGTTTTCAGTCATTCCTAAATTCTTTCTTTGTCAGACTTTGCACCTCGAATCCTTGACAAGAGACTTAGAACAACCTTAGTCACTGTCTCAAGGCTTCTCAGTGTGTGCTATATGTATACAATAGGGATGGGCAGGCAAAAGCACCCATCACCATTAACAAACAATAGTAAGAATTAGTCAAGCGTTTTTATCTAATGTAGAAGTCAGCACCAAATCTGGTAGTCCTGATGTCACATAAACATGAAACATGATCTGGAAACTAAAGGGGGAAAAGTGGCCATACTTCTGACTAACTAAATTAGAATGTGTGCAAGTATGAGCCAGGCATTTGCATGTCTTAATGGCTCCTTGAGTAATAAAGGGACAGCCAGGCTGAGAAGCACTGAATTAAGAAAAAGAAGTTTAAAATTATCTATTTGTAATTTTTAAATTTGTGTCCTAATAAAAATATGTGGAAAAGTAGTGAAATAGTTTGCAATACTGTACTATAATGATATGTTGCCTTTAAATGTTTAATGGAAATCATACTATGTTTTTCTAGTTTTGTAGAAGCCTCACGGTGTTGCCCACATTTGCAGATGACTGCACTGGACAGTCCTCAAGGCTGACGGCTGTGGCTGTGCCGTGGTAACTAGGAACTAGTGTGACTGATTTCTCCGAATTGAGAAATCATCTGCTTTCCCCTCCACCTCTCCAGTGTGCCTCCAAAGACGTAACAAGAAAAGGAAGGAAAGAGGAAAAGAAAGGTGATAACTACTCTTTATTGACATGCACACTGACTCGTCTTTCCTTCCATAATTTCTAATTTAATTCCAAAGACAGAGCTGGAACTTTCCAGTTCAATGATCAAAGGACTCTGCATTCACCACAAATTCACAGACCCACATAGTGGCTTGGGCCATCCGCTGTGGTGAATGAATAATCCCTAAATTTCTTCTCTATGGGTATTATTATCGGGCGACTTACAGAATGGCACTGTTCTAAACAAGTCCACATTGGGACAATTATTTGAAGAGCTATTTGAAGGAGCAAATAAAACACAGGTTGGAAAACATAAAACTTGCAGCTCACTCCGAAAAGATTCTTGGTAACCAGAGCCATTTTGTAGTTCTTGATTTTGCAGTAGGCATGGGTTCTGTCTGACTCATAGATGATGGGGAGAGTGGACAAGAGAGTTAGTTGTTAGCTGGTCAACATTAAGTACCCCCAATATGTAATACTAGATTACACAGTCCCAAATATGCAGACATGTTGTATAAAAAAAAAATCCTAAAACTCACCATTCAATTTGTACTGCTGGGCAACTTGCTACATTACCAAAGAAGCTTGTTACATTACCAAAGAAGATCCAAAGACGTTCTTATTTTACAGTGAGCTAGTTCTGTAAACTCACGGTGGTATTTTGCTTCTACTTCCCATTAAATCCAAATGCTGTGGAGAAAATAATAAATAACTGCAAGAAAAGAACCCACTAAAAACGTAAGTCTTCAAGAACAGTAAATGTACTTAGTTGCTCAATTAATTTATAGGTTATCTTTGAATTACTAAATTATACATGTTTAAAAATATGACACCCAGGAGTCACATGTAGTTGAGATTTTAACATTTTCTTTCCCTCTAAGATGTGAATGTGATGGTCACTCTGTACGTTTCTTAAGACTTTATAAGGATGCTAAAAAAGATTATTTTAACTGAATTTATCTTTCAAAATCTAAACACTAGTCAACTGATGGTGTCACAGTCAACTGGTAACACATTTTAGTAATCAGCTCCAGGGCTTTGTAGATGTCCTCTATTCCTACCATCTGTCTTCTGGGACTCAGAATCCCATGACTGAGAAGTGAAAGGTACTGGTCTCCTGCTTGCTGCCCAGCCTGTGAGCACTCACTCAGGAACTGAGACTGAACTGAGCCTAACATGTGTGCCAGAGGGTCGGGAGTCTGAAAAATCCCACTGTGTTTATAACTTCGAAGGACGTGCGTTTCACTGGCATTTCAAGTTGCTTTGTTTTCATACTCTTTGGATGCAGAAGGCACTTGAGAGCCGTCCAAGTAATTCTGTGATGGTCAAAGTCATGTTCACAAAACTTTCTTTTAGTTATGAAATATTCCCAGCTGTGGACCCTGAGACAGAGGAGGTTTCTAAGTAGTAACGGCTTCAAACACACACACAGAGAGAGACACACACACACACACACACACACACACACACACACACACAAATTCATTGTTATAAAAAGTTTCCAAGTACTTTAACTAAGATCTATTAATTTTGAAAGGAAGTATGAGCGTAAAACTTTTAAAATAAAACGTAACCTAGTAATTCTGAGACTTTCTGGGCCTTCCAAGTCAATGACTTTAAATGAATTTACATCTTTCAAAATCCCGATTACCATAAAAAATGTGTACATGGTAAGAGCCAAATCCTTTATAGTTACTATAGTCATATAAAATGCATGACTGCATGTCAGATTTCCAGATATTGTTAGATATCTTAAAACAGATTCTTAAAATAGGACTGATGATTTTAATTGGAACGAAACTGTGAAAGAAGTAACTTTCCTGCCATGGAACTGGTCTACAGGTGGGGTTTCCCTCCATTCAGTGTGTGATGAACACAACAATCACTCTGGTGTAGAGCAGAAGATGAAAGTTGTCAAGAAAACTTGACATAATTAGTCAGTGCCAGCTAAGTGATGTAAATGAGACTTAATAAAATTAGCAGTCCTTTCCCCCTCTGAGTAACTCATAAACGTCTGTATTACAGAAGGACCACCTATTCAAAAGTATGCATTCTAATTTTCAAAGCAAAAAAAAAAGTTTCTAAAAATTAGAGTCAATATTAAAAAGTACTGAAAACAAAACATGAATCCACTTTTTAGAAAAGTTAGCCGAAGTTAAGCAGCACACGAGAAAGTAAGTCAGGGAGACAATAAAGACAAAAGTGCCAAGAGTTGACTGTCAGAACCCGTAACATTAGGACATTATAGACCTCTTCGGGTAACACACGTTTTACAGTTTTCTTGTAAAAAGCACGGAACAGAGTGGCAAGTGCTTTCCAAAGACTGCGAACGGGATTATTCGAAACCAATTTGAAATAGCTGTTTGTCGGAGATGTTATGAATTCTCACTTCTTTTAATAAGGTTTCTGAGAATTCTGGAATTTCCTGAACCACAGCGTGTAGCAGGGAGGGGGCTTATCTCAGCACTGTGGTTGTTTACAAGGCTCTTTCCGAGCTGGGTGCTTTTTCTACCGGAGAGCCGAGAGTTCCCGGTGCAGCTGGGCAAGGGAGGCGGCACGGGTAGTGGCCGAGTAGCCCCCTCCGGGGGCACGCGCCCCGGTGACACGCGGCCAGGTTAAAGAACCCATTCTTTCCCGGCTTCAAAAGGATCGGTGGCCGGAGGAGCTCGCGCTCGGTGGATCTGCCCGGTCCCCGTTCCGGTGCTCCGGTGGGGCCCCCCGATGACCGGGCAGAGTCGCGCGGGGCGAGCAAAGTGAGCAAGCGGCGGTCACCGCAGCGGCTCCGTCGAGTCCAGGGCGAGCGCGGCTGGCGGGAAGCCCGAGCCGCGTGCGCTCGCAGGAGGGTGTGCGGCGCGGGGTCCGCACGCGCGGGCGGGGCCGGCTCGGGAGGGCGTGCCGGGGGCGTGGCGCGAGGTGTCCCGGCCCGGAGCCCCGCGCGGCGGGCGGGCGAGCGGGCGAACGGGTGGCGGTGGGCGGACCCCGGGGCAGGCGGCGCGGCGCCACCAGCGGTTCCCCGGCTCCCGCTCTCCCGGCCGCCAAGAACGAGCCGCCGTGGGCGGGGCCTGCGGTGATTGGCGGGCGGGCGGGGAGGTCGGAAGTACTTTGTTTTTTATGCTAATGAGGGAGTGGGGCTTGTCCGTATTTACGTTGAGGCGGGAGCCGCCGCCCTTCATTCACCCACATGGTCCTTCGAGGTGCCGCCGCCGCCGCCCGGCCTGCGCCTTCGCGCCACTTCGCGCCCGGCGGCGAGGCCGAGGGGGGGGAGGGAACGGTGCCCCGCGTCCCTCCACGGAGCCCCCGAGCGCGGCCCGGGGCCGGCCACGCCGCATCCCCCAGTCCCGGCCTGGGGCCTCGGGCCGTAGTAGTGGCGCGGAGGCTGGCGAAGATGGTGGCGGCTGCTCCGGTGAGTGCGCCCGCCCCGCCGCCGGCTCGGGAAAAGGAAACCTGTTGTGCGCTCCCCGGCACGGCGGCGGGGAGGGGCGGGCGAGCGGGACGGCCGGGGTCGGGGCGATCGAGGAGGGAGGGGTGTCGGGCCGTTGGGCGCCGGCGTGCCCGGGGCGGCCGTCCTGGCTCGCACGCGGGCCGGTGGGCCCGAGGGGGCGGCGGCCCCGGAGCCCGGCGGGGGCCTGCCCGGCGCACACAATGGCCCTGGGGAGGGTGGGCACGAGGCCGCCGGACGGTCCCGGGACCCTCGGGGGCCGGGCGGGGTGCGCGGCGGCCGTGCGGCCAAAGTTTCTCCCGGGGGCGAGAGTTAAAGCGCCTGCAGAACAAAGCGGCGGCGGCACATGGGGCAGGCCGCGGGCCGGGAGGGGGCGCGCCCACGAGGAACCTGCGGGCGGGCGAGGGAGCGGCGTGGGCGGGAGGCCCCGAAACTTTGTGCGCGCCCGAGCGGGCGCCGGGACGCGGGGGCCGTGGGACTCGGGCGCCACCCGCGCGCTCCGCGTGGGCTTTTGTGTGCCACCGCGTGGGCAGCTCCATCTAGTGCGGGCTGGCGCCCCACTGGCCTCGCCGGTGTCCCCCTCCCCTGCCAGGTCCCGGCTCGCCCCGGCGACGGCGTGGAGCCGGGACGGGGCGCTGGCTGCCAAGCGCGGCGCGGGAGGGCTGGGCGGGCTCGGCAGGAGCGGCGGCCCCGCCGCCATGTTCCTCCTGCGGGGCGGGCCGCGCCGCGCGCCGAGGGCGGGGGACATGGCGGCGACTGCGCGCCTCCCGCCGCCGATTGTTCCCGGCGCAGGCCTCGGGCCGCGTGGGGCGAGCCCGGCGGACGGACCCCCTTTCCCTCGGAGCCCCGATCGGGGGCCCGCGCGGGGCACAAAGGACGGCCGGCGTGTCCGGAGCCTCGCTCCGCCCGGGCCTGGCCGCTCGTCGCGCAGCCGCCCAGGAGCGGGCGGGCGGGGGGACTCGGCGCGTCCGGCTCTGACCTGCCGCCCCCTGGCGGCCGCGCGTGGACCCGCTGGCCCCCTTGTGCGACATGTGCTGCTGCCGGCCCGGGCTCCATGAGCGTGGCGGGCACTTGGCAGTGTGGGGTGTTCACCCCTGTCCGGTTTTCTCTTGATAAGCTGGCTCGAAGTGGAGAGAACCGGAGAGGGTAGCGGGCTGGTGGCTTCTGTGGGACCGGGAGAGGAGGAAATTAGCAACGTGGCCACGAGGATCCTAGCAGTTGGGGAAACAACTCTTTATCCCGGCTTGCAGCCACGAGGTCTTGATGGGGGGAGGGGTGGTGAAGAATGGTCCCTCGGTCGCTCTTTTCCTCTGGCTTGAGCTACTGCCCTGTAGGGTTCAGGGTTGACGGTGGTCCTATGAACAGTATTTAAGGGAACACATTAATTCATGCACGGATATTTGAATCTTTGTAATTTTTCAACTTTATCCTCTGCTACCCTTTTTTACCCAATACATTGTTGGCCTGCCTCTGTTGTCCTTGTTTTTGTTTTTTGTTTTTGCATTTAGGAACGATAGAAATGACCACATTCGAATAGGGTGTTGAAAGCGGTAGTAATTTTGAGCAAATGAGCTTATCCTTTCTCTGTCTTCACCCCCTCCCCCCAACCCTAGTCATACACGTGGACCTAGCAGCACCCGAGGCTTTGCCCAAGGATACTTGCAGAGAAGGAAGTTTGCCTGGCTGGGTAAGTATATTCCGATTTTTGTAGTTACTTCTTACAGAGAATCGTTTTTACTTTTGCCTTGGAGTTTTTACAACAGGCTTGAAGTTTTAAAGTATGAAATAAGTGCGTTTGGGGTTTTGTCGAGTTTCTACAAAAATTGTGGGTGAGCTAGATTTTAAGTAAACCTACAGTAGGTTTTGGAAACCGTTTTCAAAATAGTTGCAGGCCCTTTAAGTTGGATTGATAAAGTATATCTAATTTGGGATGGTTTGTAAAATTTAACTTTTTAGATTGTATAACTAATAAACTTAAGTGAATAAACAGTAATTGTATTAATTATTTTGTCAAGTGTCTGCTCATTTGGAGGACAGAAGAAAAGAAATCTCTGCCTTTTGGATCTGGAGTTTTCCTCTAAAAGGTACTAACAAGTCCAGCTGCCCTGCTGGTGATGGTGCTCATGGTGTATAGCGTGATTTTTGTGTGTCCTTCAGTGTGTAGAGTTGGGAAACCCTAGTGTGAGGAAGAGCCAACATCAAAATGTACAATTTGGACCTTTGTGCTTTTAGATGATTTTTCTCTTGTTGGATTGAAGCTGAAATGTATGTTTGCCACAGGTGTTAGAGCTTTGGGCTGTTCTTCTAATTATTTATTTCAGATTGAGCAGGACTAAGGAGAACACCACGTTGAGACCCTGAGGAGTGACGAGTCAGGATAATGTCAAAGTGCTTACAGTGCAGGTAGTGGTGTGCGCATCTACTGCAGTGAAGGCACTTGGAGCATTATGGTGACAGCTGCCTCGGAGGGCCAAGGTGGGCGTCGAGTCCCAGTGAGGCTGCTGGTGCTGCTGAGTGCTTTTTGTTCTAAGGTGCATCTAGTGCAGATAGTGAAGTAGACTAGCATCTACTGCCCTAAGTGCTCCTTCTGGCATAAGAAGTTATGTCCTCACCTAATCCGAGTCAAGCAAGCATGTAGGGGTCTTGATAGTTTTTGTGTGCAGCCCTCTGTTAGCTTTGCATAGTTGCACTACAAGAAGAATGTAGTTGTGCAAATCTATGCAAAACTGATGGTGGCCTGCTATTTACTTCAAGTGTTGTTGTGTTTTCCTTTTTTTTTTTAACTAATTCTGTACTTTTATTGTGTCTGTCGATGTAGACTCTGCGTGGTGTGTTTGATGACAGCTTCCGTAGCACTAAAGTGCTTATAGTGCAGGTAGTGTCTAGTCATCTACTGCATTACGAGCACTTCCAGTACTGCCAGCTGTAGAGCTCCAGCCTCGGCCTTCGCCCAGTCACACTGTCCTGGTACTGAGCACTGGTCTATGGTTAGTTTTGCAGGTTTGCATCCAGCTGTATAATACTCTGCTGTGCAAATCCATGCAAAACTGACTGTGGTGGTGACAAGTCTGTAGAAAATGAGGGAAACTCAAACCCCTTTCTACACAGGTCGGGATTTGTCGCAATGCTGTGTTTCTGTGTGGTATTGCACTTGTCCCGGCCTGTTGAGTTTGGTGGGGATTGTGACCAGAAGATGTGAAATTAATATTGCTGAAGATGCCGATTTCCACTGTAAAGAGATTGTGTGAACTCTGTAACTTCTGTTGCTTTCACTGGTGTAAAACATGAAGGTTTTTACTAAGTCATTTCCCCTTGGGGTTTGTATCTCAGGCATTTCTGTGGGCTTACACTCACAGGTACCCAGTATGATAGCATTAGAGTGGCACCCTTCGCTGACATCGAGTCTAGAGGATCCCAGGGCTGTGTTACTCTAAAACCCTATTCAACTGGATTGATGGGAGTTAAGAAAACATTTTCTTTTAGTCTCTGTAGAGAGTTTTTCTGTTACACCAGATGAGGTGTTTTTTGATGATGCTGTTTTCCTGTATGTGGTCTTGGGAGCACTGGGTAACAGGCTTCTGCTCTGTTAAGTGCATAGCCTGTAAGACTGGAGGACGGGTTTAAGGGAAAGATGACAAGCTGGTGACAACAGTGACAGGTATGCACACTTTTCCCCGCTGCCCTGGAGTGTGATGTCCTGGGATTGACAGCAGAAAAAGTTTTCTCCAAGTTTACAATTGGAGTTCCCTCTATCTAGATTTGGGCAGCACAGTTGGTTGCAGCTGTGTGAATAAATGTCATTGGAATAAAACTTAAAAGAATAGAAGAACTGATGCGGGTGAGCTCGTAAACCAGATCTAAGGTAATAGGACTTAAGCAAGTATATCACCTTGGGAAAAGTATTATCTTTAAAATTTGAAATTGTCATAGCCTTTGTAGTAGACTACCTAGAGTTAAGTTTTCCATCTCTTATGTGCTACTTTTTAAAAGAAATGTAAGAAGCTTAGTCTTGGATTCCTGAACAGCAAGGTAAGGACTGCAGATACAGAGTGACTGTAAAATGCATACATGTTTAGGATAAAGAGTGATCAGAATTGTATAATTATTAATAAAAAGGAAATGTACCTTTAACCTGAGTATTGAACTTTATGAAGTAAAGAAAAGCTGTTTTAATGATTAGTGAAGACCATTCCTTTAAAATAATGAGTTCTATAATATGACATGATTCGTGTGTTCTATAAGGGGTCTGTTGGTTGTGTTCTAAAATTTTGATATTATGTTCATCTTTAAAGGTAGGAAGCCTGCTGGGTGCCTTTTTTTAACATAAGCTAAGTTACAAGTTTAAAACTAATGGGATCTTAATTAGTATCATTGGATGCTGAGCTTGTGTCATGGTGTTTGTTGCATGTTCTTCACTAGATTGTATTTTAGCAAAGCAATTTGTCCCTTTCAGGTCCCACAGTGAAATGAAGTTTTTTCCAAGTTCTTTTTTAATTCTCCTTTAAGTTTGGTACACAAGAACATGAACAGAGCTGTGTAAACCTTGGTTCAACAGATAGGGAGACGAGTGGATGTCGTACTAATTTAAAAACAGTTTTGCTCTTACGCTTTGGTCTTGTGGTGGCTTAGGCTTATAGGCATTCAGGAAAGAGGGAACGTGTAGTTTTCTTGTATGTTACATGTAGATAGTTGTTAAATTTACCCTCTATTAAGAAGGAACCACTGTGAGACTGTAAAAATCCTTACTGAGTGTTGACTTAACTAAAAGTCCCTGAGATGTTCATTTTAACAGGCCAGCCTAGGCCAGGCAACCATCTGGACTTTTCCCTGTGCATGGTTTGAAGAGTCAGTGCAACCTGCAGCTGTCTGGAGAAAGAACAAGTCGATGTCACTAAAAACCTGTTGTATGTATAATGAAATTCTGTTGTGTAACTGATAACACTATGTAGTTTGCCTTCAGAGATTTAACAGGTGAATGAAGCAGTGGAAAAAGTTCAGGGGTCATGCCTTCATGCAGCTTTCCAGTTGATTTTGCTCTCTGCTCAGTCAGAATTGATGTGCTTTTCATTAGACTAAATGGTTTATATCGTTGCCAGTATGTATAGGATCTATTTAGAGGGCTCGGCGTTTTAAAGCATAGGATGGTTGACGGGGGTTTCAGTGTGTGAGTCATCAGACATGGGCAGAGCATGGAGCCTGAAGAGTGCTGCTCAGCTTTCTTTGATGCTTAATAAACACTGTGTGTGTGTTAAATTTTTCATTTCCTGTACCTGATAAGCATGTTGAAATAAAGTTAACTTGTGGCACTGGTGATATTGTATCTTTATTTCCTTACAAGTAACCCAGACACTTTTCCTCTTGATGGCATGGGGACCAGTCTTTAATGGTGGGCTTTGTATTTTTGTCTTAATTTTATAGGTATTTAACATGATTGACAGTGAAAGGAAATATCTCAAGTTTTTAGTTGTCTAATGCACATTCCTAATAATTGAGATAGGTCATTACTTAGAATCCATAGTAGTATAGATGGAATGCTGCTAGCAGGCTAGAGAGCTAGGACTTGTCGAGAGACTTGTCTTTGACTGTTCTGGAACACGATGCATAGGTAAGTACAGTGAACAGGGTTATACACTTAGTTTTACTACACAGTGTGTAGAAAGCTTGTGCAGTGAATGAGTAAGGATGATTTGCAGTATTGATGATTGGTTGTTAAGACAAATGTAACCAGTATGTCCTGAGCTGTCTTTCTCATGAGCCATCACATCACTTGAAGCCATGCCTTTGAGCTTACAGGCAAGGTTTTGTGGTTTCCGTGTAGAATTCTTTATGGACATAGCACTTGTTTTTCCATAACTTGAGATAGGAATGTTTGGGTTTTCCTCACCAACAGCAGTTAGTATAATTAGAAATTGCACTTAGTTACTTCATTTCCATCCTACCAACCTAAAGAATTTGAGCTTTAATGTCTAAAGTTTACATGGTGTTTTACATGATACTTTTTTTTCCTGTTTTCCCTGGCCCCAAACTTTATATCTGTACCCTTTTACGTGGTAGCTAAAGTTTTAGAGTAGTTTTTTTTCCAGTGTGCACATACATCCTCTGCCTTTCCCTCTTCAGACAGTTTTCATGGTAAATGTGCTCTTAGTCTAGCGCCTTTTCTGCTTTATTGTATGTTAGAGCACAATCTCTAGGGAAAAGAATTAAGTTACCTGGTGTGTTTGAATTGGGGAATTTGAGGTACTTTTCCACGCCTCCTTTGCTGTCTTCATTTCTAGAGATGGAATGTGGTCCTGCTTCCAGCATAAAATGGTAATATGTAAACTATGAGCCTGGTGACTTGAAGATACGGTCCATTGGTGCTTAGTATGTAAACCACCTGCTGTGTAGAGCCCATGAACACAGCTACTAGGTAGAAGTACCCAGGTATTAGTGCTGCTAGGGTGCCAAGGACCTAGGGCAGTTAACTAAATCTTGACTCGCCAAAAGTAAGTTGTATTGAGGCACATGGGCAAATATCTGATTTGACAGTGTTAAGTGTTGGTGCCTGTTAGAAAGGATAGCTTGACAGACGTGATCAGTTTTCTCATGATCAGGAAAATAACAGTACTACTTGGTGTTTTCGGGGACTTGAATTTGGCTTAAACCCTTAGCAGACTTAAGGCTGAGGTTTTTTTTAGGGGTTGCCTGGAGAAAATAAGACTAGAAAATAATCCAGTGGCTAGGCTCTTTTTAATAGCTTCTCCCTCCAAGTGCTGGGATTAAAGATTTGTGCCACCACTGCCCAGGTGGTTTCTCAAATCTATTTAGGACCTGAACATAGTGTTTATTTAGGGGGGGGGCAGCTTTGTACAACATGGTTTGATTGTTCATTCTCACTTCATTTAGTCCACTTTGTGCTAAGCTGCTCAGTAGTGCTATCCACTGAAACATGATCTACCTACCTACCAAAAGTCATCATTAAAACTGATGATCCCAGAAGCCCTCTACTGTCCATAGCTCCTCAGTTTGGGATTGGTGCTCATGAGCCTCTCAACCTGTTGAGAACATAAAGATATCAGGAGTGGAGGCCAGCCTACATGGTAAATTTTGAACTATATGATACCCTCAACCAAAACTGCAACCACAACTTCAAGTTGTATGGGCATCAGTTTTCTTTATGTATTAAACACTGTCAATGCTGCAAATCTTGAAGGGTCTTCCACAGGTAGCACTTAGTCACAAAGCAGTAAAAGTTCAGGTTTTTTTTTTTTTTTTTCTTTTTGAGATAAGTGTATCTTACAGTAAAAGTACCTTCACAAATTACAAAATTAACAGCAAATGATTTTTGGGGGGCACATCGGAGTTGTTCAACAGTAACAAGCACAGGTTTTCCCACATGTAATATTTAACCAGCTTGCTTCTGAGGAGTCTTAATCAGATTCACTGAGACATTTGATCTCTAAACTGGAATCTCGGGCATAGGCTTTGAACAGTTTCTGATGCTATTGAGTACAGAACACTTCCTCAGGTTGTTTGAATAGTTACAGATGAGAAATGGTCAGAAAAATAGACTTATGTGGGCTGCAGCTCACAAGGATTCTGGTTGGGAGGGAAGGGAGGGTTTAGGTGGTGACCTGAACACAGCTTACACAGTATACAGTGATGGTCACCGACCCATAGTGTGCTTGCCTGCTAGTGGGTTTCCCATGTCCTGTAGGAGAGGCCTCTGCTGCGCTCTCAAGTTACCCTGTTACTTGTTTTAGAGAAAGCTTTTAGTACATGTTTAGGTTTTTTTGTTATACTTCAAACATTTAGAGTTTAAAGCCACAGTTTGCAACTCTTTGGGTCAGAAGTCTTGAGGGGGATCTCAGTAGTTTTGGCCATTCAAAGGGGAACTGTGTCAACCTTTGTTTCTGATGCTCTAGGGGATCTAGATTCTCCTTGTCTTCAGTCTACCGACTGTATTTCTTGGTGTCCTCTTTGGACCCAGCAATAACTGTTGGAATCCTTACACACGTATCTCCTACCCACTCACATTCAGTGATCTTTGCGATTACACTGGGCTTTCCCAGGTGCTACCTATTTTTATGGCCAGTCAGTTGACCTTGATTCCGTCTGCCATTGCTGTGTAGTGCAGTTTTAGGTCCAGGGATAAGACTTGTGTATTTGCCTATTACCATAACCTCCTTATTTTGTCTTCGTTGTGGAACCATGGTGATTTTAAATGTATGCATAGTCCTAGGCCTTTGTAGCTCCTGAGGATTTAGACTTCAGGAAAGTTCAAAAGCCTTGTTTGATGGAGGGCAAAGGAGCAGAAGAAGGTGCTCATAAAGATTACCCCTCAGCAGTGTTTACCATCTTAGAGCAATGTAGGAAGGTCACAAACAATAGACGGCTGCCATCAGGTAAAAGAAAGCCCCGCTAAAATGAAAGGGATCCACAGTGTCTCACCAAAGCATTCTAGAAATGCTGGCACCCCAGTCAGTTAACAGGTTCCTTAAAGGTCTCCAGGAGATGGGGGTGAAATAGAAATGTTTGCTAGCCAATAGCATTTGTAAACATTAAAAGGTTTGGTTTTTTTCAAGTATGCAAAAAGACCATCAGTGTAGGAATGCTTCTGGAGTCATGATGAGACTTTGTAGAAGTTAAGGAATAATAAGCAGTTTACTTTTTGTTAAAAGTATTAAAAGCAACCACCAATAAAGCAGGGAAAGCCACTAACAGTTATATAAAGAACAAAAAGAATGAAATAGATATTTAAACTTTATAACATGAAATCCTGGATTTTGGCCATTGAGAATGTAGGCAGTTAGACAAAGGTGAGTCTCAGAGCTTACTCACCTTGGTTACTTTCTGTTCTGGCATTGAAACTTAAACCGAGGTTCCTGAAAACCAAAGAACATCCTAATTTGTTTTCCTTGAAATATATGTAAAGGTCTTCATAAATCTGTTAAATGAATGGAATATTTAAGTGTTCTGTGGTTAATGAAAATTTCATTGCTCTGGTATCCTATAAAGGTCTTCAGTGTCGGTTAACCTAGTTGTCAATGCCGCAGACGGTGCTTATTTTCAGGCAAAGGAGAGCAAAGGACACATGCAGCAGTGGCAGAGAGGCATGCGATCCAGAAGAAAAACTATCTGCATAATTACATGTGCTGTGCAAGAGTGGCATGCACAGCCGAATGGGGCAGGCAATGGAAACTTGCCTGTGTGACAGAATTCAGAGCAGCTACCAAATCAAGAGGCCTGGTGCACAGACCTGCAATCCCAGCATTCTGGAGAGAGTGTAGATCAGATTGGGCTCCATACTGAATTCAAGGCCATCCTTGGCAACTACTAACACCCTGTCTACAATGTAATAAAATCAAACCGTTTTTCTGGCTTTTTTAGTAAAGAGACTTGGTGTGATGGCTCAGATGTTAAGTTGCTGCTCTTGTAGAGGACCAACGTTCAATTCCTAGTACCACGATGGCTCACAACCGTGTATAACTAAGTCCCAGGGGCTCAAATGCCCCCTTCTGACATTTAGTACCAGTCAGGTGCACACATACATATATAAGTATATACATCCTGTCAGGCAGAACACTCATATGCATAAAGCAAAGTAGGCCTTTAAGAAATGAGGTCATGACCTCAAGAATACTTTGTGCTGTTGTTTTTCAGTAGATGACCATGGTCTGATATATAACCCTGTGCTAAATGCTATGTTTCCTTAAAGATACTTAATTTTGAGGTAAGTCTCGTATACAATCAGAATTAGTGGAATGGAAATGTCAATGGACGTCTCAGAAAGTCAGCACTACTGGAGTTTATGGTTGGGATGACCAATAAGGTGAGTCCTGTGTACTTCTGGGGAACATTCCACCAGGTAAGTGAAGGGGCAGCCTTGTTAGTCTAGTGTAGCATGCATAAGTACAGTAAATTGATGGGTTTTATTCTTGACAATTTGACCTTTGTATGCTAGTCTTAATATGAGGAGTCACCAAATACCTAACATTTTTGAAAAATATTAAGAAAAAATTGAATGTGTTAGTGTCAGCTGAGTGAATCCATTCAATGATGATTGACATACAGTCCTGGTTTTCTTGTTTATATATGATTGGGTACCTCTTTCTGTTGTAGAACTGCTTGATTTCTTTAAAATGATGGAATGTTAAGAAATCAAAAACCCTAAATAGCACATTTTATTCATCTTAAAGACACTCAGTTTTTCATTTTTAAAACTTACTGTAACATTTTAAATACAGGTTTGTCTCCAGAAAGATGCCATTCACAAGGAATTTTCAGTTTTGTATAAGGCTATTACTTTGATTTCATTTGGTTTGTAAAAAAAAAAAAATTAAGGGACAGCAATACATTTAGAAGCCATATAATTCAACCGTAAATTACAGGGTTCTTATACACACCCGGTTCTGGGTAATGATAGGGTCTAGAAAAGGGAAGCACTGATTAACCTTAGAAAGAAAAAAAGAAAAACTAGCACAAAAATGAAAGAATCATAATGAGATTATGTTGCAGCAATTTAATAAATATTCTGTAATGGGATTATTTTAAACAACGACAACTGTAACCCTAGTTTAAGAAAACAATGTTAGCTAACTGTAGCCCATGCTGCTGGGATGCTGAAGGCAGTTCTGAGGTTCATAGCTGACATTTACACATTAACCCTGCTGGAACACAGTCTTAAGTGCTGCTGACGCTATTCTTTCCTAAACTCCTCAAATAATTGGGAGAAGTTTGAGGAAATCAATCTCTTTTAAATAGTTAACCATAAGGCATATTTATCTTAGCAAACAAAATGCTTTCAAAATGTTCCACTTTTGAAACTGCTTGAATCATTTATGTTGATCCAGTGACTTTGTTTGCAAAGGTTAACTGAAGTACAGTTAAGCAATTGTTTGGCACATTTGGACATTGTAAATGATCATACAGGATAAGATGAAAAAAGTGAATTTTTAAAAGTTAATGATGAGCAGACTTTCACTCTCCCTAGATCATTAGGAGTTTTTATTTGAGGAGTTCCTAGTTATGAAGCAGCTTGTTTTTGTCCATGTGCATATTCTATCTCTGTTTCTTTCTTCCTTATATATTTCTCCCCCTCTTCTGTCTGTAGCATCTGCATTTAATGTTAATATGTGTACCATTAAGGAGTTTTCTAGTAATTATTAACGTTTATACAATTCTAAGTACTTGGAAACTTATAAAAATAATAGGAATAATTTTAGTTTTATTTGTACATTTTACATTCCTGTGGAATACTCAGCCCAAAAGTAAATATTAAAAAAGTAATAGTATACTTTGATATGAGCGATGAAGACCAAATTCAAATTTTCTGAATATTTTATTTTTCCTCTTCCTTCACCTTGTTTCTTCAAGTTTTACATCTGTTCAGAACAACAAACAAAAGCTACACAATGAGCTGTACACTTTCCAGCTTGACATCCAACGGGAAGAAAGCTGCCTTCTTCCTGGACTGAGTTGTGTGCTGCAGTTCACAGTACCTGCATGCGTGCAAGATATGTAGGCATAGATGGCAACAAATCATTGTGAGATTTGGGACTAGAATCACTATCTGTTGAATGGTAGTTTGGATGAGAATGGCCCCTGTGGGCCATTACCTTTGAATACTTCCGTCTCCAATTGGTGGCTGTTTAAGGAGGGTTTGAGGTGTGGTCTTGCTAGAGGAAGCATATCCTTTGCTCCTGCTAGTGGGTTCAGATGTGAGCACTTAGCTATTCCTGCTGTCAGGTAATTTTAATAAATTTACCTTTGCTCCACTATCCCGTTGCCTCTGTCAGCTTGAACTCTAATCCTGAAACAGTAAACTCAATTAAACACTTTCATAAATTGCCTTGATTGTGGTGTTATATCACAGCAGTAGGGAAAAGGCAAATACAGATGGGCTAGAAAATGAGATGATACAAGAGAATGAGATGGGATGAAGAAACCACCCATGATCCACATTAACTTCTGAGCTCCACAGTAAAATGAGACCATAGCTAATACCCACTGACAAGATAAATGATGCTTCTCAAAACAAAAAGATCCATTGTGCTGCCTTGAGGACACCGACGCAACAGAACCATACTCCTCAGCTGTCCTTGTCCATGCACATCTGTTTTCTTAGCAGAAACAAGGAGTTAATAGGCAGCCAATCTGCTCTGCAGCAGAACTACCAGAGAGCACAATGGCCATGTGGTTGCCTGGAAACTTGAAGAGAGAATAATAGTCAAAATTAATTTTGAGTAGCTTGAGTAGTTGTGTTATGTGAATTCTATTCAATAAACTTAGCTAGGGTGGCTGACATGTCAAGCACCAGGAAATTAATTTAATCCTGGCACAAACTTGATCATTGCTTGGTAAAGTTCTCCATGTCAAGGATGAAGAATTGAGGCAGTTATACAGGTAACTTCCATTTATAGAGTGAAGTAAAGGCAACATATGTCTTAGAATGTCTAAGGCTGTGCTTCTAAATTTTCCTAATACTATGACCCCTTAGTACAGTTCCTCACGGGGAGAGGCCAACCATAAAATTATTTTCATTGCTACTCCACAACTATAATTTGGCTGCTCTTATGAATTATAATGCAAATACGCTTTCTGGTGGTCTTATCTGACCCCTATGAAAGGATTGTTTGACCCTAGATGGGTTATGTCCCATAGGTTGAGAAACAATAGTTGAAGACTACTTTGACTTGAAGAGAAGACTTAACATATTCAAGAGGACACAAGGAATATGTAATTCTAGGACATTAACTAAAAGTTATAAGAGAACAGTAAGTTGGATCAATGAACATTAAAAGTAACAACTCTCAATACTAAAAATCCTAATTCCTAATGAAAGCTGCAGACAGAATGGGTTAGAAAGCAGGATCCATTTTATTGCTGCCTCCATAAAACTCTACCATCATCTGTAGGCACCACCTTAGGATAAAAGGGTGGAAGAGTTCTCCAAGCAAATGGAACAAAGAAACAAGCAGTTATAGCAATTGTAATATCTGACAAAATGACTTAAAAACCAAAAGGAATCAGAAGTGACAGAAACATTTCATATTCTGAAAATTTCCATCAAATGGAAATTAACTCTAAACAAGAACACCCACAAAATGAATATAATTAGATCTGAAATCACAGATTGATCACAATATGACAATATACTTGTCAATAGGTGGCTGGCCCCTCAAGACAACTAGAGAAACTTAGATACGTCAGTTAATAGATATCTATAGAATATATATTCAGCATTTCTTGGTCATTGTTCTACTTCCATGAAGAGACACCATGACCCTGACAATTCTTATAAGTGAAAACATTTCACTGGAGGCTGGCTTACAGTCTCAGATCTTTAAGGCCTTGTCAACATGATGGGGAGCATCATGGCAGTGTTGTGAAGGCAGATGTACTGGAGAACTAGCTGCAGGAGCCACGTTAAGATCCCTAGACATCAGGAAGAAAGAAAGTCACTGGACCAGGCTTGGGCCTTCAGTTCCTCCAACAAGGTCATACATCTCTCAAGTAGCACCCTTCCTAATGGCAGGACATTCAAATATAAGAGCCTATGGGGCCATTTCTATTGAAAGCACACCAGCACCCAGACAACCAAGAATATGCTTTCTTAAAAGTTCATGGAACTTTCTGCACAATTGACCACAATCAGGACATAAAGGAAGTCTCAACAAATTTATGAAAATTGAAATTACATCATTGTATTTGACCACAAGGAATAAAACTGAATGTCAAAAACAAGTATCAGAAAGTACACAAACTTATGGAAGCTAAACAACACATTACTGGTGAGTAATTGTCTCAACAGAGAAAGTAAGAAGGAAATTTAATTTTTTCTAGTATTACCTGAAAGCCAAATATACCAAATCTATGAGACACAGTGAAAGCAATTTTAAGAGGAAAAATAGTTCATAGTGCTAAGTACCTATATGAACAAAACTGGTGAGCTTAAGTATTAATAACATAATGCTGCATCCAAAAACAAAAACAAGAGCACCAAATAATAGAGAAAATAAAAGTCAGGGCTGAAATTAATGAATTAGAACAAAACAACAACGAAAGATATGAAGAATCAATGGAGTTGGCACATTGAATAAATTGACAAGACTGACAAAACATTAGACATATTAATGAAGAGAGCTAATATACAAATTAATAAAATCAGCAGAAAAGAGAAAGTCAGATATGCTGAAGAATTCAGAGAATCAAAAGTCTGTACTTCACTATGCTTGAAAATTTTAGGGAAATAGATTAATTTCCAGTTACCTATGATCTACCAACGTTGAATCAAGATGACGTAAAAAAATTAAAAATGCATATAACAACCGAAGAGATAAAAGCAGTAATTTAAAATTCAAACCTCAAAAAGAAGTCGTGGCCCAGATGTATACATTTGATGATTGAACCAAATCATAAAGAAGAACCAATGCCAATACTCAAATAATTCTGCAAAATAGAAACTGAAGAAACATTTCCAAGTTCTTTTTGTGAAATTATTACCTTGATATTAAGACCACATGAAGCCTCAACAACAAAGGAAATTATAGATCAATTCCTTATGAACACAGATGTAAAAGTTTACAAAAATGCAATTCAAATTCAAGAATACATCAAAAAGGTTATCCACCACAACCAAGTTGGCTTCTGAGAAATGGATGGATATACATACATACATACATATATATATACATATATGCATATATCTACACAAATATAAATGAAGTAACATAAGTGTTGTACACTTTATAACTATGCACTTTATATGATAAGTATATAAAATCAATAAATGTAACCCACCACAAAAAACTACTAAAACACAAAACCATATGATCATCTCACTAAATGAGTGAAGACCTTTGACAGACCCATCAACCCTTCCTGACAAAAGCATTGGAGAGTCTAGGGATACAGGGGTTGAATCTCAACATAATTAAAGCAATTTATGACAATTATGTCCCACAGACAGCATCAACCTAGATGGATTAATATAATTTCTCCTAAAATCAGAAGCAAGAAGGATGCCCATTTCTCTTTAAAAGACACTAAAGGAGATAAAGTAGGAAAGAAAGAAGTCCATGATTCTGTACACAAAAGACCCTAAATAGTCTACCAGCAAACTCCTAGAGCAAGAACCATATTCAGGAAAATAGTAGGATAAAAAATCGACACAAATATCAGTAACATTCCTACATACAGAGGACAAGCATACCAAGAAAGAGATCTGTTATACAATTACATTTACAATAGCCTCAAAAAAGTTAACTTGGAGTAAGACTTACTAAAGAAGAAAAAGACACGAAATATTTGCAAAATTTGAATAAAAAAAATTAGATACCAGGAGAGACCTATGCTCATAGATCGGCAGGATTAAGATTGAGAAAGTGACCATCCTACCAAAAGCAACTCACAAAACAATGCAATTCCCATCAAAAATTTTAACTCAATTCTTCACCAGTTTTGAAAAAAATTATTAAC
Source organism: Arvicola amphibius (assembly GCF_903992535.2). Classification (NCBI taxonomy): domain Eukaryota; kingdom Metazoa; phylum Chordata; class Mammalia; order Rodentia; family Cricetidae; genus Arvicola; species Arvicola amphibius. The sequence goes on along the minus strand of NC_052059.1, from coordinate 8,364,521 downwards.
TTTTATTTGAAAACATAAAAATTTTGTCAGTCAAGACAATCCTGAATGATAAAAAAAAAAACTGCTAGAATTATCACTATTCCTGATTTTAACTTCTACTTCATAGATATAGTAATTAAGCAACATGATACTGGCAGAAAAACAAACACAACAATCAAAGGCATAGAATTGAGGACCCAGATATAAATCCACACATCAAGAGCCACCTGTTTTTTGACAAAAAGGCAAAAAAATAAACACTTGAAAAGGTAACATCTTCAATAAAGAGTACTGTTTAAATAGGTCTTATGCAATTTCTAAGTGGTCTTAATAATAAAAACTTGGAATAATATATTAGGGCGTGAAAGTTGAAAGATCAGAGAAGCAGAACAGCCAGACTCTAGATCTTACCTTTAAAAAAATCCTCAGACTGAATTGGGTATTCGATCTCTAGAAGTCCTCAGACCGAATCCTGAGCTCCTGTCTCCTCCTGTCTTATATCCCTCTCTCCGCCCAGCCATATTCCTTCCCGTCTCCACCTCCCTAGTAATTGGTTGTTACTTCTCTCTTGGTTGGTTTTTACTGTTAACTTGACATCACCCAGAGTCACCTAAGAGAGAACTGTACAGATAGGAACTAGTATATGGGATTTCTGTTGGATTTTCCCTGATTATTAATTAATGTGAGAGAGTCCAGTTAATTGTGGTCAGTGCCCTCCCTAGGCAGATGATCTTGGCTTGTATAAGAAAGCTAGCTGATCACAAGTCAGTAAGCTAAGCAAGAGTAGGCTTACTTAGCCTACTCTATGGTTTCCACTTTAGGTCCTGTCCTGACTTTCCCCAATGACAGACTGTCCTGAGAATGTAAGAAACAATGAAAAACTGTTTCTGTCCGAGTTGCATTTCATCAGAGGGTTTTGTCACAGCATCAGACTGAAACTAGAATATTGCTAACCTTTGCGCCACTGCTGCCCCCATAGGCATACCATGTCATGCTTGTAGGTTATTGTAGCTCCCAGGGTTCACAGCAGGGTTATGACTGCTGCCCCGGAGTCCCCAGAAAGTCTGAGTAGCATCTTCTGGTACTGTGAATGTCAATCACCAGGAATAGAGCTTACTGCTTAGTACCAACTTGATGTTTCTGTGCTCAATGACCAAAGTGTATGGTATGTTCAGGAATAGAGTCTTACCATCAAATTCTGGTGCATAACCAAGAGCGATGACAATATCCTGCATTGTTTTAGGGATTTTAGGATGCTCCTGACCAACAACTCAAGGTAAGGGATCTGATGTCTAGCACTGAGGTTTTATTTGTTAGCTTATGGCTTCTGGGAGGAATACAATCCCATATGTATGTTAACACCAATTACACACATGCATGCATGTGTGTGCATGCACACACACATACACACACAGACACACACACACACACACACAGAGAGAGAGAGAGAGAGGGAGAGAGAGAGAGAGAGGGAGTGAGAGAGAGAGAGAAGAGAGATAAGAGTTTATGAAATTATAGTTTTTGCATATGGCTTTTTCAAAAAGCCTTAGTTCTCACATTGGTTCTTAGCATCAAATATTTAGATTTGTGTGTTCAACTTGGAGTACTTATAGGTTCAGAAGCTAGAAAGGAGCCATTGGTGAGTAAAGGGAAGGAATATCTTGAGGGAGTAGATATAGTAGTAATAGAGGGTAGGTTTAAGTAGGGAAAAGGATGGGAGGATAGGGCAGAAGAGTAGGTCAGGAGAGGTTAGCTAAATGCTTTTAAGTTAAAAAAGCTCTCTGAGTGTTTGTTTGGTGACAGCCAGAAGAGAGTATTCCAATTTGCATTCATATATAAGAGAGACTTCTTGACAGGGGATGGAAGTGGAAGTGCACAGCTGGTTTCCCAATTCTGCTTAGCAGGTGTTTTCCTCTCTCTGCTCTTTTCCTCTATTTTAATCAAAAGCAGAGTGCTGGTGACTCTGTTTTGATACATAGTCAAGGGAAGCCTCTTGAGTATCAAAGAGTCCACACAGAGAAATGAATGTGCCCTGTAACGTTGTCTTTCTTTGTCCTGTGTCACTTGACTCCTTCGGGACAGACACTTGGGGAATAACAAAATTATTTCTTTTTTTAATTTACCCTTGGGCTTGTTGTTATCAGTCTAACCTGTTTCCTAACACACCATATCTTTTTTTTAAAAAAAATATATCCTTTTCAAATTTAATTCTATCTGAATTGCACAGTCTACAGTATGTCTTTCCCTTGGGTCTACCACTCATATTCCCTTTTCAGAAATAGGTGTTTGCAGAAACTTTTGGCTTCATCTCATTACTTTTTACTGTCATTGCCTGAAGGCAGAGCTCATAATGTAAAAGTAAAATTGTGTTCAACTAAGTTCCCTTGAGTATGTAATTATAATGTATTCCAGTTCTGGGGTATACCTAAACAGGAAGGACCTACATCTCCAACATGGGATTACTTACAGTGTCAGTCACATAGGAAGATACAGGCAGAGGAGGAAGCTATAATAACCAACCCTAAGTGAGGCAAAGCATAACACAGAATAGTGTCCATTTTCATCACTGATGTTCTGTTAATATAGAGGCCCTGAGGGAAGATTGAGAGAAGTGTGCTTTGGAGAAGTACAAAATATTTTTAGGACATAATAGTATTTCTGTCTGTGTTAAAAAGTACCAAGTGTTTCAAATACATTTCATATTAATATATTTGATAGTTAGAAGACCTTATCATTATTTCCTATCAACAAATCATAAATATTGAACGCAGTATCGGATATTGTTTTCAGTTGTTATGCTATCTACAATAACTCAGTATAGATGGAAGCATGAAAATGTTTTCCTATATCAAATATACTATAACTTCTAAGGATCTGAAAACATGAAATGGAGGAAGATGAAGAGGAGAAACTATTGTGAAATATCTATCTGAGAGAAACTATCGTGAAAATGGGAGAATAGACATCATCAAAATATGTTGTTGGGAACTCTCAATGTATTAACAAAATAGATTGCTTTCAAAAAATTAACAACTAATCAGATATTTAAAAAAGTATGATCTCAAATTTATGTCAGGTCATTACAAGAAATAATCACTTGCCAGTTTCTTGATTCTGTCAAGGTTCTTGAACCACACTTACTTATTCTGCTGTTTTCTTTCCTGGGTTTCCTGTATCATTCCCACCCCACCCCCATCATTAACCTGTGGTTTCATTAGAATACAGAGCTTATTCTGGCCTTCTTGACCATCTCTTCCACCTTCAAGACATGTCTGAATATCCTGTGGCCTCTCATGTGAAACTGGATTAAGGGGGGCTATTGCATTTTGTAAAACCTTCACATGTATTGGTTGTTTACCAACTAGAATTTTTTGAAAGCGTTCTTATTTTAATATTATGCAATAAACCAAGCATTTTAAAGTAACAAAATGATTTAAGTAGGCACATTTAGAAGTTTTGAACATTTGGGACAGGGAATATAACTCCATAATACTGCATATTTTGGTTTTTACAAGTAAACTGCTAGTTCCAGACACTTTTTGAAGAAGTGCTTATTTTTTGCATATTTAAGATTAGAATAAGAAAAATCTAAAATAGGATGCTTTTAGCAATAGGAGTTTGGGACAGGTAGTTAGGCTATTCCAATTGTTTTCTTGGAAGGGCCTCAGTCAATTCCCATGATAGATGGCTATTGCATTTTTTAAAGTAAGCCTAGCACTAAAACCCTTTCACACCATGATGCTAGCCCCTGCTGCGATACTGTTGGAATGCCCTCACCAAACTGGGGGTATGCTTGCACCGTGCCCTTGCATCACTGTGGGTGAATAAACATTTCTTAACTGTTACTCAAATGTTAGTATTCCATTGCAGCTACTGAAAATGACCTGTGATGGTGTCTGTCTCTCGGACAGCTTTCGTCAGCTAGGCTGCCTCTTACTGAGTGTTCCCTCTAATGCTATCCCCAGCACAAATGTGTCGTGTCATTTTGATGTTTTCCCCTCAGAGTTAGTCAAATATTTCTTCACACGTCACATATCTTGAAAGCTCATTTTGTTAAAAACAAACCAAGATTAGTGTTTGATATATATATATATATATATATATATATATATATATGTGTGTGTGTGTGTGTGTATATATATATATATATATATATATGGATGATACTAGAGAGTTTCAGGTTTTGTTACAGAAGAAAGTAAAAGTAATGGCTGGGCTTGCTTTGGAGAAAAATCTCCAGCTTTACAGTCTTTTTTGCTTGGCTTACAAACAATATGAAATAAATCAAGTAAATTTCATTGACTTTAGAAATCATGCCTTAATGTTCAATATTTGGAAACTGTTGTGGATTATTTTGCCTTTTTTTTTTTTTTTCGAGCCATGTCAAGAAGACAACCATATCATTTTTTTGTTTAGGTCAACCAAATCTGGAAACTTTCCCACTGACTCAGGGAGGGTCTATCTTGTGCTCAAGTGGCTCTTCCATGTTCACAAACAGCAGCCCTGGGGAGCTAGTTCAGTTCATTCACCACAACAGTGGGTACGAAGGGCCAGGGAGGAATGTCTGTAGACGGCAATTTTCAAAGACATTGATGCATTTCTCAAATTGACAGGTCTGTCTTAAAAATATTTACAGTATACTTTACTTCTTGTTACAGGAACTAATGATTGTCATTTTCTATTTCCTGACAATTAAATACTTTATGTAGCACAAATATAAATTATTTGGTATTTATTACAAATATTTTAGCCTCTGAAGGGTTTTAAAATATTCTTACCAATGTTCTTTAATCAAGGAATGTTTTAAAATATTTTCTATGCTAAGCCCTGATGGCTCCTTGGCCTTGAGAGGGAGGGAGGGGAGGTATGGGTGGAGGGAAGGGGAGGGAAGGGAGAGAAGGAGGGGCGGGAAGGGGGAGGAGGAGCGGAGGGAGGGGGAGGAGGAGGGAAGGAGATGGAAATTTTTAAATATAAAAAAATAATAAACCATGAGAATGGAAAAAAAAATAAAAAAAAATAAAAAAAAACAATAGGTGTTTCTTAAATACTCAAAGTTACCTAAGGTAACTAAAGTTTGTCTACTTTTTCTAAACTTTTACCTTGTTAAAGAAGGCTAGACTTTTCAAAATAAAGATTTACTTATTTTTTTTTTTAAAAAAATATTTTCTAGCTACAACCTACTGAAATACACCTAAACCATTTTCCTCAATGGACAACCATCATTATTTAAGATAGAAATTATACAGATTTATCTACTTTTTAAAAATTTTTTCTCATCAAAAAATTGTTCCACCCACACATCCTTTTTTTTTTTTTCTCTTTTTGTAAAAGATTCAGCAAGCTAGGCACTGCCGCCTTTGAACAGTTGGTGGCTCCAATGCTTTGCAACTGTCTCAGTTTAGTGACGGAATAGGATGGCTCTCTTTTAATCATTCAAAATGTATTTGCAGGCAAGAATGCATGAGCAAATATAGTGCATCTTATCAGAAGCAGAAAGCATTATCATATGTGAGCTTAAACGAAGAGTTTTTCAACTCTCCTAACTTCGGACTGTGTGATTTAGTGTGAGTTCCTGTTCATAACTCACTGTGTACTGAAAGAGCTCAGGTATTCGAAGAGAGCTGTGATGACAGCCACACTTGCAGTATGCATTTCTTAGGATTCATGTTTGAAAAGAATAAGAAGAAACAGGTGATCAATATTAACATTTCATTTTTAATCATTTCAACTGATTAGTGCTTTTCCTCTGTGTCTGTTTCTTCCCCTCTCCCTTTCTCCCCCCTCCCTTTCTCCATCCCTCCTTCCCTCTGCCCCTTACACATATACCCACACATCATCAACATCCAATACACATTTTGTGTTTACAGCACAGTTCACTTTGGACTTGGGACAGAGCAGGTAGCAAGTGGCTAGTCCCAGTGAGCTCAGACCTCAAGCCATGAAGGGCAGTCCTCATACTCAGATAAGATGGACCTATGAATTATTGACAAAAAGTCATTTTGGTAAAGTAAACTGTGATCCAGGAGACTTAATTAAACAATTTAATGAGATGAAAATGAAATATGTAGCTTAGCTAGCAACATCTTAATTTTGTGGTCTTGGCTATGTTAGAACTTTGTATTATTAAAGAGTTCTTGGATCACTTTAGACTCTAGAGTATTTCTTTGGACACGCTATACAGTTTCTCCTATGTTTAACTTCCAGTTCAGACTCTCCTTTTCCATATTTCCAGATTTAGCTTGTATATTATTTTATTTGTTATAATGACTTCTAGCCTCAGTGTTCACCCCTCCCCATAAAGGGCAGCTGTTATGACATGGGTTTAAAGAGTTTAGCCACAGAGGCAGGAGTGACTTGGTTTATTTGAGCCCTGCCTCTACCCTTGACCTATCCTGTGAGGCTTCTCTATGCTGTGACATCTGAAAATACTGAGAATTACCAGACCCAGATAATGTCTATCATGACAGTTAAAATGGCTATGGTAGGAGCTGGAGAAATAGCTCAGTTGTCGGGAGCCAAATTTCAGAGGACTCAAGTTCTGTCCTAGTACTTGCGCTGTGGACCAGCTACTGGGGATCCCGTGCCTTCTCTGGCTGCTGCAGAGGGCCCTGGCTTTGTTTAATATGTTTTATTACATCAATAGAAAGTAAAGTAAGATGCAGAGAAAACTAGTTCTGGATCGTGTAAACATAAACCTTTAATTATTATTTTTTTCTGAAGCTAGCTAAGTGTGTATATCACTTTTCTAGGTATAAACTGACTTTCACATTAAAAAACAGAATCTGAAACATCAGAAAAAAATTACTCTCCACCATCTGCTATTGTCTAATTTTGGAAAATTGATTTGGGATGAAAATGAAATGAAAATCTGAAGTCAGTAACAATTCTAAAAACAACTGCTAGAAAACTGTTGGAGTAATCATTAGTACTTAGGGTTTCCAATTGGTAAGCATTTACCATGTTGGCCACAGCTGCTAGAACTACTTCTGGACACTAAAAATCTGGAATAAATAGAACCTGAAGCATATCATGAGGGATTTATAGCATAACTTAATGTAAAGTTGTATGACAATACTGTATTGTGTTCGTGTTTTAATTCTCTATTCCATGAAAGATTAACAAGTAGATTATACTTCCACATTCAATGACAATGTGTAGACACTTGTGATTTTTTTTAGTCTTTCAGAACATTTTTAATTGACAGTTATTGGACAAGTATAAAGTATGTTCACAGGCTCTGAAGTGAAGCTCAAGAGTTCATCCTCTCATCAGCGACTCTCTTCTTTGTACCCGATACTACAGTCTGCACTTCAGTGTGTACGACTCTCAACTGTGAGCGTGCGGACCATGGTCAGGGAGCACCATGGAGAATGACTGTCTTAGAATAAGGAGGGAGCTGCTGTAGACTGAGTCTAGACACTACAACTCCCACAGATACAGGTAGAAGACAGCCAAACCTAACTCGCTTTCTTGTCAGACAATTTGACCTCTTCTGTTTAAACACCTGTCTGCTGATGGGGCAGTCTTCACAGGCAGCTCACAGGGTCCTCTGTACAATGACTGGACTACAGGTAACAGAAGATTGCATTCAGCCAGCTATGGGAAGATTCATGAAATATGGGTCCTCTTCATCACAGCCCAGTGGTAGTGTCTCTATTCTTCTGCTTTGGAACCATTATTAAGTAAAATAATATTATGTGAACACAACCCTCTGATTCTACAGGAGTGGATCTGATTACTGGGTTTATCGTCATGGGACAGGTTTGCAGATAAGGAATGTAGTATGATATGCTTAATGAAAGGGTAGTCCAATGCCTGGAAGGGATGGTGTGAGGGTCCATCATGCTAATAGGCAGACATATGACTTATACTTGTGAATTGTTGGTTTCTATGCTGTTATGTACTTGAGATTTTTGGACCATGGTTCATCTCAGATAACTGAAACCGAAGAAAGTGAAACTATAAATAAGTGGAAGCTACTGTGTAATGGGAGATGCACACCCATATTGGGAAGGGAGGCTACTGTGTGATGGTAGACACACACCCATATTGGGAAGGGAGGCTACTGTGTGATGGGAGATGCACACCCGTATTGGGAAGGGAGGCTACTGTGTGATGGGAGATGCACACCCGTATTGGGAAGGGAGGCTATTGTGTGATGGTAGACACACACCCATATTGGGAAGAGAGGCTACTGTGTGATGGGAGATGCACACCCATATTGGGAAGGGAGGCTACTGTGTGATGGGAGACGCACACCCGTATTGAGAAGGGAGGCTACTGTGTGATGGGAGACGCACACCCGTATTGGGAAGGGAGGCTACTGTGTGATGGGAGATGCACACCCTCTTTGAGAAGTAGACATGACTAGTGCCGTAAGATAATGAGGTGGCTGCTGGCCAGTCCAAGTGGTGCTGCGAGGAGAGGCATCTGTTTAGACAGAACGTCTCTCTCTCTCTTTTTTTCTAATGATGATCTGTAATCATTTGGGAAGTAGAAAGATGGCTGAGAGTATGAGTGGAAAGTGTGTGTAGAAGCTTCTAGAGAAGTGCGCAGCAGGCAGTTTGAGATTAAACTGCCATATTCTGTGTAGAAAACAAAGGCCAGGCACCAATGATGACTTAAAGTGGTTTCTATTTGCTTATCTCAGCTACTACACCACAGAGCCCCCTGTGTGGAACCCCATGGCCTGTGAGCACACTCAAAGTTCATTTGACATCCTGAACCCAGTTTCTGTTTCTGGTTAAATCTGATGGTGGGGAAAAGTTTGAACTCTCACAATAATTTATGTTTAGAAATATATTTTTTCTGTGCCACCACTACCATATTTATAGTGCATTTAAAGGATTAGCCAGAAAAGTAAATAACAGTAGAAGGGCTATGATGACTTCTTTTTGATGGAATTTTAAAATTGTTACATGCAATATTTTGGCCACAGCATTAAACATTGTGAGAATCAGAAATACAAATAGAGAATTCAATCACTCAAGTAGACTTTGTATTTCATATTTTGGTAACAGTAAACAAAATCAAAAATGATATCAGCTTTATCTCTACATGATTTCTTGAGGCATGTGTATGTGTGCATGTATGTTATTTGTATGTTTTCACTCTTGAAAACTTACCACAGTTTATATAACAGTGTTATATGCCTTAAAACAGAACATATGTTTGAAAGCATTTTTTTTTCTAAAACAAGATTTCTATAACTTAGTCTTGCCCTGACCGCTCTAGTTGCTGAGGATGCCATTGAACCCCTGATATCCATGCCTTCGTCTCCCATGTTCTGAGATTACATTTGTTATCATGCCGGTTTATGTGGTCCAGGAATTGAACACAGAATTTTGTGTGTGCTAGGCAAGTATGATTGCCAACTGAGTTATACCCCAGTTCCTACTCATCAGAAAACAAAGAATATTCTGAATGAAGCACATTCTGTTATGTAAAATGCTTTGAGGGTATTCAGTGAACTCTTGATTGACGACTCATTCTGTGTGTATGAGTTCACTTGGAGAGAGGTGATGAGTCAATACATGTGAATAGAATACATGTGAATAGAATACATGTGAATAGAATACATGTGAACAGAGTACCAGTAATGATGTGATGAAGGCCGCACAAGAAGAACAGTGCATTTATGACATTGACGAAGGGATCATGGTGTCCAGTAAAGACATAAGGGTCTAGGATGAACATCTTTGGAGAAGGTACAAAGATGGGAAAAGAAAACCATTTGGTTTCTATGAAATGCGTATAAAAGAGACCAGGAGGTCTGGGGAAATGATTCTGTTAATAATGAGCTTACCTCCTGTTGCTGGTTGTTTTCACTCCTGCTCTTTTACTCTTTGTCCTTTGCTCTTCTGTGGGGCCTGCCACCCAGCTCCCAAATAAATCACACGGAGACTTAGTCTTACTTATGAATGCTTGACTTTAGCTTGGTTTGATCCTTGCCAGTTTTTCTTAAATTATCTCGTCTGGGATCTTACCTTTCTCTATATCTGCATACCTTTTTTTTTGTTTCTTACTCCATAGCCTGCTGCGTAGCTGGGAGGCTGGCCTCCTTATTCTGTTCCTCCTTCCCAACCCCTCTTTTCCTCCTATTTATTCGCTCTGCCTGCCAGCCCCACCTATCCTTTCTCCTGCCTAGCTATTGCCCGTTTAGCTCTTTATTAGACCAATCAAATGTTTTAGACAGGCAAAGTAATACAGCTTCACAGAGTTAAACAAATGCAACATAAAAGAATATAACACATCTTTGTATCATTAAACAAATGTTTCACAGCATAAACAAACGTAAAATATAATAAAATAAGTAATATTCTACAGCACCATATAATCATGAGAATCTTAATTCACATGGAAATCCATATGGCATCTACTTGAATACACAAACAAGCACCAGCCCCCCCTAAAAACTGATGCTGGAAGTGGATCTTTGTATTGTAGACTTGTAATCATCCCAACATTGGTAAGGAAGAGACATATAGATCCCTGAGGCTAGCTAGCAAATTCAACTACTCAGGAAATTCCAGGCCACCAAGGGGGTCCTATCTTGAAACACAATGTAGACGGCTCCTGAAGAATGAATATGAATCCATGTACACACACACACACACACACACACACACACACACACACCATCATACACATACACCATCTCCCCCCCACACACACTAAAATAAAAATAGAACAGCAGAAACAGTTCTGATGAGTTAGGTTGGAGGCTCAGCTCAGAAACACCCCAGAATGGAAGGGTAGACAATGATATGTCGTTGGATAGAATGAATGTAGTTAAGAACACAAGCAAAGAAGACAGACCTTTGTCCCAATCTAGTTTTGTCCCTAACTAGCTCTGTGATCTTAGGTAAGGTACTTAGCCTCTCTGAGCCTTGATTACTTTCCTGTGTGTAGCAGGGATTGTAATCATATTCCCCATAGAAAGCAACATGTATCTGATGAAGAAATGAGCATTAAACACTACTACAGTTTATGCTTTCTAAAGCACAGAGCAGCTTTCTTAAAAGGTCACTGCTCATTTCAGTATTGTTAGCAGGTAATATAAGATGACCTCGTTTTTGCCCTGTGTGCAATAGTATTCATTCCTCATATACCCAGATCTTCAGGCCAAGCTACTCACTGTCATTCCATGGCAGTCTAGACTTAGTTCCTTGTTACTAAAGCTGTCTTCCTTATGCTATGTACATGAAAGTGTGACAGGAAACTAAAAGTTAATTGTATGTATGATTACTTCAAATAAATCTTGGTTAGAGAGAATAAATAACTTCATTTTGAGCAATTAAGCTTTTTATGCTTGCTGTTTTCCAATTGGGTTTGGAAATATCTCATCTATCTATCTATCTATCTATCTATCTATCTATCTATCTATCTATCTATCTATCTATCATCTACCTACCTACCTACCTACCTACCTACCTACCTCTGTCTCTCCCCAATATTGCAGATTTTCAAAGCAGCCGGAGACATAACATGATTTAGCTCAGCTCTTCCATAAAGTATAGAAGATGTGAGTGTGGTATGTGGCTGACTCTAGGTTACACATGCTAAAAATGCATGGATAGAGCTGTTATTTCTCCCTCCTCAGGATCTTGCTTGTTTCTAAGATATAATTAAAGGTGAATTACTTTTTCTAAAAGCTTAACACACACAGACACACACACACACACACACACACACACTCACACAAAACCACCATAAGGAACTTAATGGGGATTATCTGTTGTATAAAAATAAACTAACAGGAAAATATTTTATTTACAGAATTATGTAAATTAGCACATGAACAGCTAAAGAAAATGTGCAGAACTTTTGCCCTGTGGTCCTCTGGTGTTTTAAATAGTTATCAAGATGGATTGTTCAGAGTTCCACATCAGCTTCTCAGACTGGCTTTGTTTCTTGCCTGTCTGCTGCCTGCCTCATTTTGTCAGCCAAGTGACTGGAGGGTAGAGGGCTGAGGCCATGAGGGTAGGATCTGGGGTCATTTTGGAGAAGAATCAACCAGAGGTGAGAAGGGCAGAAGGGGCTCCTCACAGTTTTAAATATCTGAACAACTTCGTATGCCTCTGCACAAGTCCTGCCCCACAGACAGGTTCCTGGGATCACGTTAAAGCAATTAATTAATTTGAATGTGAAGATTAATATTTAATACAAATTTAATTGAGTGACAAAATGCTTACTCTTAAGCTCCGAGGAGACACCAGAAGATCTCCAGGGCTGCAGGTGAGGAAGCGCTAGCCTGTGCTTCAGTGCTCTTCCCCCGCTTTATCTTCTGCGTGTTTCCTTTTCTTTCTCTGATGTTAGAGAAATGTAGAATTTCCTTGGAAGAAAAGTGTGGGATTTTATTGGTATTATTTATTTTTGTATCACAAATGTAAATTTGGAAGGTCTTTAAAGTCATAAAAAGAAAGTAATAAAACATGCATGACTAGTTAGTGTATTTTCATCGTCCCTCTCTCTGAGAAGGTTCCGTGCAGCAGCTTCTGGATGCCACACAGGTTCTTTCTCAGCGCCTTCCCATCCAACATTCCTGGAGAGTTTCTGAACTTGTAACGCATAGTTTTTATTGACTGCATTCCTTTCCATCATATTGAGGATGTGGTATGCAGATTGTTTTTGCAAGGGCTATGACTGCATAACAGGGCATTCCAAACACTATAACTTCCAACATTCCCTCTAGCTAAATGACTTATGGTGGGATGCATATAGTTCATGTTTAATTTTGTTTGATTTTGAAATATTAAAAATGCGTGTTAAGCACCAACCAAGGAAAGCAGCCTGCTTCTTCTGCTTCCTGCCTGGGAGCCATTATGCCTTCTTTGTGTACTCTGAACAGGGCTGACATATCCCTTTATGGTCCCTATTTGTTTATGTGCTGCTCTAACCTTCTGAACTGTAAATTTGGAAGGCAGCCACTGTATTTGATTCACCTCTTTAGCCCTAGTTATAAACCAGGAGTCAAGGCTGGCATGCAGGCGTTTTGACATCGAGTGAGTCACTGAAGTGATGTAGGACGTGCTGGGAGTTGATGAGGGAGCCAGAGTGGTCAGAGCTCACTGAGTTCACCTGTGAGTAGGGCTCCACCTTTCTCTCTCCCTTTTGTGTCTAGCTGAGCAGTGAGAGCAAGGACTATAGAATGCAGGAATCTGTTTGGAATTCTGAGGTTTACAGCGTAAAACTTTCCTTTTTTCTTCTCAGAGAAGGATAAGCTAATCAAGGACAACTAAAGCAGTTTAAAATATATTGCATTGTTGTAGACAAAGTTTCCTACGTTATTATTGTGTTTATAATTGATTAAAAAGATAAATCAGATAGGCAGAATATTTGTGTGTAGATAATTCCCTGAAGAGCAATGAAGATTATTCTGTATATAATTTCTATGGATAATATGCTATGGACCCAGTAATCAACATTTTGATTTGCATAGTACTTATAATATTCAATAAAATATTATAATATAATATTGTCCATGTGAATGCAGTGATTTATAATAAAGATTGAGTAATGCATATTGGTATGAGTTTCATTTTAAATTGTATTCTAATGAATATTAATAATTATTTGCTGAGATTGTTATTAAAATTTTGTAATGATCAATGGTTATTAGGCCAATAGACAGTATGATTTCAAGTTCTGAGAATCAAAAAAGATACTTGATCATTTTGGAATTAACATCAGCCAGCCTTTACAGATACATTTAAGTTAAATGGGAAGGAATATATGGATTCATCTTCATTCATTTACTTTCTTTTTTAAATTAAAATGGTTACAATTTTATTTATTATCATTGTGTATGTTTTTGTGGACATGATGTGTGTGAATGGATGGAGGTCAGAGCACAACCTTGTGGGGTTGGTTCTCTCCCACTTTTACATGAATTCCTGTGCTTGTGTGGCAAGCTGCTTTCCCAGCGGAGTCATCTTCCAGCTCACCTACTCACTTCCTAAGGAGGATTGATGGACAAGTCTCCTGGGATCACTGCTAATTCTTTCATTCAAGCATTCATTCAACACATTTATTAAAGGTATAAGTAGGCTATTGTGGTCTATATTCTGGAGGAAGCTTAAGTTTTTCTTAAGAAACAAATCATAATGTTATGATAGTCTAAGCAACAATATATTATTAGTCAGCTAATAATAACTGGTAAGATAATATGCTTAAGATGGAAGAAAATTATGTGAGATGCAGGATGAGAAGTTTTCATGGAGAATCAGAACTGAGAGAAATGACCTGGAGGAAGGGATTTTAGGCTTATCTGTGGCTGAAAAGTATAGCTGGCCAAGATATAATTTAGGGAAACTAAAATGGAAAAAGTGGGTTTACACCAAAATAATAAACGTTCACTAATTTTAAATATTGAGCTTATATAAATCTTTTAAGGTAATTAACCTGGATCCCAAACAAAGAGCACAATTTTGCATAAGACCTGGGAATTGACCTTCTCATACCCTAGCAAATGTTACTGACATTCATTGAGCTGTATTGAAGAAACACAAGGATACAGGCTAGGAGCTGACCAGGGCCCATTGCTATAACTTAGACCAGAGAGGGAAAGGAGCTAATGGGGACTTGGTGAGGAAGACTGGGAAAGCTGGGATGAAAACAGTAAATATAAATGACAGATGACAAACTGTTGAGGCATTACTTATAACATACAGTCATAAAAGAAGGGAGCGTTAAAAAAGCTAGGTTAGTTGAATAAGGATGCTTTTGTTAATAAAAAGAACAAAGCTTGGATTGTGTTCATCAAATTAGCAAATTAATCAGTGGGTGAGAAAGTATGAGCTGGAGTGTAAATATTGTAAAGTCTCCCTTGTATATGCAGTGGTTTAAACCAGTAATTCCTGCACTCCAGAGGCCAAGTGACAGGGGACTTTGTTTTAAAAGTTTGAGATGATGGCAGGATTCTGACATTAAAAAGCAGAAGGGATAGATGTGGAGAGGGATGTGTGTGGAAATTAAGTGCAGCCACCACAGATAAAGGAGCAAGAACCCCAGCCTTTCCCTGGGTTGTCCAGATTCCCACTGGCATGCGTAGAAATGAGTCCTCTGTTGATGCAGGTGTCGAGCAGCCAGGCTCCCTTTGGAGTCCTGGATCAATCTATCCCATCTCTCTCTCTTGGCTTTACGCAACTGTCAGCAACCATGGCTCACCCTAGGTTCAAGTGGCGTCATCCTGATGTCTTTAACTAAATGCATCTGGAAAAACATCACGTTTTCATGTTCAAAATTCAAGAGTGGAAATGATTTGGGGGAGGATAGTTTTCGACTCAGTAACACCCCAAAGAATAGTTTGGGCAACTCAGAAGCATGAGAATAGAGAAAAACTGGTAAAGAGGAAAGTCTGACCTAAGAAAGCTTGGAGAACTAGGGCTGGCAAGAAAGCTAAAGAAGGGAAGGACTCTGGGGAACAGGAAGTTTGAGGTGTCAGGCTCACCAGACCCAAGAAACTGTTAGCCAACTATTTTAGAGTAGTGTTGATTATGGTGTCAGCAAAATAATTATAAGATTGTTTGAAAATAGTTCCAGGAAAAGAAGAGTCATATGAAAAGCTAAGATGCCCTGTGGAGCTCAGGTAAAGGAAGGAGGCAGGGGAGTATCATTGTCCATTGGGGGCCAAGTGTTGGCAGTGAGCTACAGCCTCTGGCACATCCCAGAAGGAGGGTTGTTCTCTCTCCTCACAAAGTTTGGATCAAGACGAGAATTCAAAAGTGGCCAGAGCAAGAGATTTCTCTTTTTAGCTTGGGAGTATGAAGTGCTTGTACCTTTTCATATGCAAATATAAAGAATCAGGTTGAATACTAATGTGCAAAGACACTTGTAAAGTAATATCTCCTTCAGATGGTTAATAAGAGTGCGACATGGACCTTATTTATACATACTAAAGATTAAACACACGCTAGAAAGAATCTTTACATGGGGCAATTAGCAATCAATTATGACAATGGTATATAGCGCTGAAGCCTCTGGAAGAATTTCCTTTTCTTTAATCAGAGATAATTATCAATTATGAGGCTTTATCATTAGTAGACTGTCTATATTTTGCATTTTAAGAAGCTACTGATAATTAGTCTCCAGATATTGCTCCAAGTGCTCATTACACTCAGAGAGAAGTGACTCTTCCTTCTAAAAGTGACTTTTAGCTTATAACCTTGAGCTATTTAAGATTGCCTTGTACCAACATTGAACTGAGATGTTATGCTCATTTTTTCCTGTTATTTAAAACAATTCATTTGATAACTGCAGATATGCTAAAATAAGAAAAGGAAATTTAATACTTCCAAAAAATAGTTTAATTAATTTTTTATAGAGATCTGCCTGCTTCCATCATTAAGAGGAGAGTTTATTATCTTAGTTATATTTAGGATGCTACTTATAAACTTGGATTAGTGTCAAATATTTTTCCAGTGGGGCAGAATAATGTCTATTTACTGTGTGAGGCTGTGAACTGGAGTTGTATAAACCTCTTACATGTATTGCCCCAGTTAACCCCATCAGCAATGCTACAACATGGGCATTGTATTTCTGCCTCATTGCCTGCAGTAATGAAAACAGGTGTCAGAGTATTCTTAAACACTTGGACAAAGTAGTGCAGACAAAGAGCAATCATTCTGGAGTATATTTATATCTAGTGTTAACATTAATCTTACCTGAATGTATTAATATCTCAGCTATTATAATACTAGCTGTGAGAAAATAAGAAAATGATTCTCTCACTCTTGATTAATTTAGTAGTGCTATTAACATTTTAAGATACCTATTTTATAGTTTTCCTCTAAATATAAATGAAGAAAGTGAAAAAAAACTTACTGAAAGTTAAGAACCAGATGATTCAGTAACCCATAAATAAAGATGACAACCTGATTTTGAAAGTACTTGTTGATATTATTTTATCAGATGGTGATTTCCCCATGCATTAAAAAAATCTAAAGATTAAGTTAAATGTAAATGTGGACTGTTATTTAAGTAATAAGAACTTCAATAAAGATAACATAATTTGAGTGTCCCAGTCCCTGCTCAAAGGGTAAAGGGTAAAGCTGATCACCAGGGCTCTGTTATCTGGGAGATGAACTTTCTCACATTTCATGATCAAACAGTAAAAACTGTTAAATATTTTTGTTTATATTAATTTCTGGAAGACATTCACTTTAATGAAAACATTTTAGCTGTTGCGGTTAACAAATTTATTTGTTAATTCATCTTTCTTGAAAATATTTGTACAGTTATGGAGGGTATTGAATCTCAATGGAGAATTGCTCTGTGTAAGACCTAAAAAAAACGCTGTATAACAGTTGGTGCAGGTTGTACAACTGAAAGGGAAAGAAACTTGTGCTATATTAACTCTGCTATACCATGATTTCACTTCAATAATTTCCTGGTAGGGAGCTGAAGTCAGATGGTTGAAGACAGGATGGGATAGAATTGGTCCAGTTGATTAAGGGATTAGTCAACAGGCATCCTTTCTTACTGGTCACTTCTGGCAAGACCATGAAAATTCATGCTAGGCTTTTGGGTCTTTGGATAGCTTAAATATGACATGAATGTGGTTGTCATTATCAGAAATTTAGTGGAGGTGAGAGATAGGGGACACAGTGAAACGAGGGGATGTCGAACCAGAGCTAGAGACTCTGCAGTACTCAGGGATGCTGCCGGAAAGAGGCTCTAGTGACTTTTCAGTTACTTATTTATGAGTTTAGTACAAGGAACTGAACATTAACTGTCTAGCTCAATAGTAGCAGGAGTACTGTTGTTCAGGAGTACAGGAGTCATATGATGGGCTTGACTTGTATTTGTATTCATTCATATTTGTTTCTTCTAGGAAAGTTCTTAATCATTTTGGACCTTTCTTTCTTCCTCCATCCATCCCTCCCCCCTCCCTTCCTTCTTATTTATTTTTTTTTTTTTTTGCTTAGTAGAGTAATTATGACTGCCGTGGGGTTGGTTGAGGTGTCTGCTCCAGGAGCTATAACTAAGCACTTAATCAATGTGAGCTATCATTATTTACTGGATATAGAGAGCATCCAAACCAGCTTCTGAGCATGTTTTAGTTTTATTTATGCTGCTATGTAAAATATCTGACAGAAAGCAACTTAGGGAAGAAAGCGTTTATTTGGCTTACAATTCCAGGTTATAATCCTTTATAGCAGGGAAGTCAAAGTGGGAATTTAAAGCAGCACATTCACAATCAAGAGCAGAAAGAGAATAACTACTTGGGCTCTTGCTTGCTTCTCAGTACTTAGCTAACTTCCTCTACTCTTGTGTAATACAGGGTCTGCTGCCTAGGAAATGGTGCTGCCTGCAATGGGCTGGGTCAATTAATAATTAAGCCCTCATACACACAGGTCTATCAGGTTTAGGTAGTTCTTCAATTATGACTCCCCTTTTTGGGTGATTCTAAATTGTCTCATGTTAGGAATTAAAAGGAACCACTACAGAGTGTGAGCTATTCAGTAGACAATTTTGGCTTAAAGATGTACTCAGGGTGAAGACTGCAATCATTACACCATTACCACATTACTCTTACATTATGCTGGCAATTCATTATCTCTCTTTACAAGATCTTGCGTTGACAAACTGTAAATGGTTACTGAGAGTACAAGGGAAGCTTCACATTTAGAAGACTATGGAAGTGTATTTTAAATGATGGCCCTTTAAAGATTTTCCTATCTTAGAGTATTGATATTTGAAAGCAAAGCAGAGAGTCTATTATACAAAAGACAGTCAATAAGTGCTGATTGAATAGCTTTCAAAAATGAGTCATTGTAAATATCAAATTATCGAAATTCTCTCTGGCTTCATTTGTAGTATCTATGAGTAAATTGAGCCAAAGATCAGCTATAGTACAGTATTTACAGGTTGCTCTAAGAATACTTATATAAAAGACACAGTGGTATTGTATCCTGATTGGACGATAGGAACTTGAATGCTCTCAGAAAAGCAATTGAGCTGTTTGGGTGGCATAAGAATACCGAGAAGAAAAAAAAAACCAGCCTTCCTAGCCACCTGTTAGTTCATCCACTGTGGGACAAGGATATCAGCAAAATGTGTCTTTATTTATGAATGTGGACATTTACATTTTCTCATGAGAACCATCCAGTTGGTTGTATGTTTTCCTACCTTTTTTGTTGAAAGGATAAAACCACTGAGAACTTGCTGATAGGTCTCTTTAAGCCTAGTTAAGCTTGGTGAAACTTTTTACATCATATTGTCCAATCAATGCTTGCTGCTCAAATCATCAATATGTCTCAGCTGTATCTGTGATTTTCGTTAGGCAAAGTGTTTTCCAGACTACGGTTGAAGGAATCAGGCTGGACAGCATGACTCCTTTTCACTGTAATTGTTGACGATGATCAGCTCTAACAAGGAGAGATTCTAGTGGGAATCTTGGTGGTTAGTTTTATATAAACACATGATGAAGTTTAGAAGAATAAGCAAATATATATATATATATATATATATGTCTAGTTTAAAAAGTCTGATGAATTAATGAATTGTCTTTAGTCTTTTGATGTAACTGAGTAAGTGTTTAGGTGAAGTATGAAATGCCTAAGACACTCTTGTCCTGAATTTTAACATCCTGATTTGACTCTTATTTTCCCCATCTGTCTATGGCCTTGTGCAAACCATCCCATATATCTATTCCCATCTACTTATTTGTAAAACAGTACTGGTAATAAATACTTTATAGTGTTGAAATAAAGAGTTAGTGAAGGAGAATCATATAGCACTTAGAATATTATTTATTATTATACAATTACACAAGAATTGCATAGAAAGTTATGGCTGCTCTTGTTTCTTAACATGGATATAAATAACTCCCAGGAAGCTTTTTTCATGATGGGGCATCAAAGCAAAAGTGGTTCATAAATATTTTTTTAGGATACATACGCAAAGCCTTGCTTGAAGGCCTAGCAATATAGAAGCTAGTGTTTTCTATTCTCATTTATTAAGAAAGCTTCTAAGAAAAAAATTGTAGTATTGGAAGAATGGATATCTAAAGCAGTTTTTAATTGCTTTATTAATAGAAAGTGGCTGGGAGTCAGATATTAGAGTCAAACCTGATAGATCCACAGAGTGACGGAGAAAACGATCATCAACCTCTACTCTCCATACTTCCCCACATGAAAGTGTTGCGTATCTCCTTTTGCCATTCCTTTCTCTTGTGTGTCCATCTCTCTCCTCTGAGTCAGTCAGAAGACTGTATGGTCCACTCTGGCCAGATGAATGTGAACTCCACCCTCTTAACCAAGGCGACACACCGGTGGCTGTCTTGAAGCAACTACACAAATCTCTCACAACCTTTCCCCCATTTTTTTCTAAATGAAAATGAAAGGGTTTTAACTCTAACATAGTAAAACTATATATGATAAAAGCAATTATAAAGTAAGGATTACATTCACAATTTACAGTCCATTTGTGTTTGGAAAATTCTAAGAAAATACTCCATCTGTCCTCTCTTGGTGAGTCCAAAGTTTTGTACCTAATTTACTTTCTATCTTAACTAAGGAAGCTATAATTATAACAATCTAATTTCATCCCAATCAGAGATCAGAGAGGGATATAATATTACCTGAATAAACAGGAGGTGCAAAGCAAACAACTTCCAAAACTATAGGAATGACAGAGATATCTGGCTGCCTGGACAGTCATACCAACATTCCTCTGCTATGTGGGACATCCATCTTTGGTTTACAGGTCTAGAATATCTGACAGACTTTTTTTGTAAGTAGGAAATTTTGAATGGCTGTCCTACCTTGCCTTTGCAAAGTTTAACAGTTACCTTCTTTTATATCCTGCTTGTCCAATTTGGATAGAGTACTGCCAGCTGTCAAGGCAAGGGTAGTTTCTTGCCCAGTGGCTGATTTTGCCACAAAGAAAACAAACTGAATGTGGAGTTCTTCAATGCTCATCATCTATCTAGAAGTAAATTGGTGCTACCAATAGCAGATGTGTTTTACTTTCATGAAAACCTTATGTTAATAAAACATTTTAAATTCTGAAGTGCTTGAAGACCATCTATCTTTTAAAAATAAATCTCTGTTTTAACTTGAAAGCATACCTACTGTAACTATAAGTTTGATTGTTATAGATGACTAACTACTAACATGTCTTTCTTTGTTATCCTGATAGCTTTGAGGACTAGAACTTTACATTACAATTTTAAATGAGCTACAGAGGAACAATGCCTTAAACAAAAGTAGAAACATAAATACAGTATAACAAAAATAACCTTAAATTTTCATGAATATACAAAAATATCTTAAACAAGAGTAGAAACATATATATAGTATGACAAAATAACCTTAAATTTGTATCAATATATTAATATTCATACCAATTCAAAATATTTGAAAGTAGAAATTGCTTTTTCAGTTTAAAAGTAGATTCAGTAATATACCTTTTTATCCTATCATTTCTATATCCTTTTTTTTTTCAGAATGAGATCTGTGAATATAATATCTTTTGCTTAGTTTCCTCCTTGCCCTTGACCAATAACAACTTGTAAAGAATGGCCTATATGATGATAAAAATTCATAACCCACTGAGTGACCAGAAATAACCCACCCCATCTCTTGGGAACATAGGCAACATATTCTTAAAATTGCTTACTGTTGTCTTGGGATGACAGCATCTTTAGGGAACCCTGAGAAAATTGGGCTAATGGTCAAGTCCTGGAAGAGCTAGCTGTATTCTCATTCTTATCCTTATTCTTATCCTTATCATCATCATCATCATCATCGCTATTATTATTATTTTAGTTTCTGTGTTATGGGAGAATGTGGAGCTTATCTGAAATCTTGGCTGGGTACTTTGTGAAGCTGGACCATGCCAGCTAGCAGCTTTGAAGTTGTTCTGGATGCAGAATTTTGAGGAAACTGCATCATAGGCATTCTGAGAGGCTGGATCACCTGGGCTACTTGTCTTTATTGGTGTCTAGTCCTTTTTTTTGCTGAAAACACGCAAACTTTTAAAGGTAACATATAAATCTGCATTAACACAGGAATGGAATGTGCAGTGTGCACAAGTCAGTTAAAGATGATTTTTTTGTTTGCTTTATGTTTGAGCAGGTAAATGGCATCTGTTAACTTTATGTCTGCTTTGACTATATAAACAGCCTCTATCCATGCCATATGAGGATGGCATGTAATTATAAGTAATGAGTACTTTGAAATCAACAAGATTTATCATGTTTCATCTGTTTCAGGGTTGTTCCAATAATAGAGGGATCAGCCTATATGTCACCTGTTTTGTAGTCTTTCTTGGTTTCTTTCTTCTTGTCTGTGGCCAAGATTTTTAAGAGGTCTTCCCCAATGAAATTTGATTTTCACTCCCCAATGCAACACATTTCCTGACTTCCATTCTTAAACCAAGACATCTCTAAAGTATCTAGGCTGGTTTAACCTCCTGCAACAGACGTCAGAAGTCACGTGGGTAGTATTTCACTCTGTCATAGCAAAATGTCACCTTCTGAAAATGCTACCTTTGATACCAAATGGTCATTAGAAAAACCCCATGACACTTAGCTAAGACTGAAAATTATTCAACATGAGTCTTGACAAGAGTTCAGTTTAAGATGAAATTCATTTAAAGTGGTTAAGATATCTAGGGTCCTTCAGGCCTGCAAAGCTTTTAAACAGCTTCTTTGTGTTGGAGAGCACTCTCTCCAGGCGGCTGTGATTGGGACTGCTCTTGCCACTCACCCACTCACTCATGTTTAACTCTAGTTTGACTTTTGGTTCCTTATTTATTGCTTTTGCAAACTCTAATTTGACAATCTTTCTTTGATGGCTTTTACTTGACTAGTAAGTGCGTTGTGTCTATATTCCCGGGGAAAAAACTCTTCTGAGCATGTTTGTTTTAGTTACTCTCTCAGAACTTTTAAAAACAAATTCTCAAATATATCAAAGCTCAGAAAGACCTGTAAAGGCAGAGAGCATAGAGCGAAATATATACATATAGCTGGACTTCACCGTGATAATGAGAACGTAATGGCTTTCTGAGGAGATTCTGACTTCTAAGTTCTTTCAGAAAATTCATAGCGTTACAGAAAAAATACGCCAAAGCACTAACCTACAACATTTAAGAATAACTTCTACTTCAGGCTTCTTTGAAACCTAAGTATTATAGGCTTCTCAAAAGCCAGCTTTTGCCTTTCGTAGTGTGCCCAGGTCCAATTCATGAAATTTGAATACAAATTCCCATGGATAGAAGACCTTGATTTGGAGAGAAATGCTTCCTCTTATTTCCAGTCCATGGCTTTCATCTCCTTTCTCGGATCCTCTTTATACACACTTTTGGTTCGGCAGGTCAATGATTTCCTAAAGGAACCGCGAGGAAGGAGACTGGGCCTCCTTCCACTCCACTAATTTGGTTCTTTTCTGAGGTCACGCAGTCGGCCTGTTGCTGGGCTCTGCAGGATGTGGGCTGGGGCGGAGCAGGCGGACCGCCAGGGGGTGTGGCTAGGGGCGTGGCCTGCTCCCGGGGCTTGCCAGCCCGGCTTTCTGTGGAGCTCCGCTGGCTGGCACAGCATAGGTTTGCAGCCGGTGGCTGCAGCTCTGGTGGCCGGTGCGGGATGCTCGCAGATTCTCCGCGTCTCCGAAGCTTGCGTTCGGCTTGCGCAGAGCCAACTCGGCCAGGTCGGGGAGGCACCCCGGCGATGCTGCTCCTGAGAAGTCCAGCGTCTCAGCCTCGGGGCTCCAGAGGAAAAACCCGAGCTCTTGCAGGTGAAGCTGCGGTCCATCCGCGGTCTTCCGGAGGCCGTCTGCGCATCGCATCACCGCCAGCCTCGGCCACGCATATTACCCCGGCACCTCCGGCACAGGGCGAGCGGGAGAGTGGGGACCCCGGCGGGGAAGGCGCGAACCGAACACCGAGGATGGACGCCGGCATCTGGCGTCTGAGCTGGCGCTGTCTCCTCCTCCTGGCTCTCCTTGGATCTACCCGGAGCGAGGGTGTGGAGAGCTGCGAAGAAGTTCGGAAACTTTTTCAGTGGCGACTTGGGGGAGCTGTCAAGGGACTGCCGTATACGCCGCGGGCAGGTACGCGCAGTTGTTTGACCAGGCGGTATGAGGGGTTCCGATCGGCTGGAGACCTCTGGTCTTGCGACCATGCTCTCCCAGGCAATCCAGAGGTAGTACCTTCAGTGAAAAGATGAGTTTTAGGGTCCTCCAGTCCGACTAGGTGAATCGAGGGGAGGTCTCTGGGGATGCTTGCTGTGCTCAGGAACTAGAGCAGCTTGAAGGAGCTCCTTAACTGCGCCTGGGATTCATCAGAGCTCCGGAGCATCTGCTTCCCGCCCGTGATCTTAGTCTCCAGAGATATGTCTGAAAGACTAGTTAAGCGGAGGTTTGTTCACCGTGCTGGCAAGTCCGTAGATCTGTTCTTAGAGGGAATGTCACCAGGTGTCCTGCCTTTGCTGTTTTCTCAAGGAATTGTGCTGGTTGCCGCAAGTTTGAAGGTGAAAACATAGACCCAGGCATATTCCTTTGCTGGACAGATGCAGTGGATGTTTTCTGTAATGAGCACTGAAACCAGTACACTCAGACATGACCTTTAGTCGCCCCTTTGCATCCTGGTACCAAGCTTTCCTAAATAAATCCGAGCTTCTCAGTGTGTCTCCCCGACGCACAAAGTAGTTTCACCCCTAAAATAGCGTTAAGGCAACAGGCATTCAAAACCTGCATTTTGGGGGTTCTGCGCATGGATGAGGTATGCCGGAGACTCACGGGGGGAAAAAAAGACAGGTAATGTGGCAGGTGGAGACCATTCTTCATATAAGCTCCCTTTACCTGCGTTCATCCCCAGTGCCTTGTCCTAGCACTCCAATTCTTGGCTGCTGGTGGGAGAGGTGTTAGTGAGCCGAGCAATAGCAAGTGTCTGGAGCTAAGTTAATGGAGTAATGCTTGCTGTTGCTGAAGTCAACAGAAGGGGTGGACTCAAAGGGAGTTGTTGGATGAACAAAGAATTTGCAAAGGATGCCTGAGTACAAAATACGTTCTTTTTTCCAATGCAAGGAGGCTTGTCTTTAGCACTCCCCAGTGGTAACATTTGCTTGGTAAATGTTCTGCCAGTAAGCTAAATTCTTATCATCCTTCCCGGGTTTCTGGGCACGTAAAACCCATCGACCAGCACTTACGTGATCACTTTTAAATATATCAATATTTATTTAAATGTCTATTCAGTACACAGACACTTTTCAAACTGCTTGACACACATAGCTGGTACTTCCAACTTAGGGCCATTCTTGTCTCCTTAACAAGCAAACAAATAACAACAAAACCCCCTTATATGTATGTACTTAACTTATTTTAGTATATTCTTTCATCAAGGAATGCATCTCACTTAGCTGCTTATAAAAACTACCTGATTTGTGTGAACTGCGAAACCCTCACATTATGAGATTTTTGTCCCTTGGATGCCATAGCTTTGGCTGCATGTTGACAGCTCTGCAGTAAGGCTTTGATTCCAACAGCTTCTCACATTTCAGTGTTTCTGTTGCCTGCCGAATACAACACACGGTAGCAAAGTGTTGAGTTTCATTTCTAGAACCTGTATATACCATCCCTTTCTAGAGCATTGATCACCAAGATCACCTTTTGCCATGATATATAGGACTAGTGAAGCTCCTGTACTCCAGAGAAATGCAAAAGCTTGTCATTGCTTGCATTTGATACATGTGGCACAAACCAAGAGCTGCAATGGCATGCGCCTTCTTTTTAAGGTCATCCTGGGCTGTTTTCCAATGGAAGCATGTATCCTATCTGTGGTCTAAGGTAAGGGAGAACAGTGTAGCTCCAACTACAGAAAGTGGAGCAGCTGTGCTCCTAGGGACATCGCTGGTGCTCCTGAGAGAAGTGCTAAGCTCCTTCTATATTTCATTAAGAAAGTTATGTAAAAGTACTATGTTAATTTTGACTAACACAGTAAAAACATTCATACACAAATTTGGTACAAAACTGAAGTTTTCCTATGTTATTCATTAATTTGAATTATTCATTAAAACATTAAAATGTTTTAGCATTGACTTATCTTTTCCCTACTAAAAATATCCCATTTGCAGTTTACCCTAAGTTGCATATATCATATGCTTAATAAATATTTTATTCATATATGTATTATATTTATGTATATTATAGTTATATTTTACAACTGTATGTATAATAGCTTGATAAAATCAGTAGGTGTCTGCTCTGTATTTTAAAATTACCCTGGTATACTTAATATGTAGGCATTTTCACATGAGAATACAAATAGTGCCACTTTTAAAAAAACTCATGCACTTAATTAAAATATAGCCTTTAATCTACTAAAACTAAGACCTTTAACTTAGAATTTGTTTTTCTTAGAAGTTTGTTTTTTTAATTGCATTTACTTATCTATTTGTTCATTTCTTGCATTTCTTGTCCACAGTGGTTAATTCCTTAGGTGTCTAGATAAATGCTAGTTCTGTAATAAAGAGAAGATTTACACTTCCTTCCTACACTTGTGTATTTGATATCTTCTGGAAAATCTTAGCCGATTTGAAATTATTAAAACAGTGTGGACAGAGATTTAAGCTCTCTCGGATTTCCCCACCTTTGTTCTCTGCACTGCTCCAATCCCTCTAAGCCTATTGAGCTCCTAAGAATGTTTGTATGAGAAATGTAAAAAAGGAAAGAGGGCGCAAGTGTGATTAGAATTACAGATTTCCCAGTGTTCCGGTTTCATTTCCTAAGTAGTAGTCAAGGTGCCCTTTGCTCCTGTTGATTGTATTCAGGGAAGAACTGTTAGTGGGGACATCTGTAAACGGCCCTTTCATTTTCTCTTACTCATGGAGGAGGGAAGATAAGGATTTATTCACAAACATAGACATTCTTTTTGAGGGTAGTTAAGGGATTCCCTTAAAATGTGCTGTCCGATAATAAGTGTGTAACTAATCTTAGTGGGTGCTTATCTATCTCAAGAATAACTTTGTAGCAAAGTTGATGGAAGAAAGGTCTTAGTCAACTTTTCATGACCACAAAAAATTACAATACCGGATGTAATGAAGTCACAAAGAGAGTAGATTTATTGATGTGCTTTGCCTTTTGGCTCTGCCGAGTAGAACATGGTGGAAGTATGTTCACTGCCTCTGCAAGGTGCTCACACTGCCCCAGTTCCAAGTATTCAGTGGGTCTATGTTGTGCCATTAAGCAGTTTGTAATATGCTGCTCATAAACCCCATTTAAATGCTTGGTGTCCTGAAAGAGACAAAGTTCATGCTGGCAGCACAGAACTGGAAGCCGCTGTTTTGAAACCATGTGTTTTTTTTTCCTGCTTTTGCAGTAATCAGGAAAACCTTTCTTAAAGAAGCCATAGAGTTAAGCCATGCATAACTCTTTTCTTTTGTGTCTAGAATTCCTTTTCAGGCTTTTTCAGGGTTTTAGGTGGATGTAGTTGCCCATGAAGGAGAGCCAGTCTGTTGTAGGTTGCTGTATGTTTGTTTCCAGCTGCCCAGACTTGAAATAAACACTCAGAAATTATATTATTTAAATCACTGCTTGGCCAATAGCGTAAACATATTCTAGCTAACTCTTATACCCTGAACTAACCCATCTCCATTAATTTGTGTATCACAAGGTGGCTGTGGCTTATTGGGTAATGTTCCCTCCAGTGTCTGTCTCTGGAGAGGCTACATGGCTTTTCCTTGACTCCACCTTCTTTCTCCCAGCATTCAGTTTAACTTTCCCACCTACCTCTATTTTGCTAAGCCACTGGCTGAAATAGATTTATTCATTAACCAATAAAAGCAAAACATAGACAGAAGGACTTCCCACACTAGTATAGGGCCCACTGTAAGCATTGCTATCAACTGTAAGTATGTCTGCTCCCTCTTCCATCTCTCTCATGGTTGTGGTGACATTTCACCTGGTGGCACAATATTCTATTTGTATAAAGGCTTCGGGATGGTTGCAATTTGGAAGTTTAAAGGGACCATTTTACACTCACAACTTATGTTAGATTTACTTATTTGGAGCCAATTAAGAATGTCTGGAATGAGGATTTTTGTTGCCCCACATGTATGTGTGTATAATAATAAAATAATTAACAATAAAAAAGGTCATATAGATTTCTGACTAGATTATTTGGGAATATGGTCCTGGAACTAGAGAGTTAAGAGCAATTAGTTTGGGTGGGGAATAACACACACACACACACACACACACACACACACACACACACACACCCCACACAGAGGTGAGGGGAAGCAAAAGGAGAGAGTTATTGAGTAGCTGGCTTATTTGCATGCTTCAAATTTCAGCTTAAATCAGCATTTAATAAACTGGAGTATACCAGTTATTATTGTAGGATGCCTTTTCCTTCTGTTACCTGACACCTATTACACACCCCTTTCCTTTCACTTTGAGATCTTTCACCATGAGATTGCATGCATATTGAAAACAGAGAACATATCTATTGGGGTCAGTGTCGCAGGCACATGAGCAGTCTATACTGTCACACAGGAGTCCACATTTGAAATGATGTCATGCCTGTTTTAATGAACTACTGGCACTGTATCGACGTTTGAACGCATCTGCTTCTGACTCGGGGTCCTGAAAGTCATACAGCTAATTGATCCTGGTTTGGAACATGTTCTTTGAATACTGACTGGTGTATAGAACAGAATTTGGCATAAAATGAGATTATAGCTACCATGTGACAGATAAGCTGTGGCCTTGCCTTCCCGCTGTGGTGAAAGGTAGCTCAGACGATGAGCTCACACAGATCATGTCACCTGTCAGGCAGCTTATCACAGCAGTGAGAAAAGTAGCCAATGTGGATACAATGCGGAGCTTAGAGCATCAGGTGGACCAAGTGGAGTGACCTTAGACTTTGAGAATATGAAATAGTAATTGCTAATAAATCACAAACCATGCTGTATTGTAACAGGCAAGTATCAGAGCCTGTTATAATACAGATAGTATTTTCAATAAAGGCAACTTTAAAAATACATTATTAGTCTTTTTTCAAATCTGCTTATTTTAAATTAGTGACATAAAATTGTTCATATTTATTATTTGCAACATAATTTTCACTATATTTAAAATATAACATATATAATGTATATATGTTTTGAAGTAGCTAATTTTAGCTAAATAGTATACATGTAATCTCACAGTAGATCATTCTTGATGGCAAAATCACTTAGCATCCAGTCTCATTATTTCTAAAGATTCAGTGAACCATCACTGTATTTATTAGTTCATTGCATAACAGATCTCTTGAACGTAATTCTTTCTAAGTACAGTTTTGTATCCCTTAATCAGTATATCCATCCTGAATTAGCTGAGCCTCAGGTGAGTGTAACTGCCCCTTTACTCTCTCCCATTACAAAAATCCACCTTTTAGATAATAAGGTATTTTTCTATTTGTATCTTACTCTTTTTTTTTTTACTCAAAATGATGTCTTCAACATTTATCCATATGGCTGCAAATGACAGGAACGTTTTCTTTTAAAGACAGGCCATGTTCCATTGTTTGGCCATACCATAGTTTTTTTTTCCATTCATCTGTTAACTAATGGACACTTGAGCTTACCAAGTCCTTAAAATCTCTTTTCAGTGGAAATTTGGAAAATGATCTGCCTATATGAAGTATAGGCATGATTTATTTAGGACAGCTTATGAGAAGCACGGCAAGTTTCCCCAAATAGAAGACTGATTTGTATCAGTGCTAATGAACACTATGCAGATTTTGATATGTATCATCTTGTCACATAAGATTGTTTAAAAATAGTTATAATCTAAAAGTTAGTAAGCATGCCTTAGTACATAATTACATTTTTATTACTTGTTAGGATAAGGAGGGCTTTTTCTTTTCCTTCAATGTTATGGTAAAATTATTTTAGTTTTCACAATTCCTTATGAGCACTATAATTCATCTCTGTAACTATGTTCTTCAAACTCATATTTCCAGACTTTTCTTCTCTTACATGTTAGGAAAGGATGAAATCTGAGGAGGGAATTGAAGTGAAAGCATAGCAAGAGTATGCCCACATTGATCAAATAAAATGAACAAGAAAAAATTACACTGAGATGTCCTTTTCATTGCATATAGTTTCTTTAAATGGAAGACTGTCAATATTAAATTACCGGTTCAGATTTATTTGCTTTCTGAGTAACTCTGTTATGCAGTGAGGTTAGACCAAGTTTCATTTGGTTCGTTTTCTTTTGATCATTGAGATGTCTCTGTTTAATGAGCTGAAACTGGGGCAGGTCAATAAAGCGAAGAGATTAATAGCCCGTTCTCACCAGGCTTGGAACACAGTTTACTCTGGGTTTAAAAAGATACTCATTTTTAAAAAAAGGTTTTGATGAACTTAAAAGGTAAAGGAAATAGGAATAACACCTTGAGGCTCACACAGTAGAGAAATCAGTGAGCTCCTGTAGTTGCTGTGTATCAGGTGGACCTGTGTGGGTCTGTGTCTGTGCAGTTACGAGTTCTGGTTTGAAAAGACTAAGCTAAGTTTCCTTTTTCCCCTCTGGAAGTTCATTGGTGCAAAAAACGCTCCACGTCTTTAAATATTTAGCATTTAATTCTTCTATACAAATGTCTTGTCATAATTTTAATGGGAAACAAAACTTGACAAAGCACTAAAATGTTGTTTTGGGGACAGAAATATGGAAAAAGCAAACAGTGTCACAATTTTGTCACATGTTATACAGTAGAGAAATGAATTTGTAGTCTTGAAATGGCTTAGTCCACACCATTCATTAGATGTGTGACATCTAGCAAATGACTCAACTTCTCCGAGATGTTTAACTTTCTTCCACACAGATGAGAGTATATTTAGGTTTCTTTCATCATTGGGTGACTTTTGGGAGCTATGTTATGCTGGCACTACCTGAAAACATTTCACAGATATCGTGATGTACTTGGCTAGTTTTATGCCAACTTGATGTAAGCTAGAGTCAGTTGAGAGGAGGAAGGCTCAGTTGAGAAAATGCCTTCAAAAGATCCAGCTGTAGGGTATTTTCTTAATTAGTGATTGATGGGGGTGGCATCGTTCCTGAGCTGGGAGTAGTCACGGGTTCTATAAGAAAGCAGGCTGAGCAGGCTGTGGGGAACAAGTCAGCAATCAGCACTGCTCAATGGCCTCTGAATCAGCTCCTGCCTCCTGGTTCCTCCCCTGCTTGAGTTCCTGTCCTGACTTCTGTTGATGATGAATTGTGATGTAAAAATGTCAGCCAATTAAACCCTTACCTCTCCAAGTTGTTTTGGTCATGGTGTTTCATCCCAGCAGTAAAAATCCTAAAACACTCAGGGTTAGTTACTTCTTTTGTTGTGACTACATAACTGACAAGATCTACTTGAGGAAGGGGAGTTGACTTTGTCTCATAGTTTGAGGGATGGTCTGTCAGAGAAGGGAAGTGATGGAAGCAAAAGGTGAATTCTGGGGCTCCTCTCAATTTCTTCTTATTGAGTTTAGAACCCAGCCCATGGGCCTAAATTACTTCCGCTTATGTGGATTTCCTACTGCAAACCAGCCATCTGTACATGGCAGAAATTAGCTGTGTATAACAGGAGGAACTAAAGCAATACTCTGATTTCCAAATTAAAAACTTTCACGAAGTTGATCCTTTACAAAGTTTCTGTTGCTGTTGCCAACTGCAAGAGTAGGTTGGGTGTGGGGACTAGGAGGTCCCAGGAAACCCACACAAGGCATCTGTACCAATCCAGTGGTATTTGTGAGACTTCTGCAAACAGCCATCCGCGTGCCCCAGGAAGCTTGGACTCCCACAGTTGCTTTTGGAGACTCCTGTGATTCCCGCCCTTCTTTCCAGTTTGTCGTCTGCAGCTCTCTGTTGCTTCCTTTGTCGCTTTCCTGTTGTAGAAGATGAGCCACCAAGGGCATTGCATATTTTCATTGTTTGTCCCTATAACAGAAAGGCCTAACTCTGCTTTCCGGAGGCTTTTCTTCTGTGTTGTGGTTACACCAAGTAGAGGAATGTTGTTATCCCAGACAGAGCAGGATGACTGTAAATCCTTGCAGTGTAATTCACTGCCTGCCCAGGCAACCCTCTAGAACCATGATGGAGCCCAGCGACTGACAATATATTCACACTGCTTATTGTGCTCAATGTGCTGGCTAGTTTTATGTCTACTTGACACAAGATATAGTTGTTGGAGAGGAGGGAGCCTGAAAAATGCCTTCCTGAGATCAGATGGTGGGCAAGCTTGTCGGGAATTTTCTTTTTTAATTTAGTGGTTGATGGGAGGGAGCCATCCCTCTACTGGTGATCTTGGGTGCTATAAGAAAGTACGTTGAGCAAGCCAGAGGGAGCGAGCCAGTAAGCGGAACTCCTTAATAGCCTCTGTATCAGCTCTCGTCTCTAGGATTATATCCAGCCTGAGTTTCTGTCCTGACTTCCTTTAATGGTAGACTGTGATGTGGAAGTATAAGCCAAATAAACCCTTTTCTCCCTTCCTTGTTTTTGGTCATAGAAATTCTAACTAGGACACTTGAGTCTCCAGCAGTGAAAACCTCTAGAACATTCCCCGTCCTAGCAGTATTCCCCGTCTGTAGTTCTTCACAGAGCCAGCAGTTCATCTCAGCCTCACCCTGGTCCATTTGCTGTACTTACGGAAGGTGTGCTCCTTTCTTCTCCCTCACTAGTCATGTCTTACCATATCTGTTCTGCTATATATCAGTTTTATGTATTGAGAGTAGCTTAACCACAATGAAACCTGCTTCTTATTTGTTGAGTAGGAATATTTTCTGCCTTGTAAATATTTCAGTGTTGATTCAAAGAAGCTATTCAAGTGGCTTCTCAGAGACTCTTCTGACCACTGCTTGCAATCTCTTAAGAAGACAGTCTATAATCTATGTTCCCAGGAAACTCAGTGCATCTTTTATGACATTTTATCACATTAAGCTTTTACAAATGTGTCTCTCAATCTTCTGAGCCCTGGAGGGAAAATTATGTTTTATCCTCTTGTTGGCCTTAATAACTACACAATGTCTTGTGCAGAACAGGTGCTTCATCAATATTTGATGAATTCGTTTGACTTATTAATCAAAAATGAAGAGCAGGAAATTACTCTGTAATTTAGTACAGGTGAATGGGAGACTTGGCAGCTCCTGAGAAGGGGGTGATAGAGGATTGCTTAAAGGGCTCTAGGGCCACCATTTCTCCCCACGTGTAGGGACATCAACTTGTCACTCCTAACGTTATCTCTGCGAAGGATTAGCAGCTGAACCCAAGATCTGTACAGCCTCATGCTTTTCCCTCTGCTGCTTGGTGGAGCTGGGCAAAAGCTGCACACTGAGTGCTTCTTAGAGTCACTACGCCAGAAGTTGAGTATTTTTGGTACTGAGAAAGCCAGGTGATTTGCACAGGGAAAGCTTTTTGACTCACTTCGTCTTCTGTCATATATGTTTTTAGTTTACCATCTGACATATATACGACCATCCATCCATCCACCCATCTATCCATCCCTCTGTCAGTCCACCATCTATCTGTTTGTTTCTCATCTATCTACTTACATCTATCTATCTATCTATCTATCTATCTATCTATCTATCTATCTATCTATCTATCTATCTAATGCCTCTCCAGTTAGAAAGATGCTTGTATAAAAGGCAAATGGATCAGTTGGAGTTCTTTAGAAGACTGAATTGTTAGGATTTCTGAGGGAGAAGCAAGTTTCATATGTGATTGCCAGGAAATACTACCTTTTAGGGACTAGGAAGTGCCCTGTGGGAAGGACTTAACATTCTGGATGCTAATGTCAAGGCTTCTGCACAGGTAGTTGAAACATCTGTCCAATGAGTGGAAAAAGGGAGGGGTAGAGACAGAGGTGAGGGGGAGGGAGAGAGAACAAAGATTGGCAAGTCATTGGGTGTGGAAAAAGAACAGAATTGTGAAACTTGCTGACTATGCACTTCACAAAGAAGTTTAGGTAATTGGATATGGATCAATATTTCTTGGTGTAGGCATTACAAACTCTGGCCAAGCTAATACTTAACTTTTGGAGTAACTTGCAAATGAAGTGGAGATGTGGAATCTCTATAACCATTCCACAAAGTTTAGTTTGGTAGGAATGACTCTGTATTCTGATTTGTAATTCTTGCATTGTTGCCTTTGCACAGTACACACTTGCTGACTGTGGACAAAGAACAGGATCTGGTGAGAGCTGCCTGCGAGGTGGATGAGGCAGGCAGCTATCAGAGACAGGGCAGCTCACTTGCCCTGGAAAGAGCGTCCATCAGAGTGACATCATCAGATTTGCATTTTAAAAGATCATTCTTGCCTGTAGAGTGTCCATTTGACCTCTTTTCTAGGTGTGAGAGTAGAATGGTGTTAATTCAGTTGGAATGATATCAACGCAAAATGGGTCGAAGAGGTTCAGAATGACTGGGTAATTACTTTCATCTGCTTACTTACACTAGGGACCTGATAAGGACTCCCCATGCTTTCTTAGGCTGTACATTCAGCTGAGCTTATAAAACACAAGAACAACATATTTTCCTTGAACTTATGATTGTGTTAACATCTTGGTTATAATGCATAAAGCACCTGTTTGTTCATATGCATGTACTCCTCTCTGAATAATCAGTGTAGGCTGATGCTGTAGGACAGTCCAGTCACCTGTGCATGACCCATGATCTTCTTTAAATGTTTATAGTATATGCCAGATAAAATAAAGCAATTCAGTCCTAAATGTTAACTAAAGATAGAATAACAATGATATAAAAAATAGAAGCAGGAAAAATAATCTTCAGTTTGCGATAAGAGGAGGACAGGACATGGCTGTGACCTTGGCTGGAGATTTCAGCTTTGAGTTTCTTATTGCTCACTACAAAGAAGAATACAATCAACCAATTATTTAGTACAGTTGTAGGTAAGGGCTAGGATGGGCTACAGGCTGAGAAAAACAGTGGGGGTTGTGAAGGAATGGAGGGGAGGGAGAGGGAAAGAGAAGAGAGAGAGAAAAGAGGAGAGAGATAATTATATCATGGTATGGACAATTTAAGTGGGAGAGAAAAAAATGGATTTTGGTTTTCTTTGTCAGGAGGAGACTGCATGCGAATAAGTCACTAAGCTGAAGTTGAGACATTTTGTTATGAAGGAAGAAATGATGCATTAAACATTTAGAAGATAGAAGTAGATGCAATAGGCTTTTAGCAGGATGTACCTAGTCTCTTACTGTTTATAGTAAATAAAGCTTGCATTTCTGGGTTTCTGAGCCACAGGTCTTAGGGAAATGTTACTGTGAGCTTTATGATCATCAAAGCATCAAATGAGAGAATTCATGGTTGAATGGTGTTTCTTATTTGAATTTCTTAATGACTGTTCTTGCTTACAATCTGGGGCTTATCCTAAAGTGCTAGGATTCATGTGAAGAGCTATGGTGATGGTGTTAGACTTCCTGTTTACCTGTGTCTCATAATCCATGAGCTTTCCAAGTTATTAGTAGAATATGATCCTGAGTAAGGTCTGAGCTACATTTGGAAATAAAACTCATTTTGTTATATTTCTGTTCTCATGAAGTATACACTTGTGGATTGCTTTTATTATTCTGTATCTTATGTATTTTACATGCTACAATATTAGTTTAGTTAGATAAAGTATAACCATTTTCTACAGTTGTCTATGGATAGTTCCCTTGTTCTTGGTGGGATCATCACTGCCATGCTCACAGTTTCAGAAGTTATTTTGTTCCTTGTGTGCCTGATTCTTGACTCAAGAACCAGAGAATCTCCTTTTGTAGACTTTTGGCCTTACACACTTTATCTTTACTTCTTAGGCTGAGGAACAGCAACACAATGGCCATATTTACACATGTGTGTGATTTGCTTTCTCTTTCTCTTTCAGTGTTCTGTGAAATGTCATCGCGTTTAATAAAATGATTCCTCCATTTCAAAAATGTGTGGACAAATTCATAATGCATCTAATGGCGTCGTAGACAAGTAGAAAATGTAAGAGAGGTCTTGGAAATGACCTCATGATCTCACTTTATCAAACAAAGGTACCCTGTCCTGAGCATGCTTCTGCCAATCATTCTGAAGTGGTTTTGTTTTCATAGTCACCTACCCAGTGAATATGGACCCAAGGACAACCAAGTAGAAACACATATTTTTAAGGATTTTAGAATTGTCTACTTTAGTCAAATGGTCAGCTTTGTTATTTCCTTGTATGTGTTGTATATATAATGTTCTGTGAGGCTTACATTAGTGGTACTCAGCCTTCCTAATGCCGTGATCCTTTAATACAGCTAGTTCTTCATGTAGTGGTGATGTCCCAACCATAAAATTATTTTTGTTGTTACATCATAACTGTAATTTTGCTACTGATATGGATTGTAATGTAAATATTTTTGGAGATAAAGGTTTTCCAAAGGGGTTGTGGCTCACAGGCTGAGAAGCACTGGCTTAGAGAATGCCTCACGATTATTTTGGAATATGATGGTCCTTTACAATGAACATATCCTAGGTAGCAATTGCCCACTGATATTCCTGGAGAAAGTGAGAGGCAGACATGCATGTACACACACAAAATGCAATACATAAAACAAATACCTTACTTTTTCATTTCCTAGATTCCATAATATTATAAAATAATTAAAAATATAAGTTGTATATATGTGTATAATTTGTTGAAAACTACAGTGGAATAGCAACCAATATGAAAGGAGTTGACACATTTCTACATGACAAAGTTCATGGAAGGCAAACTTGTACAAGAAAGCTTGCTCTAGAAATAATAGATGTCACCCTCTAACATTGCCTCATTCGCTATAGAGTCTCTGGGCAGAGAGGGCCACAGACTAGCCAATAAGAATGAAAATACTGATGGCATTGATGTTTGTTCCCATAGCATTCACAAAGGTATACTCCACCAGGGCTGGTCCACTGCACTAATCCAGCTGTTGAAGACTCGCCTTAGTGAAGGCGGGGACAGTACTTGGAGAAGGCAGCATCACCTGGAGACCACAGAGAACTGGCCATAACTCTGACAGCTCCTTTTCCTCTCTATCTTCCCGATGCTGGTAATCTCCTCCTGTTTTACATGGACTCCCAACTCTTCAAGAGCTAAAGAGGCATTGCATAAGATACTTAACATCACTTTCTGGGCTGGAAAATTAGTAACAGGACCCTACAAATCCTGACAAACTTGACTTCAACCTCAAATACTTAAAAAGCAGACAACTTCTGAAACTGTTATTGCAATAGATTATTTACAAGAGGTGGCTAAAAATCAATAGACTACAAACTACAAGGATTTGCCTTTGATCCTCAGAAGCCAACTCAAAAACACTGGGTGTGGTGGCATGTACTTGTAATCTCAGCACTGGGGAAGCAGAAGGGTTCCTGATGCTACAGGACAGCCACACTAGTCTGATTTGCATGATTTAGACCAATGAGACATCCAGTCTCAAAGGAGGTGGATGGCCTTTCTGAGGAAGACCCTGCCTATTGTCCTCTGGCCTACACACTCACATACCCACATACGTATTCCCCCCCCCCCACCACACACAACACACACACACACACACACACACAGAGGATAGAGTAATTTGGAACCTCCTAAATAATAAGCAATGGTATTGCAATTTACTTTTATTTTCTTTCGAGTACCAGACTATGCTGCTGCAGCTACTGCTGTTATGAAGTGGTAGTGAGGTGGGTACCTTTTTTCTACAAAGCTGGTTGACATCCACAGACAGCTAGCTGTTGGTTCCAAATTCATGACCTGAAGTTTGAGAAAGCATCCCACTGAGCGTGCCTTTTCTTCTGCTTCATGAGCTGGCAACACAATCTTTCATATTAAAAGAGCCTGTTATTGATTTTATAATTAAGGATTTAAGCATGTGATTTTGTGTCAACATTAATTGATCACTCTAGGAAAAAAAGCTATGAGCATATTATCTATAGAAGGCACAATTATGCTGTTTATATATATAAAAGACACTATTACTGTCCCATCTGTGAGCATTATATTGATTTTATTTGCCTGAGTTTTCTGAGTCCTGAGCATTAATTTTTATTGAAAATGGACTATAAAGACTCATAATATCTGAAATGATTAATATTCCTTTAAGAGTTTTCATTTTTATGAATGATATCTGTATATACTTTTATAGAACAATGAAAATATTGTATAAAGTAATAAATGAATCTGTAAATTATAGTGACACTTTAATATGAAGAATATTTGTAACAATGTAAAAATAATAACCACAAATACTATTTCATATAGTTTATTGAACCAGTTTTTGATGTCTTCAGCAATATGTTCTTCCTAGATAGAATGTTTTTGAAGCTCTCTCATTAATTTTGATCTAAGACAGTGCCTTCTTAGATTTATTACAATGTACTGTATGTGCAAGAAAAAAGAGAAGAAAATTATTAATATTCTTTTGAAAACCTTTCATGCTGGCCTTTGCTTTAGTTACTTGTAACAAAAAGCATAGGGGGAAACAAAGCTTGCAACAAAGGAAAACACACGTTTGATAAAAAGTGACGTGAACACCACCTTTTTAACACCATATTGGGTAATAACTTGAATTTGTCAGCACCTCACATTCTTTTGGTGAGTTCGATTCCAATCACAAAGTTCTCATTAATGCCGTGTTCCACTGTGACTGTCTGTGAACACAATGCTAAGCAGCAGCTCTCTAGAAATTCCTCTTCTATGTGATTCCTTTGATATATTACTTTCCTTTATGTCCTGTTCTTTGGCTTATGTATCTGCTGAGGACCTGGACCATTTGGCCTTTGGAGTTTTCCACAGTCTATACATTGCTGACTGTGTACTGAGGATGCAGGATAAGAGCATTCCTTAGTCCTTCATGTTTGCTATAGTCTGGCAGATGGGATTAAATTCAGGTTGGATCTCCCCCTGGCAAGATATTACTCTGGTATTTGGCAAGACTACAAAGGAGGCTTTGTGTCAATTACCTTTTCTTTAGCTTTTGTTTGGGCAGCGATCTGTTGCTTAATGCCTCTGCCTATTATTTCATTTGGGTTTGATAGCTGGAGCTACTATAACACCTTGTTGTAAAGAAAGACTTGCTGTACCTACTGTTTGGATGCCCTGACGCAGCTCATTTCTGAAAGGCAAGGTATATAATTGCCTCTTACTGCTTATCAACCAGTTTTCACTGATGAATTCTCTACACTCTTGAATATGACAAAATCTAACTCTTAAAAAGCAGCAATTATTAGGAGACATGGAGAGAAAGGATGTAGGAAGAGACAGCTGAAACTGAGGAGCTTTGGGGGAACAGTGAGGAAATCTAGTGTAGCTGAAGCTTCCTGGAATCTATGATCATGAGGATTCCTAGGAATAGAGGGTATGGAGCCTGAGCCAACCATCATATGTAACAGGGCAAGGCTTCCAGAAATGAGACTGGATTACATTTGATTGATGTGTTGTTCAAGGTTAGTGTGGGAAGTCTTTCTGTATATGTGTTTCTTTTATTGGTTAATGAATAAAGAAGCTAGTTTAGCTTGTGATAGGACAAAGTAGAGCTAGGTGGGGAAATGGAAACTGAAGGCTGGGAGAAAGAAGGTGGAGTCTGGAGACACTATGTAGCTGCTGCCGGGAACAGATGAGCTGGAACCTTGCCAGTAAGCCACAGCCATGTGGCAATACACAGATTAATAGAGATGGGTTAAATTAAGATGTAAGAGCTAGCCAATAAAAATCTAGAGCTAATAGGCCAAGCAGTGAATTAATTAATATAGTTTCTGTGTGATTATTTCAGGAGTCTGGGTGGCTGGGAAATGTACAAGCAACCTCTCACAAAACAAGAGGGTCCTAAACAACCAAAATTGATACTAGGACAGAGTGTTTCTGTTGAAAATCTTACAGCAGGGTCCATTGACTAGAAAAACATTCACATAGCTCATTGAATATAGAGAGGTCGAGCTGGTACTTGCATGGAGCCTTGCTCCTACATCCTAGTCTCTTTGGCATGGGAAGATACCCTGTAGTCTACCAAAAGTGGAACCTGGGCACCAACCCAGCCATAAAACCCCCCACCTACATTCTGTCCTGCCTTCAAGATGTCCTGGTACAATGATGGCTCAGAATTTGTGGGAGTGGCAACCCAATGCATGATTTAACTTGAGGTTCACACCATGAGAGGAGGGAGATCATGCCCAGCTCTCTCTTGGATAGCCAGAAACTAGAGACTAGAAGGATAGCACAGAGATCTAGGCTAGAACCAAACATTACTGACAAAAAAAAAAAAAAAAAAAAAAACAATTAAATGATATTCTACTATACTTAAAAATCAGTGCCTTGTCCAGCCCTAATCAGAGAGGCATCCTCTGGCAGCAGATGGGAGCAAGTGCAGAGATCCATAGGCAGACATTATGCAGAGAGAGAGAGAGAGAGTCTAAGTTGGAGGTCTCAATCAGGTTCCTCCCCTCAGAGCTTGAGGAACCCCAAGAAAGAGGGGGAGGAAAGACTGTAGGATCAGAGGGGATGGAGGACACCAGGAGAACGTGACCCACTGAGTCAACTAAGCAGGGCTCACATGGGCTCACAGAGACCGAAGTGGCAATCAGACAGTTTTAATGGATTTGCACCAGGTTCTCTGTGTGTATGTCATGGCTGTTAACTTGGTGTTCTCGTGAGACTCCCCAAAATGGTAGAGAGTGTCTCCCTGGTTTCTTGGCCTTCTCTATTTTTCCTTTTCTTTTCTTCCTATTGGGTTGTCTTATCCAGGCTCAATATCAGGGATTTTTGCCTTGCCTTATTGTATCCTATTTTGTTCTGTTTGACTGCTATCTTTTGGAGGCCTGCTCTTTTTCTGAAGAGGAAATGGGGGGGTTGACCTGGAGAAGAGGGGAGGTGTGTGTCGAGGACCTAAGAGGAGTGAAATGAGGGGAAACTGTGATTGGGATGTATTGAAGGAGGGAAGACTCTATTTTCAACAAAACAATAGCGATTACATCGTATTTTTATGAAAACCGTGAAATGCCTCAAGGCATTTTATTTTTATGAAAACCGTGATTTCCGTAAAACATATTTTCTAATGTTTGGGTACTAGATAACTCCTGGAAGTCTTCTTCTGCCATAAACTGAGTTTGGTTCCGCAGAAGTCATGGGACAGCTCTGACCTGAAAGGGGCTGAGTTTGGAACTCTTGGCGTCAAAGAGGTCATAGGGTAAGGCCCTTCCATCTGACTGTTCCCCACCATGAGAAGACAAAGAGACCCTGGAAGTGTGCATGGCTAACAGGTACGGGGAGCTGATGTCATCTGTTTGCCAGGGAGAGACCAGCTCTGTTGGGAGCTAGTTCTTGGATTTCTTTTTCCAAGAATGAGAGACAAGTCATTTCCATCTGAAAAGTCACAGGCCTGTGACATTTTGTTATGGTATTTCTGCCCAACTAAGCTTAGTCTAGATTTCTCTAACAGGACTGAACAATATGTGTAGCAGCTATTTTCTTATTTATTTTCTGTCCCGAACATAAGAGAAACCCATTTCTTTTTCCTTTTAAAGATTTATTTTAATTAATCAATTAAATTGTGTGTGTGTGTGTGTGTGTGAGAGAGAGAGAGAGACAGAGAGAGAATGGCATTGTGTGTGTGTGCTATGTGTATGAGAATTCAGAGGTCTGTGGAGGCCAGCTAAAGGTTTCCTATCCTCTGGAGCTGGAGTTACAGGAGGTTGTGAGCCTTTGGCATGTCCTCTGCAAGCACAGTGCGCACTCTTACCAGCTGAGCCATCTCTCTAAGCCCTGAGCCATTTCTTTAAGAAATACTGATTTTTTGGGGGGAGAAATGTTATTTCATGGTTATAACCTGGGTACTAGAGATATCCTTCCTATAATCAGTGGTTCTTCACTTTCCTAATGCTGTAAACTTTTAACACACATCACGTGGTGACTGCCTCCCACAAAATTATTTTCCTACTGTTACGAATCATAATGTAAGTATCTGATATGCAGGATATCTGTGTGATATGTGACCTCCCTTCCACCAAACAGGGTCGCAACCCACTAAGGAATGCTGCTCTATACTGGGTCACTGTTTTTAGGCCTTTCTTAAGATATTAGGAAATATACTTCTTAAAGATAAAATTCTTCATGATTTTTATTTATACTTCAAGTTCAAGATTACAGGGTTTATTTAATCTTGTTTTGATTACATGTAAAAAAAATCCTAATTTCCAAGCATACAGGGTGGAACTAAAAATAGAACTGAATAGTTCACAAATGCCCATTTAAGCCTGTATTAACACAACGTTCTCAGAATAGCATGAGATGCCTTTAAATTTTCTTGTTTGTTACCAAACTGTTTGTTTCCCTACTGCAGTTTTCTTTCCCTGTACGCTTGCCATTTCCCTCGAGATGCCATTTTAGATTCTCCTTGTCTCCTGCAGGAATCTCACCTCTCTTTAAAATTTGTTGTTGCTAAATTTCACGTCTTTTCATTCTTTTTGTTTTTTTCGTTCACACTTTTTGTTTTTCCTCCCATTTCTTCATACAGCGCTCCCTATGTGTCACTGACTCCCTGTTTCTCCACCTGAGTCTTCACAGAGAATTTGTTTATCATCTTCATTTCTTCCCGGAGGACGTTTGAACGTGATTTCTAGGTTTCCTAATTCTAATTCATGACAAGCAAGCAAACAAACAAAACCTAGACAAAAATGAACTACAGAGAGCATTGATGTCAAATCTTATACACAATCATTATGATAAAAAGAGGGAAAATGGAGAACACCCTACAAAGAACATGCCTTAGAAAGGGTGCCCCACAAAATCAGACCAATTAAAATTTAATAAAATAAATAAAATTTAGCTATACTGCTGTAGATCCCACTAAAAGATGAGGATTCATCACACAATGTTTTCTGTCATTTATTTTTTTGTTCATTTAGTTTTTTATTGTTTGAAAATAGTTTTGTTCATTGTTTAGTTTTTTTATTGTCTGAAAATCTGTTTCAAGACAGCCTTGGAATAGCTCTTCTAATTTTAAACAACTTTCATTTCTATTGTTCTCATGTAAGATTTAAAAGCATAACTGCTGGGACAGACATGGTGGGACAAGTGAGTGATACTAGACTTGAGAGACAGAAGCAGGAGGCTGACCGTCAGTTGACACCCATCTAGTTTACATGGAGGGTCTAGGCCAGCTTGAGCTCTGTGGTGATGCCCTGTCTAAAATGCCAAAATTAAAAAAAAAAAAAAGGAGGAAGGGATGGAGAAAGGGAAGAAGGGAGGAAGAAAGGGAGAAAGGCAGATAGCTCAATGTGGCAGTTTGTTTTCTTCAAGTCCTTAGTTGATTTATTTCCTTGCTTTACTAAGTAAACTGTCCAACATTTTGACATTGTGACAGGGCATCACCATCTTTGAAGTTCACCTTCTAGAACAATCTTAGCTATCCATACCACCTGTGGCTGTGGGCTGCAAGTTGCAATGTTGCCTGGACATCTTTCTATTTCTCCTGGCTCACTTACAGTTTGAGTCTACTTCCAAAAGGTTTTCTATCAAGTTGGGGTTTGTCCTCAGAAAGAGCCCTGCCAGAGTTTGCGAGGTCAGGACTGCTCTGTCCAGCCCTACCTTTCCCTAAAGCGTCTCTCCTGCACATTCATGAATCCGTCTGCTGTGTTTTCCTGTATTGCTACTTCAGGTTCCTTTCCTTACTTTGTCAGCCATTTTCTTTGCTTCTCCTCCCTCCCTCCCTCTCTCCCTCCCTCCCTCCCTCCCTCCCTCCCGCCCTCCCTCCCTCTCTCACTCCTTCCTTTCCTCCCTCCCTTCTTCTCTCCCTCCTAGACTCTGATACTGCTAAGATCTTGCTGTTGATAGTTTTTTCTTTCTTGTTTGTAGTTTAACACTTTGGAGATGTCATACAGTGTATTGTTGCAAGATTTTTTTTTTTTAAGTTTTAAGGAAACTTTTCTGGTGATATGTGAGGATATAGAAATAGTGAAAAACCACACTTTCACCACTGCTCTCTTAGCAGAATGCCTCACAGTGATTCTGTTTTAACTTAATAAACAAGTTCTTGAGCAGACCGATGCTGTGTTTGATGCTGGGAAGATAGAGGAACAGACCAAGTCCGCTGCTCCTGGATGAGACCTCAGAGAAGTCCTGGCTATCTTGGCTGATGATTCCTTCTGTGAAGTGCTTATTATTTTATTTTTAATTTTGCTTTGTTGTTATCTTCCCCCTCAGAGTTTGAAGTTATTGTTTGGGAACACGATACCTACTTTGCAGCCAGGGCTATCTTGCAGTTTCTGAGTGTGTTGGGATTGTGCCATGTTCCTTGAAGCCAGGCTTTGATATCTTAGAAAGAAAGAAAGGAACTTTCTGCTACCTGTAGTGTATGCCTGTGTTCTCTCTGGCTTTGTTTTCTTGTGATGCTTGTTACATTTACAGTTGCGAACTGCAATGTGCGCTTTTTATCAGCAAGCCTCACATCAAGTCCTTTGTACTGACACTGCAAACAGGGACCATCTGGTCTTCCCTGAAGATTTTGTTTACTTTAGAATCTTGTCTTTGAACAGACGTAATAAGAAAGGAAAGGTTCTTTTTCAAAATTATCTTTTCTTCCTGCATTGGCACCTCAACTTTAAATCATGTAA
Organism: Arvicola amphibius; assembly: GCF_903992535.2. Lineage (NCBI taxonomy): Eukaryota > Metazoa > Chordata > Mammalia > Rodentia > Cricetidae > Arvicola > Arvicola amphibius. Next base: position 8,319,961 of record NC_052059.1, on the reverse strand, counting down.
ACATACCTTGTAGGTGATAGTGATTAAAATGTACGCAATTAAAAATAAGGTGACCTTTGAGTTGTGGTATCATGGGTCAGATTGGTTTGTCATTTAGTCTTGTGCTACCATTATAAAACTTCAGGACTGTAGGTGAAAGCATCAGCCAGGGCAGACATTCATCAACAAGGGAATGCATATCCACTGAGATTGGTGTGTTATGTTCACTGTGAAATATTGAGCGGAGCGGATTCTCTCTACACGTTTAGAACAGCAGTGGGGACAATTTGTAGCATCTTTTCTAATTGTAGTTTCCATCATTTAAAAGTGGGCAAAGAGGCAAATGACTGCCATATAACTACATTTCAGACTGTTTTATTTTGAGAAAATCTCGTTTGATGGTTCCTAACCTTAAATTTATTATTGTGAAGCTTTCCAAACAGATGCCTCCTTTCTGAGTAGGGAGAGGAAATGGCCAGTTATGTTCATAAACCAACCGATTATCGGTTTAAGACTTGCTTTCCCTCTTGGTAGAATGATTTGAGAATCAGCTTGCCTGTTTCCACACTTAAGCATGAAAACATTTTGTAGTCTATTGGTGTGTGAAAATGGTTAATAGTCTCCTTCCTATCTTCCTTCCTTCCTTCCTTCCTTCCTTCCTTCCTTCCTTCCTTCCTTCCTCCCTCCCTCCCTCCCTCCCTTCCTTCCTTTTTCTGTGATAGGGTTTCACCATGTATTCCTGGTTAAATTAGAACAGACCATGTAACCCAGGCTGACTTTGCATTTTGATTCTCCTGTCTCTACCTCCTGAGACAGGTGTGTGTTACCCTTACTCAACTAACATTAAAGAAACTTTTTTTTCTTGAGGTTCTGGGCATCAAACCAGGGCCTTGCATGTAAGGATGAAAGGAAATAATACATCTATATTATTGGCTGTTTATGATATACTGAGCATGCCCTCAGTAACTGGGATAATTGACAAGTGGAAAATGGTTCACTTGGGGATTTTCAGTATTAGTGGGAGAACTAATTAATTAGGTATCACATCAAAGAACATAAAATATTAACATAATTAACACGGAGAGATATATTTCCCCTTATAGATATAGGCAATAAAGACTTGAGCTGTCTGAGAGATTTGGGGATATCCTCTAGAAAGATAAGGATTTGCTTCCAGTTTCAGAGGTTAGTCCATTATCAAGGTAGGAGCATGACGGCATGCAGACAGGTGCTGGCTGGAACAGTAGTTGAGAGTTCCCCCATGATCCATAGGCAGAAGAAATGAGAAGGACACACTTCTTTCAACAAGTCTATACCTTGTAATCCTTTTAATTCTTTCAAATAGTGCTACTAATTGAGTTCCATTACCTGGTGACTAAGCATTCAAATATATGAGCCTATGAGGTCATTTTTATTCAAACCACCCAGGTGTATTGTTCTGGTCATGCATGGGAATGTCAACTAGAAAACAGTGTTGCATTCTGGAATCATCTTTGTAATAATCTACTATTGTTATTTTTAAACCCTTCCTAGTTATTCTTACACATAGGTTTATAGGTTCCAATGTTTGTTCTTTCTTTTTCCTATTAATTATTGTATTTTTCTGAATGCGAATCCCACGATTCTTCCATTTAGGAACAAACCTGAGAAGATAGCTTTGTTTACTTTCTATCGATTTTACTATTTGATATAGAATTATCTTTTGTGTAACGTTAGGTAAAATAAATGAAAGAATCCCAACTTATTACCTACTGTGAGGTCTATAAATATTTGATGCTTCTTAGCTTTGTAAAAATGCTCAAATATTGTCATTTGTTATTTAACTTCAGCAAACTAAAGCCAATATTGATAGAATTGTTGGTATCCCATGTTGGCAGAAAGAATTTGAGTGACTTTACATGCTTTGTCCTTTCCAAGAACAGCTCTAGTGAAGCGCTCTCAGACTCTCTCTGAATGTGGAGGAAGGGTTTGAAAGGTAGCTGCTACTTTGGCTCTCATATGTGTATATATGTGTATGCGTGTGAATGAATTTTATTTTTGTTCATTTCAGTAATAATATTAGTTAATGCAGAGATGAAGGTGGGTGCTCTGAACATTATCTGTCAAACAGAAAAACCATGAACAGGCAATTCAAACAAACTTGCAGTGAGCATCACATAAAATCCAGGTAGCCTAAACTATCTCCTCTTAGCTTAAATATTTAGTGCAAAGAATACCAGTATAGAGCAATATAGTGTGAGTGTTTAGGCATCCCGAGGTTACCTGGTCTCCATGTAGGACGATAGGTAAATTTTTATACAGCAAATGCACTTAAGACTCAATTTCCCACCTATACACAAATTTCCCATATGCAGGATTGGTCATGAAGTTTACCATGTAACTTGTTATGTTTCTTAAATGGACTGATAGTCATTGTAGAAAATCCATTTATTTTTCCAGGACCTGATCTTCAGGTTTGTGTATCCAAAAACCCAACATGCTGTACCAGGAAGATGGAAGAGAGATACCAGATTGCAGCTCGGCAAGATTTGCAGCAGGTGCTTCAGACATCCAGCTCAACATTAAAGTTGTTAATATCTCGAAATGCAGCTGCTTTTCAAGGTAGATGGATTTGGGCGAATGAACAGTCCTATTTTGCTATATACTTGTGATAGCAATATTGGTAAACTTGGCTAGGTTCATTTCTTTGTAATTGTGTTTCATTCTGGGATAAAATAAAGTTTGTTTTTCTAGCCATTATAAATTATGTATGGAGCCTTCCTGAGTAGCTATTAAAGATGAATAAGAGAAACCATTGTATTGTTGAAAAAAACCCATTGGAATGTACGCCTTTCAAGAGAGCGCTCTTCCAGTTTTCCATGATACTCACCCTCCATTTTACCTCAGTGGAAACACATATTTATTAGAATCTGTGGGCAAAAGAGGTAATATGAAATCTCACTGATTATTGCCTGGATAATCACAGATTAATATTTAAGGGTAGGAATTGAAGAAATGTTTATCCTGAGTTTTTTTCCTGGCAGCCCCATGTGGTTTTCATCAGAACACAGATTTGATATACTAAGCGCATTCAAGACTGATAAATAGTCAAGTCAGAGATATTAATTGATGTTTAAGGGCTGGCTAACCTCAGAACTCATCCCTACATCAAACATGTTGACACATAAAATTAATGAGATATGAAATTATAAGGCACACTGAAAAATAGATGGTCTTTTTTATTTTAGTCTTTTTGTGAAAGTCCTTACTACTGTAATGAAATAGCTTAATTTGTTCTCCTTTACAAGGCTTTTGTTGTTCCTATGCTTAAAATTAAAAAAAATTAGCTTACATGACTTTTAAAACCAATTTACAGCTTCTGCTCAACACTGAATATAGGTTCTGTTAGTCTTCCTGTCTGATAAGTATAATAATGTCAGTACATGCGAATAATTTGCATGTTTATATGTATAACTAAATCACAAAGCTGATTTTTAAAATTTTACTTCCTATATAAAATAAATTTAGTAAGTCAAAATAAAAATTTAGTTTGAGTTATAATGCAGCTCATGATAAATTGATGATTTTTTCCTTTATAAATTATGAAAAGATTCTAAGATATTTGCTCAATTATGTTTTTGAAGGTCTAGAATATAGCTTTGTTTCTCTTGTGAAACTTACTTATAGGATATTGTGAGGAGGAATTCATTGAAATGCAATTTACATAAAGATTTGTGACACGAAATGGCAAAATTAGAAAGCCTTAGGTGCCCAGTGGAAGTGATAATTCTTATTTCTCATAATAATGGGAACATTGTGATACAGAAAATGTATTTTTTTCAAGTGAACAAGCAAGAAGTAGAAAAGTCAATGTCAAACATAGTGTTTCTGGTTGTCAGTCATATACTTCCAAAGGTAAGGGCAACATTGGAAGTAATCTTAAAACATATATTTGAGAATGCCAATGAAAAGGTTTGCATGTGGAGTATTACCTATGAATTCTCATTTTTTAACCCTAAAGTTCATCCTCTCTGGAGCAGGTGACCAGAAAAGGTCATGATGAACGCAGCCTTCTCTTAGTCAGTGGCATTAACTACAGACAAGGGCATGGTGCCATTAGTTGCTCTCACACAGGCAGATGGGAACAAATATAGAGACCCACAGCCACATAATATGCAGAGTGAGAGACCTTGGAACACTTAGCCCTAACTAGGAGGTCTCCATCAAATCCCTTCTCTCAGGGCTACTTCTCCTTCTCACAGCAGTCATTAATACTTATAGTTTGTTCACTTAGGGGTGGGACCCTGTGGAATTTCTTCTTCCACACACATAAATTTCCATGTCAGTTGGTGTTGCCATTGTGCCAGTCTTGTTGGGAATTCATGAGTGTACTCATGTTTTGGGCACACCAACTGGCAACAGGTGTACTGGTCCCCTAGCTCCTGCAATGCTCTGTTTCTTCCGTGTTTTCCCCTGAACTTTAGGTTCAGGGTCACAGTGCACTTGTATTCACTGGGAACGGGTGCCCTATGGCTGCTTATCCTTTTCATTCTGACCACTTGTGGATCTCTCATAATTTTCATCTGTTGCAAAAAGAGGCTTCTTTGAGGGGTGAGAGTTACACTTAACAGTGACTATAAAGTTGAGTATTTAGAACATAGAAGTTAAGTTGGTTTAAGAAGATGACAATAGTTGGTTGTCCTATCTAGCCATGGTTAGTCAGCTGTTTACAGTACTAAGCATGAATTCCCTCACACTGAGTGCCTTAAGTCCAAATAGATAGCTATTGGTTTCCTCCGTCATGAAAGGTATGGCACCACTATTGCACCACTGGGGAAATCTTGCCAGTTTGGTCATTGATGTGTTTCATAGGTTTTACTTCTGGCTACCAATGCCTATTACTCCATCTCCCTCAGCGGTGGGTCTCTGCTATGTAGAAACATACATAGCTCTGCCTGATATTCTGGGAATAAGTCAGTAGCAAGGAGGATTCCAGGTCAGTTCCTCTTCCATTCCCCCAAGTCTTGTGTCTGAAGTGTGTGGTGTCTGTAGCAATAGGGCTGTACATTCAAGTTCTAGAAGAAAACTGAGCACAATAATAATAATTTATATTGTTTGGGAACTTCCTGTAGGACCCTGACCAACAACTTGAGGGAGGGTTCCAATGACTAGCACTAGAGTTTTTTGTTAGTCAGGTCATAACTCTTTCAGGGAGTTATGTGTGTAGCTGTAGAAGAAAGTTTCTGTTCCACCCGGTCCCACAGCAGTTCAATCTCAAAAAAAAAAAAAAAAAAAAAAAAACCACACACAGAGGCTTATATAAATTATAAACTATTTGACCTGTTAACTCAGGCTTATTATTAACTAGCTCTTGCAACTAAAATTAACCCATAATTTTTGTCTATGTTTAGCCATGTGATTGGTACCGTTTTACCAGCGAAGCATTCTCATTCTGCTTCTTCTGCTTCTGAATGATGCCTTTCCTTTTCCCAGAATTCTACCAGTCTGGTTTCCACACCTATACTTCCTTGAGTGATGAATCTTTATGGTGTATAAGAGTATTTTCACTCAATATGCAGCTACATATATGAATGTGCACACACACACACACACACACACACACACACACACACATTTTGTTTCCAGCCTTCTTTCTCTCCTCTCTGCCTCCCTCTATTTTCCCTCTCTCCTTCCTTCCTTCCTTCCTTCCTTCCTTCCTTCCTTCCTTCCTTCCTTCCTTCCTTCCTTCCTTCCTTCCTTCCTTCCTTCCTCCCTTCTTTCCTTCCCTCCCTCCTTCCTTCCTTCCTTCCTTCCTTCCTTCCTTCCTTCCTTCCTTCCTTCCTCCCCTCCTTCCTTGTTTTTGGTTCTTCCTTTTGAGATAGTTTTTACTGTGTCATCCTGGTGGGCTTGAAACTCAGTGTCACTATGTAGACCAAGCTGACCCCAAACTCACCAAGATCCTCCTGTTTCTACCTCCTGAGTGCTACATTTAAAGGCATACACCTAAGTGCTAGTACTTTATAAGTATTTTTAAGTAATCTTATAACACAATATGTTTCTCCATGGCTTTTAAGAACATTTTTTGTGTTATTTATGCCTCTTTTCTCCTTGTCTCCATGTATTGACCTTTCTCCCCAGTCAAGTCCCTCCAATATCTCCTATTATCCCCTTGGTAGCCGATGTGGGATTCCCCTCTGTATGCTGTGAATACCACTGCTGAACAAAGAAACTGCCTTGGCCTGTTGATAGGGCGGAACTTAGGCAGGTGGGGAGAACTAAACTGAGTGCCGAGAGAAAGGAGACAGAGTCAGAGAGAAACCATTCTGGAGACAGATGACAGAACTTTAGCTGGTAACCCACAGCCTTGTGGCAATACACAGATTAATAGAAATGGGTTAAATTAATCCCAGTGGCCACACTAGTCAGCCATAGAGGATGGGTGGTGGTGGGGCATGCCTTTAATCCTGGCACTAGAGAGTAATATAAAATGGGAGGAGATAGTATAAGAGTCAGTCTCAGTCTGAGGATTCTTGGAGGCAGGATCACCATTTCAGACTGAGGTAGAGGTAAGAGCCAGTGGCTGGCTGTTTTGCTTTTCTGACCTTCAGCTTGAACCCCAGTATCTGTCTCTGGGTTTTTATTATTTGGGCTACACTCTACCAGTTCACAACCCTAACAATGGTGAAGGAAGGCTCCCATTCCCTACACCCTCAGCAGCCGTTGCTGTCAGTTGCTTTCCTGAGGTTGGTTGTTCTGATTGGGGTCAGATGTTATCTCAAAGTACTTTTAGTTTTCATTTTCCTAGTTGCTAAAGATGTTGAATACTTTTAAATATATTTTGTGGTCATTTTACTCTTTTTTTTTAGGGAATGCACTTGTAACAGATGTGGCCAATTTATAAATTGCATCGTATGTTTTGCTGCTTCTTTGTGTTTTAGTTCTTTGTATATTCTAGCTATGAATATTATCTCTGTTAATTTTTTTGTCCAACTTTTCTGCCTGTTAGAGAAAGTGGAGTATTAAAATCAGCTGTTAAGTTGGAATTAACTTGTGTTTTGAAGTCCAGGAGTACACTTTTGTACACTTTTTATGACACTTTTTATGGGGTGTGCCAGACTTTGCTGCATTTAGTTTTAAGATTGCAGTGCCTTCTTAGTTAATTGTTCTTTTGATCATAATGAAGTGTTCTTATTTATCTCTTCTGATTAGCTTTAGTTTGAAGTCTATTTTTGTCAGATATTAGGATGGTGACATTCTGGTTCCATTGGCTTGGAATATATTTTTTAAATAATTTTCTCTAAATTGGTGTATATTTTGAAGTTACCAGTTTTTCTTATTACTTTGTCAACAAATAATAAATCATTAAAGTCAACAAAAAGATGGATTTCTAAATTTTTAAAATTTATTTTATGTGTCTGGGTGTTTTGCCTGGGTACATGTTTGTGTAGCACCTGTATATCTGGTGCCTGTGGAAGCCAGAAAAGGGTGTTGAATTCTCCACCCATTAGTGACTACATGTGATAATTGTCTTTCTGGGTCTGGGTTACCTCACTCAAAATAATGTTTTCTAGCTCCATCCATTTTCCTGCAAAATTCAAGGTGTCGATATATTTTTCTGCTGTGTTCATTTCAATTCTTAATCTGACCAGCTAACCTGTATCTTTTCAGTGAGAAACTGAGGCCATTAGTATTTAATAGTATCATTGGAAGGTGTATGTTGATTACTGTCCTCATCTTACAGTTTGTCTTTCGTTCTAGTTCATGTTTCAGTCTTTACAGTTTCGTTTGTTTTCCATCTATAGCTTCTTGGCTCTGCTATTTCTCCCCTCGGTCCAAAGCATAGTTTCCCGTATTCTCTGTGGGATTGGTTTTGTAGGCGTGCATTATTTTAGTCTCTTTATATTGTGGGAAGTTTTTCTTTTCCCTTCAACTATGCCTGATAGTTTCCCAGGGGGAAGCCATCTGGTTGGTGTCTGTGGTACATTGCCACAGACTTTTCTGCCCTTTAGCGTTTCCATCGAGAAATCAGCTGTTACTCTGATGTGTTTTCCTATATGACATGTGATTTTTATCTGGTTTCTTTCAATACCATCTCTTAATTCTGTGTATTTAGTGTTTATAATATATCAGGGAGTTTCCTTTTTGATCCTGTCTGGTGTTCTGTGTTCAGCTGTGTCTTTCCTTATTTTGACAGTGTTCCTCAATGGTCCTGTTGATGGTCTGGTCTAAGCCATTGGCCTGGGATTCTTTTCCTCCTTTCATGCCTATAATTCATAGATTTCATCTTTTCAGGCTGCCTCAAAGCTCCTGCATACCCCTTTAGTGTGCTTCTCTCATATCTTATTCCTTGTTTAAGTCATCCAGTTCCTCTACCTTATCATTGAATATTGATTTTCTATCTTCTACTTGATTCGTTCTATTGGCATGTCTTTTCCATGTGTTTTCTAATGGAATTACTATTTTCAATTCCATCTTTATTTCAGTGTGGGCCTCTTTGACATTTCTGTATCTTTACTGAATTCAGTTTTCATAGCTTGAATTCTCTTTGTCATTTCATTCAGCCACATACTTGTACTTTCTTAGAGTTCTCTGAGGAGTGTTTTCCTTCCTCTTTAGGGTAGATGAGAAGTTTGTTCATGTTTTCTATAAACACTCTGGATTCTTTGACCACATTTATGGTTACTCATCTAAATCATGTGTCCTGGGCTTCACATACATAATTCCCATCAGAGAACATTCCTACAGGCCTGGTGGGTTCAGGGAAAACACATAATCTTGGCATGTCATATTGTTGTGAGTTTGTGATATGACCTGGTCGTGTGGGTTTCTTTCCATGGCTCTGTGTCTGATGTGAGATTCCTTCCAGCCTCTCTTCTGCAGAAGTTTTGTTTTGTTTTTGTTACTGCCCACCTTTGGTTTGGTTCAGACCAGGAATGAAGAAGTGCTAGACCAGTCCTTACAATCCTCAGTGTTAAGTTTTCATTAGAGTGCTAGGGTGGTTCCAATTTAGTAGGAACTCAGCAAACATGCAAATGTGACTTCTGACTAAGGGTTTTGTCTAGCTTCTGTGCAAACTGCCTCAGTTAATACTGCGAGTATTTGGTGGTGCAGGTGAACTGGGACCTGGAGCACTCACCCCTCCCCAGGCTAAGCTAGTATACATGGTGTATGCTAGCCCTCAGGGTCTGGGATTGTGCAGGCAGGGAATGTTCTGGAGAGCTTACAAGACAGAGTATGTACAGACTTCACGACTGAAACAATGCCTGGGTGTTAGAAAAGCAAGATCAGGAGAGGTGCAGGGGCCTGTACTAGGCTAGGCCACCACACAACCTGGGCAGCTGGAGTTAGGCCTTGGGTTGGGCGTGCTTTGGGTAGGTGACATTTTAGAGGACTCACTAGTCTTGGTTGGTGAACCAGCGTCATTTACATTAGCTACTTAAAAGAGTGGTATTGGACTGGAAAGGGTGCTTGACTGGTCTGTAGTGACCTTTTTCCTCACTGGTCTTGTGGGACTATATGGAAACAAGGATTATAATCAGCCCCTGCCTATTGATTTGGATCTGTGGACTTGGGTCTTCCACTCTACTGTTAGATAAAGGCTGGAGGATGGCAAGGGTGAAAAAGATGAGAAGCCCATTCCCAGAGAGTCTTGGGTTCATCCTGTGTACAGTTCACACTGGTGCTTGTCTACTCGGGCATACCATGTGTAGGCTGCTAGGCCAGAGTCAGCTTTAGGGACCACTCTACTGTTTCAAATAAAAAAATCCACCGCAGTCCATCACAGTGGTCCACTCTCATAATAAACAAAATACTAATCAAAACTGTTGCTGCAAGGGTTCTGCGCAATGACTTCAGATGTCACTGTTACCTGAGCTAGTCATGCTTCGAGCAAGCTGATGTCCTCATGTCTATTATGCATAGAAAATCAGGGCTGTCTTCAAAGAGTCCCGGACTGCCCTTGTCACCGCACAGACAGTCACTGTGCCTTTTGCACGGACTGCAGACTGTCATTAATAAAGCAGAACAGCTCTGGAAAACCGAGGGTGCCTTTCCCTTTGGCCTCTGATGATGACTGGGTACTCCTGCTTTAAACAATCATGTTTTATTTATGTGTGCACTGAAGTTTAGTGTGACTCATGCAACAATAGGCAAGCAGACAGAACATGTTTTGCACTGGACATGCAGCCCACACAGCTCCCGTGTCCTGCTCTGGACATGCAGCCCACACAGCTCCCGTGTCCTGCACTGGACATGCAGCCCACACAGCTCCCGTGCCCTGCTCTGGACATGCAGCCCACACAGCTCCCGAGTCCTGCTGTGGACATGCAGCCCACACAGCTCCCGAGTCCTGCACTGGACATGCCGCCCACAGAGCTCCCGTGTCCTGCTCTGGACATGCCGCCCACACACCTCCCGTGTCCTGCTCTGGACGTGGAGCCCACACAGCTCCCGTGTCCTTCTCTGGACATGCCGCCCATTAACTTTTCTAGTTCTCACCTTCTCAACCTTTGTTCAACGGAGACGCATTTTATTCTTCAACCTAAAATGATCAGAAATCTCAGTTAAAGATAAAAAACCCTCAGTGTTATTTTAATTGAAAGCCATAAGAAATTTGTGTTCTATATAAACTGGGATGATGAGACTGAGAACAAAATTCTTTCCTCCCCTGTGCACTGTTTCTTCTTTCCTTTATTTTCAAATACACTTAAATCTTTCTTTTTTGTTTTTAGTAAACATAAGCAGCTACTTGTCTAAATTGTGGAAAGTTCCCAATGTCATATATGGCATTAAAAGTGGTTAATGATATTTAGGATAGAAATTATTCACATTTTTGTTTGTGATTGTCATTCTCTTGGCTTATTAAATTTCACACATTAATTATAAATACTTGAAATTGAAAGATTGGCAAGCTTGTCTTTTTTATTTGAAGGGTTAAGATCAGGAATTAATAAAACTACATTCTCTTATTTTTCTGAAATATTGAAGTATGTTCAAAATCAAGAATCATGAATTTTTTGTGTTATCTTTTTTAAGAGATAATTTCACTGTGTAACAGCCTGGCTATCCTGGAACTTACTGTGTAGATCAGGCTTGTCTCAAACTCACAACAATCCCTTTACCTTTGCATCCTGTGTGCTTCGGTTAAAGGCATACAACACCACTGCCTGGCTAAGCACCATGCTCTTAAAAATGGATTTATTTAATTTTATTTGATGTGTATGGGAGGTTTTGTCTGTGTATGTCTGTGGACCATTTCAATGAAATGTCTGCAGAGTCCAGAGTGGCCTCTGATCCTCTGTTGGAGGTTGTTAATATCCATGTGGATGCTGCGAACTGAATCTGGTCCTTTGTGTTTAACTGCTGAGCCATCTCTTCAGTCCAACTGTCCTACTTTAAAAGCAGTTGCAATAAAGATGAGAGTGTCAATGAAGATAAATGTGTGGAAAGAACATTTGAATAAAGATACAATTAAAAATTTTCCCTTTACCTGTAAGAAATTCACACACAGATGCAATGAAATATATCTGCTCCCATTTCCTTCTCGGAGTCTCCATATCCTTTTATCCTATCCTTTTTTTTTTATACACTCAGTTCGGTTTTCAATCTGGTCATCTGTGCAGCCTCCACTGGAGCAAGGGACCCTACTAACTACTATATTCTCAGCCCTGAAAACGTGTGTGTGTGTGTGTGTGTGTGTGTGTGGTGTCTGACTGAATGGGCTATATTTAGGAATGCAGATCTATATACACATATGCATGCAATAACAATTAGTGCCAAAAGAGGCCATGAAAGGGAAGGAGGGCAGGGAGGGGTAAATGGAAAGGTTTGGAAGGAAGAAGAGGAAGGGAGAAAGAACAATGAAAAAAAGAGACCATAAATTTGAAAGACAGCTGGAGGGGTATACAGAAAGGTTTGGAGGAAGGAAAGAGAAAGTGTAAATGTCGTAATGATATTATAATCTTCAATAATACAAATTTAAAAACATTATTATTCAACCAAACTTCCTAAATGTAACATTTCTAGTAAGCCACTAAGGCTGAGGGAACATTCCAGAAGAGGAGAGGAAAAAAAAAATAACCAGAGGAAGGGGAGGATTGCTGTGACATTCTGTCTTCTGGGTATCATATGACTATCATAATCATGAGCTCAGAGCTGTGGTAATGTGCATCAAATACACACAGGATTAAACTGTCAAATTCAAGGCATAGATGGAGGAGGCCATATCCCTTACTGTGGAGCTACCAGCAGTAAGGAAAGGAGAAGTTTCTCCCTTTTATTTTCATTCATTGCTATTACACAATTACACACACACACACACACACACACACACTCACACACATGCACATTTACATATGTATACACTTACGTATGTGTGTGTTATTCAGTATGTATTATGTTATTTTATGTATGTTTCCTGGGCGGACTGTTTGGTACTGGATAATCAGTTGGTGTGCTCATCCCTAGGGAAGACTATTTCTCTCGCTCTCAGCATTTCTTAGTTGCCTGTAGTTCATTGTGTAGGGTTGCGGCCTCATGGGCTTTCTTCCACGAGTAATGATATTTTAAGCAGTAAGAAATACTTGATCAAAAGCTTGGAGTTCAGAGAACATGTAGCTTTTCAGAGATTAGTTCGGAGCTTTAGCTCTAGAGTTCAGTGCAGATATGCAGCCAGGGTAATTAAATGAGCTGCAGGACTAAGTGATGCACTGAGTGGCTCTTAGCATAGGAAGGTTCCCAGGGAGAGGGAACATTGCTTCCCTCCCTCTCTGTCTTGTGCTCCTCCTTCCTATCCTACGCTGATGTTGTTGCAATGTCTGTTGAGTACTTACAAGGGACCAAGACATTAAACTGTACCCAATATTCAAATATCAACCTACTTTACCTTTATTGCTTCCTTCAGATTTGTGTTATGCTCCTGTGTTTTAGTTTGTCAATCATGAATTAAGATGCTACACTGCCTAGCTGCTGTCGATGGCATCCAAGTAGATTGAAGGACTTCCTGCAGGTAAAGTTTGTTATCTCGTACAGCAGCCATCCAGTGCAGTTGTTTGTATCCAACTGTCCTTTATCTCTAAAAAGCTGAAAACTGTCTTCTTTGCTATGTTTCATTACGTTGCTGCTAATAATGGGAAACAGGTCAGTCTCCTATATTCTAGGTAAAAGTTACAAGTTTTTAAGTATCAATTGGAAACAAGCTTGTTTTGCCTGAAACATTATTAGTAGTGGAACATTTCTAATTTTAATATTATGTTTACCCTGACAAACTTTTGTGAATTCTAAAAAGTAAGTTTGGGGGCTTTGGAAGTCTGTAGGGGATGTGATTGCCCTGCAACCACAAGGCCCTGAGTCTGGCTCCCAGAAGTTATGTAAAAAGTTGCCATGTCCCATTGTGTGGCGTTTGAGTGAAAACGGCACCCATTTGGAGTGGCACTATTAGGAGGTGTGGCTTTGATGGAGATGGTGTAGCCTGGTTGGAAGAAGTGTGTCACTGCAGTGGGTGGGTTTTGTGGTCTCCTGTGCTCAAGCTATGCTCAGAGCTGGTTCTGCTTTCTGCAGATCAAGATGTAGAGCTCTCATTTCTTTCTCTAGCACTATGTCTGACAGCATGCCGCCATGAACGTAGTAGACTACACCTCTGAAATTGTAAGCCAATCCCAATGAAATGTTTTCCTTTATAAGATTCGCTGTGGTCATATGTCTCTTCACAGCAATAGAAACCTTCACTAAAAATGTTGGCTGTTCAATATCAAACTGTCAGTACTGAAAGCAAACACTGAAGTAACAGGAGACAGACAGAGTAGGCTGTATTTAGGATTATAGGTGTATATATGTAGATTCATGCAAAACAGTTGCTGTGCACCGCGTCCCCGTGTCTGCGCTCTGTGCACTAGAACCCAGTTCGGGAGCTTCGGGCAAGGGGCTGGAGGTTAAAAAACACAGACACACACAGACAGAGAGACAGTGACACGGGTCATCCTTGAATTCCCCAAGAATGCCCCCCTTATTATGTTCAGGGGCAGATTATATAGAGATAGGCACGCCCCAGCCAAACCCACCAGAAACCACTCTCCTGCCATCAGGAACTCCTGAAAATCTCGTGCTCAGAGCAGTTGTAGGCACTCAGATCAAGGGATTACAAGAAATTCAGGATCTGGGGTCTCACTGCTCCCAACATACAGTGAAAACTGAGACCATGAACTTGAAAGTGAGCAAGAAGGAGGCTATGTGAGTGTCTGAAAGGAGGAAAGGGAAGTGAGACATCTATAATTAAATCACAATCTCAAAAAGTTTCAAAATATTAAAACACAAAATCTGGTTGTGGGATCTTTTTCCCAGGGCTGCATGGTGGAGGCAGGAGGAACCCATGCACCAAGGGTGTGTGCCCTGGGTGTGTGGGCAGGTCAGGAGACAAGCTGCAGGGGTTCTGCCCTGTGGGTTCTGGAGATTGAACTCAGGAGGCATGGCTTGGTGGCAGGCACCTTTACCTCCTGAACCTCTCCGCCAGCCTTCAGTAGGATTGATAGAACATGTTTCTTGGCTGGCTTGCTAGATATTTACTAACGTTGCTCTTCTGGGCAGACAATCAGGTCATGTTCCCACCAGTCTTTGGGTGACTTCTCTCTTAGTGGCTTTCTTCCTGCAGGGTACTGCCGTGATTTCAAAAAGTAGGTGTGATGGACGCGAAGTGATTCCTCTTTGGGAATTGTTTGGACTCCCTGGTGATTACATAGCTTGAGACTTGCTGCTTTTTTTTCTTCATCAGGTTCTATGTTTATGCACAATAAGCTCTTATGTATATATCACATACACATATCTACACACCTAGATCATATGTATAGATATCACCTTAGCCTCCCAAATTTGAAAATTCTCATGAAAATAATTGAAATGTCTCTCTGTTTTCTATAAAAAGGCTGAGTACTGTGTATTCTGAGGACAGCAGCCTAGCTGTTACCCTTGCCTCTTTTCTTGACTGTTTTGCTGTTCCCAATTTCTTCCCTATCAAATTAATTCAACATAACATATTTTCTCAAATTCCAGCCCCACAAATAAAGACATATGCAGACTCATACCTACCTATGATGTGTGCATATGTAAATGTTACCAGTTGGTAGTGATAGATTTGACAACTTACAGACCACAGTTTCATATGGAGCACCAGCTGCTGTGTCTGCATGACTTTTCCACCTCTGCCTTGTTGATCCTCAAGGCCCTAGGCTTCTGTTATTTCTTCTGAGTCGTAAATCTTCTGTGATGGAAAATTCTCGTCTTCACTTACAGCAAGACAGTGCGTCTTCCAGTTCCCAGCACGTATATGAACACAGCAATGTTAAATGTCCACCTTGTGACTCCCAGTGTCAACGTGAATCAAGTACTGTTTGATTACTTTCTTGCCTTATTGGATATTATGGGAATGATTAAATTTAGAAATTAGTAAATTTGTAAAGCACAGTAATCTTTATAAAGTACAGATGACGTGTATAGTCTTTGTTATTATGTATATATTTTTAACATCTAAAAGTATTATACTTAATTTATTTTTATATTAACAATATTTTTATATTACAATCCTTTAGTATATTAAAATCATCTTTAAATGTGAATACTATTATCCTGTATCACGTTATGTGATGTGTGTATAACTCAGACTAGAGGTTTTAGCAGTCTCTTGTCCTTTCTTATTAATGTATTTCTATTTCCACAAAATTGAATACAGTATCTGATATAAATTTTTACATTTTAAAATACTGTTATAAAAACTAAGATTAGATTTATCTCTTTATTAAAATGTACCAATATTGTAAAATCATACAATAATATTTCAATGTCTTCAAACACAGCAACATTTCTCCGTTAAGAGTCTTCATATCAAAAGTTCAGTTCAAATCCTGTTTTTTAATATAAGATGGGAATGATGCTGTTCTAAATGTGCATTTTAACAGAAATGTCAGAAATGGCATTCATCAGTCCATGGTCATGAGATACTGCTAATGTTGCTGGAAACATTAATGTGCTATGTAATTTGTAAAGTGACCAGCACTATAAACATAACCTTTGCTCCATGGACATGACGTACGACTTGAATAATGGCCCCAGAGGCTTATATTTGAATGGTATAATATATTTTTAAATAATAGGTTTTGTGGTAGTTCAATGACAAGAAATGGGCAATTCTTACCTGCTTTTAAAACATAGCTTTTAAAAAAAATCTTGGAAATGTTTACTTCTAAAAAAGCAATAATTGTGGGCTAATTTAATCATGAATTTTCATAAAACCCAAATATATTTTAGTCACTGTTTGTCTTTGTTTCTATGACTACATATTTAAAAATGAAATAGAGAAAGTAAAACAAAAAATAACCTTTCCTGATTATTATAGAGAAATCCTCATTAAAGCACAGTTGCAATATAACTACTACACATTTTGATTTTTATAATCCAATAAGATGAATTATTTAGAAAAAAATTTACCAAATGGAACAAACAGTGACATAATGCAGTCAATTGTGAAATTTATACTTTTCCCTTAGTTTATTCCTACCCAATAAATGTCTGAATATGGGCGTTTTTGACAACCGTTTCAGTTTATCATGTGGAAATTTATCTTATAATGAATAGTTTTGTAAATCAAAAAGTTTTAATTCTGAAAGGAAGTTATAAAAGGCTGGCGCAGATAGCATAGCTGTGAAGAGTGTTACTACCCCTGCAGAGCACAGAACCCACAGGGGAGCTCCTGTGTGGCTGGTGGTTTCAGTTTTAGGGATCTGATGTTCTCTTCTAGACTTCATGGGCACTAGGCACACATCACACACACACACACACACACACACACACACACACACTCATACACATAATATTAAAAGCAGCAGACCTTTAAAAATAAATAAAAGCTGGTGGGAAATGGAGAATGAGGTTTATTTAAGTATTTCTTGATATATTTTATATGAAGTTGAAATTTCAACCAGTGAATATTGTTGTCACTCGCTTATAGCTAGTATACATTTTTTTTGTGTTGGACCAAATTTTGTTGACTGTTGTCTTGATGGAGCACATGACTTGCCACCTCTTCTCAATGGTTGTTTTAGTGTTAGCTTATTTAGTTTGAAGAAAAATCACTTGCCCCTGAGAAGTGTACAGTGTAACTAGTTTAAAGAATAATATTGTCAATATTTTCAGAGCTTGTGGTTTTACGTTCTTTAAGACCTTATAAAATTATATATATATATGATAACTATAATAACTTCAGTTTATAACCTAATGACATTAAAATACTAAATAAACTACCTGGGCATAGGTTGCATACCTTTAATCCCACCTGGGAGTAGAGGCTGGCAGATCTCTGTGAGTCCTAGGTTAACCTGGTCTGTATAGTGAGTTACAGGACAGCCAA
Source organism: Arvicola amphibius (assembly GCF_903992535.2). Classification (NCBI taxonomy): domain Eukaryota; kingdom Metazoa; phylum Chordata; class Mammalia; order Rodentia; family Cricetidae; genus Arvicola; species Arvicola amphibius. The sequence continues at coordinate 8,302,611 of NC_052059.1, read as the reverse complement.
GGCCATGCAGTGCAATCTTGTCTCAAAAAAACTTTAAAATTTAAGAAATTAATTTACAATTGAATATTGTACTTCATGTTTTGCATATTATCTCATGGTATTTTTGTGACCTGCTGATTTATATTTTAACATGATTACTGTATAGTTTGTGTTATATGGAAAACATTTTTCTTATCTGCCTTATTGATGAACATCTTCCAGTATGGTGAATTTAGAGACAAAGAATATTGCTATAGTAACTGGCCATGGCAGAAAACAAAATGGGAAGTATTTACATTGTCTGAAGTCATATTTGTGGGAAGGACTCAAGAAAGGAAATTAACAAAGAAAGTAGCTCAGCACTTTAGACAACTAATTAAGAGTAAAACCAACATGCAGGATGTCTGGTTGTTTTCATTTTTATTTTCTTGACAGAAGGGGACAGGTGAAGAAGCACCCTTGAGCAGCTGCAGTGGAATATTATTGGGGGACAGAAGATTCATCCATCCATTCAATAAATATTCATAGGGCAAATGAGCAACCACTATTTTCTTGCATTGTGTTAAGTCTGTGAATGACAAAAAAAGAACACTTGCCTTGTATAAGTTAGTCTACATTAGTGCTTCGAAAAAATAAAGAGAGCAGGGTGAAGAGGACCAGAACTACTTCAAGGTTGCAATTTTAGATGGGCTATTCAGAGAAAGGGCAATATTATAGCAAAGGTTTGAAGTGGAGGAGTTAGTCACATGCTTATCTGTGGGAAATACTTCATAGTAAGAGGGGATAATCTGGAGGTAGGAGAAAGCCTCAGGTGCCAAGGGTAGCAGCCAAGAGGCAGGTACAACTTCATTGACGTGATGTATAGTGCAGGGAGGGGGAAGGGATACCACAGAGGCAGCAGGGGACTGAACAGGGGGGCCATCCAGGGTCTCTTCTGAAACAAGAGTTTTTCCACATATGCCCTTGATTTGAAAAATTGTCTGTAGTCTTTGGACCAGGTATGCTAGGGTGGTATTAAACCTAAGTCTAGCCAGGAAATTGTTTTCATAATTCAGAAGAGATATAATGTTTTAGGCCCAACTCTTTGCAGTGGAGGCAGTAAGTCACTGTCAAAGTCAGGACATGTGATCCTCAGTGTCCCTGGGCATAGCGGATGGTAGTGATCATAGCATGGGCCTGGTGTAGTGGAATATGTGGGCGTGTCTGTGCAGCAGCTGCCTGAGGCACTGTGGAATCCCTGAGGCCACCTGGGGGATCGTGATGGCTCGTCTTTGACACGGGTTTGATGAAGATTTGTGTGGAGCAGCCAGCAGACTGTTCTACAGCCTGGCTTTTAAAATGATGGAAATATTTCTACAATAAAACATGTCTATAAAACCTCATAATAATAACCTACCCATACATTTGATAGCTCTAGAACAGCAAGAAGGAATAATACCCAAAAAGAGTAAGTGGGAAAAAAAATGAACAAATGCAGGGTTGAAATCAAACTCATAGAAACAAACCAAATATACCATGTTTACATATGAAAAATAATTTTGACAAAATAGCTTATGATTCCTTGATTCTATATGATGAAACATATTTATAATATTTAGCATAATTTAAAGATGAAGGTTATTCAGAGAAATGGGTAGTACCCAAAGTCAGTTTGAGTAAAATCTAGAGCAACCTGAGCATCATGAAGAGAATTCATGCAATTAGGCAGCAGTAAATAAAGCTGAATACTTCTAATTAAACTGAAGATCATGAGTTTGGAAGGAGATATTTGTTTTAGGCAAAAAGACACACCATAGATACATAAAAATTAAAAGCAAAATTAAAACTAATGGCTCAGCCCATGATTTTCTCAGTGGTTTAAGAGTTACTGAAGTCTAATTTGAAAGATTGCCAAAATATTTATAAGCAGGGCTACATTTGCCAGTGCATACTGATTGAAAATGAAATAATTTCTGTTCACCAAGCAATGTTAATAGCTGTCAGTCATTTAAATAATAGGCTTTTCTTGTAACTTCTTTTTATCTCTTACAAATATTTGTAGTTTTATAATGAACAATTTTTATCAAATTAAAATTTTCACACAGCATTATAGTCTATTATAAGCCATTAAATACAGTTTATTAAAATGTAGAGAGTTCTTAATATTTGAACTGATATTTTTGTACCCTTGGGGAAAGAGCAGATTAAGGTGAGAATACTGCACTATCATCCTTGACATTCAACTGACAGAGTGATAAAGGTATAACCGGAAGTGAGATTCCTCCTCTTTCCTCAAACAGAGGAGCTATGTTTTACAACTACTCTCCAGTGCAGCCTTTCATGATGGGAAATTATCCATGCATATCTTTATGCTTTCAACATAAAATATGTCTAGTTGTAAATGGAATATAGATGCTATAGCTTTTATGCAGAAGGCAACGGGCTTCAAATGACACCTCTGCATCCTGTGAGTTATAACAGTAAATAAATACATGGTAATTGTTGGATAGCTATGTTCTGATTTTTTTTATTCCAAAGTAATTTTGCCTACGGACAAACTTTGTATAAACAAAGATAATTGAACTTTTGCACCCCAAAGGATATTGTTCTCTTATACTAGTAATTTGCCTTCATCCCCTCAGGATGTAAGCTTGACTTGAATGTTAATTTAGAACATGTATTCCATATTTTTCCTTAAGTAGGAATACATTGAAGATAATTCATAAAGAGAGGACTGCTCTTTGCAGTGGGAAAATATTGATTGTGAGTGGATGGAAAATACGCTTAGGAGTTTAAGGAGTAGGGCTAAAGAGTTTGGAAGTCCAAATTTTGATCCTGTTTTTAGACTTGTTTGCTGGGCTTCAATTTCCTTGCTGTGTAAATAGAAAATAATAGAACCTTCCTCAAAGTAGTAATTGATAGAGATTGACTGCTCTAACTCCCATGAAGAACCTACTGTGGTGAGAACTTACATAATAAGCACATAGGATATGTTAAAGTTACATTATAAGCACATAGCATGCGTTACCCTTCTTTATTTATAGTTTTCCTCTCAATATGTAGCAGTTTGTAAACAACTGGAGTTTTTTGGTGTTTGCATTATTTTAAGACTTTGTTTTCCCACTGTTAGAAACACTGCGGTGGCTTGATGGGGGAAGGGTCTTGGTGGAACCAATTTCTAGATCTTTCCAAGGGTCATTCTGCCCATGAATTTGCCAGCAGTCGAGTTGTAAGTGCTTAGCACAGCCAAGTATACTCTGAGCGGCAGCTTAGAGTGCCCTTGGGTAAATACTAAAAATTGGCATTGTTTAAATCAGGATCTGTTGCTGCCTTGCTGGCAATGAGAGAGTCTCAAGTAGAGTTGCACTAATGCTTTTGAGTTGTAATGCCTTGTCCTTCATCATAGTCGAGGCTGATATTAACACTAAGATCTAACAGACTGACTGATGAGATGTCAAGGACGGAGTCCATAAAACATTACTCAATGGATGGTTTAAAATAAGGTTATTCTATTTCTTAAGATAGCCATTAAATAAATTATATGGGTTCTTGGTGGTTGGCAGAATTTGAGATAAAATTTGATCTAAGCTAATACTGGGTTTTTTTGGAAGGCAGTGTTGTGTGTGTGTTTTGTAAATATGTGTGTGCATAAGTAAGAGTGGATTCACTTGCCTTTTGTGTGCATGTAGAGGCCAACGGTTGACCCTGGGTACCTTTCTCTATTGTTCTTTATCTTATTTTAGAGAGAGGATCTCTCAGTAAACCTGGAGTTATTATATTGTTTAGTCTGTCTGGTCAGCAAGACCTCCAGAGCTGCCCAGTCTCACTCCCTAGTACTGAGGGTTTTGGTGGGTGTTTGAGACACAAACTCAGGCCTTTCTGCTTTTGCAAAAAGTCCTTTAGCTACTGAGCCTTTTCCTTAGCTTCCCAGTATGATAGTTTTATTTAGTTACTGTTGTAAATTATTGTTTCATAAAATTATATATGTATCTAATAGCTTAATTTCTTTTCTGTTATTATATGAAAACCATGATTAGTCACCTAAAAGGCATTGACAGTGGGTTATCTGTCTACACAATGAAAAACTTGCTAATTTTATACGTTGATGCTTACATACAACACAACCATTTTAAAAATCACATACTGACAGAAATGGTCACTAGTGTTTTTGAAAGTTGTGTGCTGGGAATCCCCTTCCCAAGTCATTCATAGATGGTAGGGAGATAGCCACAGCATCAAGAAGGAAGACTATCACCATGCACACTTCTTTAACGTTTGTGCTAGGGACTAGAGAGTTGGCTGAGAGGGTAATGGTGCTGGTTGTTCCTATGGAGGACCTGGGTTTGATTGTCAGCACCCACAGGGTGTTCCTAAATTCCCTCTAAGTCCAGTTCTAGCTGACCCAGTACTCTCTCCTTAACTCCACAGGCACCAAGTGTGCATGTGGTAAACAGACATGAATGAGAGCGAGCAAGATACATATGGACATAAAATAATATAAGTAAACCTTAAAATGATTTAAAATTTGTGTTTGTTGTGCTTGCCTCCCAGCTGTAGTCCTAGGACAGTTCTTTTTTTTTCCTCATTTTTTTTTATTAAAGATTTCCATCTCCTTCCCTCCACCTCCCCCTTCCCTCCCCTCCCTTCCACCCATACCCCCACTCAACCCCTCTCCAAGACAAAGAGCCATCAGGGTTCCCTTCACTGTGTTAAGTCCAAGGTTCTCCCAGCTCCCCCTAAGTCCAGGAAGGTGAGCAACCAAACTGACAAGGCTCACAGTGAGCCCGTTCATGCTGTAGAGGTCATGTTCATTGCCGTTGTCCTTGGTTTCTCAGTCCTCCTCCACCGTCAGCCACATTCAGAGAGTCCGGTTTGGTCCCCTGTTCCATCAGTCCCATTCCAACTGGACTTGGTGGTCTCCCGTTAGATCTGTCACACCGTCTCAATGGGTAAACGCACTCCTCACGGTCCTGACTTCCTTGCTCATGATCTCCCTCCTTTTGCTCCTCATCGGGACCTTGGGAGCTCAGTCCGGTGCTCCTATGTGGGGCTCTGTCATTTTCTCCATCCAATGCCAGGTGAAGGTTCTATGGTGATATGCAAGATATTTATGCAGATCTAGGCCAACTGCTTGAACTCTTTTTACAACAAACCTATGTTGCAAATTTATATTACATTATCTATGTGTTTAGCACCTCCTATTCAATGTATTTAGTATAATTCCTATTTTAATGAGATCATACGTTTTCGTGCAGATGAAGACAGTTAACAGTGCAATTGTTCTAGAAAGAAATTTTATAGCACTTAGTTAAATTATGTCTTAACTTCCGTTTTTGTATATTGGAAAAAAGGGCTGATAGCATTCTTTGTGTAATAGCGGGGTCTGGAGACATTCTGGATATCCATGGTCAAAGGAAAGGCCAAGAAAGGGCACAAGAGTTGGCTTAAGGAATGGTATGAATCCGTGGGAAAGAACAAATCGTGCACAGTGATTAGGATAGACTTTAGAGACCCAAATTTGAATGGGGAGATGAAGCAAGACAATGGGGCATATAACACAAGGAAGTAAATATTTAAAAGTATACATAGCTTAAAAGTATATGTAAAAGAAAATTCCTCATAATATTCTTATCTGTACTTTTTATTTCTTATTTTTGTTTTACTTTTATTATTTCTTAAGCTTTCCTGGAAGGCGGACACTACAAAGGTGAAGGGGTGGATACAGAGGGACTTGGAAGTGGTGGCATTGGGGTGCATAATGTGAAATTATCAAGAAATCAATAAAAATTACGTTAAAAAACAAATAAATTTGGGAGAGAATTTCAAAGTGAAAAGAATTTTACCTCAAGGGAAAGTCTCTGTGATTATTTTTAATATTTAACTAAATGCACATGCTATAAATCACAGATATTCTCAGTTCTAATTTAAATCAAATTAAAATGACAGCATTATTTGTTATCCCACTGTTTAATGAATTCAACTCTTCTTTGGTTTTAATAGAAGGGATAGAGTTCCTTTTTTCTTTTTGTTTTAAAGTTCCCTAGAGTTAAACTGTGTTAAAAGTCTTTAAAACAGTGTTTTTGGTGTTCTTTACTTGAAATACTTTTGTTTTAGAAGTCTAAGTGACATTTTTACTGGCTGGAGGATGACCAGAAAGGCTTGTTAATAGTCCAGGATAGAGCAGAAGCAAGAGAGTATGTTTTAGTAGTGATGGCAGAGAGTAGGGGAAGGCTTTGAGAGAGTTCAGGTGGATGGTGGAGCAGGACTTGGAGGAGCGAGGACGGAGGTGGCTGAGAGCTTCTTCATAACAACACATTGTCCTTATTTCGTTTTCGATATCAGTTTTTCTTTTATTTTAAAATATTGTATCCAATTTTAAATATATACTTAACCCATGAATATTTGGTATATAAAAATGCCTTATTCATTCCTCTTTGTTCAGATGGCCCTCTGTTAGCACAATTTTGTTTTACCTGTAGCCCATGCTTAGCCAAATGGTCCTATTCTTATGTGGTTCAGTTTACTTCAGTTGTGAGGGAACTTGGAAAATGAGGACAGTCTGGGTTCCATCTCAGGCCAAGTCTGAAAGTCGTGACTGTTCTCCAGTAGCTTAGCGTCTATTGTGGATGACACAACACTGAATACAACCTACAGGTCTTTGCTGGGGTGGGGCTGAGAGACCGTAAAAAAGACCCTGGACTTGGAGGTGGGTAGCTGGACGTAATGAAGACAGTTTTGTACATGTGTACATGTGGCGGTGGGCGGTTTCCACTGCCGCAGAGGGAGATAGACTCTGGTGTGTTCCAGGAAAGCATCACTAAAGCTTGCCCAGGTGTGAGCAGTGGGGAGCTTGGAAAAGAGCATCTAGGATGTGCAACGTCTTCTAATGTCTAATCTCTCAGCACTAAGATGGTGTTCTTTCTCTTTCACAAGTTTTCTCTTTAGTCTTCCTATTTTCTTTTTTTATTTCATCTGATGCTGTCACTTCTCTTCCTTTTTCTCTAGTCTCCTTTCTCCTCACTTCTGCCATAATTGTTTTTAAGTCATTATTTTTGCAGACATTGCTCAAGAACATTATTTTATATTTTTATACCTTTTAGCCTTTTTAAATATCTATTTTTCATCTTTTAAAGATGAGATTTAAGAAGCTTTTTTTTTAAAAAAAAAAATCTCATTTAAACCAGCAATGGTGGTACATGCTTTGATCCCAGCATTCGGAAGGCAGAAGCATGTGGATCTCTGAGTTTGAGGCCAACTGGTCTATAGAGTGAGTTCCAGGACAGTTAGGGTTACACTGAGAAACCCTGTCTTGGAAAGAAAATCTAACTTAAAAATTTAAGTGTTTAGTTTATTAAGATGGCTAGTAAAACTTTAAACTTTTATCAAAAAGTTGTCTTTTTGATAATGAAAATATTTTCAAAAATAAAATTTCATTTGATAACCATTTACCATATGGCTTAGATTTTAAATATGTGTTTTATATCATATCTAATTTTATATCATCTCTAATCTTATTGTTGATTTCCTTCTTTAAAGTTACTGATACAGTTTTTTTCTCAGCCTCTGAGAAAATTTACTGCAGTTAGAATGACCTTCAGATATCAGTGGTTTGTCTCCAATAGAGTCTGAGTCTTTATGGTAAGATATGTTTGATCCTGCCTTGGGAAAAGAACCCTGCTCTGGTATGCTAATCTTCTAGGGCAGAGAAGGTTGTCTTGTACTGACTCCTGTGATTTCTATTTCCTCTCCAATTTTTCCTGACAGAAAGAGGCTTGTGACCAAGCTCTGATGTCCTACAGGAAAGGCCGAGTGTGTTTTGAATGATGGTTCTGATATTCTTTTTTAAAAAAATGGTTGCTTTTTGTTGAATTTCACTCCCCATAAGTTCCCCCAAAAGATATGTGGGATTTGGGCTATCAGTACCACATCATGAAATATTGATTCCACAGAGACAATTAAGTTAAAATAAGACCATTAGACTGGGTTCTAATCTTATATGACTGATGTTTCTATTTAATAATATCAAATAGAAGGCATGTAGGTTGGTTAGTAGCTTGTTTTACTTGCATGCTAAAAGCTGATTTGGGTTCTTAAGCAGTGTGTTAACTACACACAGAATCACGTAAACCAGGTATGGTGGCTCAGGCCTGTAATTCCACTGTTTGGGAGCTGGAGGCAGGAAGAATCAGGAGTTTAAGTTCATCTTTCCTTGAGGTCAGGCTGAGAGATATAAAGCTCTGTCTTTTTTTTTTTTTTTAAATAATAAACAGCAATGAAAGTCAATCTGGTCACAGAAATATGTGCTTTCTAATTTTCTGTCAACTTGAAAGAAGGTAGAGTGATCTGTGCGGAGGGACCTCATTGAGAAAACGCCTCTGTAAGACCCGGCTGTAGGTGAGCACTTTCGTAAGCAGTGATTGATGTCCATTGTGGGTGATGCCATCCCCGGGCTGATAGTCCCGGTTTCTTTAAGAAAGCAGTCTGAGCGGCACCCCTCCTTCATCTCTTCTTCAGCTCCTGCCCCCAGGTTTTCACTCAGTATACCGTGCGCGTCTAGATGTGTAAGTCAAAGAAACCCTTTCCTTCCCAAGGTGCTTTTGAGCCTGGTGTTTCTTAGCAGCCTTAGTAACCCTAACTAAGACAATAGGGATACAGACAGAGGATCACAGGATGATATCGATAAGGGGAGGAGTTTCTGAAGCCAGAAGAGAGGAACATTGAACATTTTCTCCCTCACATTTCTCTGAAGTAATCAAACCTAACTGATTTTAGACTTTAGCCTTCAGAACCATAAGACAGTAGGTTTTACTCTAAAAGCCACCCAGTCTGTGACACTTCATTACAGTAGCCCAAGGACATGAGTACCATTGTGTTTAAATTTTCCAATATGCTTTTTAAATTTTTTTCTTATTGACTTCCAATTCATTACATGTTTATTGTAATATTAAGCCAATTAAAATCGCTACTTTTTAAAGGTTTTTATTAGGCTATCACAATGAGTTTAAATTTTGTTTCCAAATATTAAATTATATATTTAAAACCAATTTTGTGGTTACTATAGTTTTCTCTATTCAGAAACAAAGAAAATCTTGTGATTTTTCTAATTTAATATCCTGAGTGTGGTGTGAAGTATAGTTATATAGAAATAAATCTTTGTATTTTCAAACACATAAATAACACAAATATCTTTGATATTTGCAGTATGCCATCGTTTATAAAGTACGCCTTTCTGCAAGCAGTTGCATCTGTCTCATAACTTGCCGTGGCGAGGTTGATTGAAACAGCACTGTTCTGGCTGTGGCGTGGATCATCCCCTCCCCTCCCCTCCCCTCCCCTCCCTCCCTCCCCTCCCCTCCCCTCCCCTCCCCTCCCCTCCGCTCCCCTTTATTCCCCTCTTTTTCTTTTCTTCTCTTTTCTCCTTCATTTTCTTTATCATTATTTTTTAAGTGAACCAGCACAATGATTTCCAACAGATAGTTCTCTGTTGATCTAATTCCCAAACACACCTTGGAAGTGAGAAATATGTACTTTCTTTACAAGTGTGCCTGGGACAGGTGTGCCTAACACAGTTCAGCTGGGAATGGTGATGGGCAAAACAGCTACCCAGGAGAAGGAAGCCAGACTATGGCGGTGCTGCTCTGTTGTTGCAAATGTTTACCTGCCATCCGATGGCATTTTTACCCAAGTGTTTCGATCTCCCTTGCTCTGAGTCATCCAAATGCTTTTTATGCTCTGACCTCTGTTCCAAGAGTTGCTCCAGTTTAAGGATTCTGCCCATTTTATCTCACGGGCTATGGACTCAAAACAATGTTAACTTCCCTCTTTACACCTGTAAAAAGTGTATAAAGTAATTAATATGACCAATTTTGTATCTTTAAGAATAGCTATTTTCAAATAGCAAGCAAGCATGGGTAAGAAATTGGAGCAAGTCTTTCCAGTTGGACTGTATTAGAATTCCATCTACATTTTAATTTGGTTCCTGCTGTGTGGATATGTGAGACTGAATCTATTACCTGGCTCAGTGGTCTTTTCAGACAATTTCCCTTTCTCATTCTCATTTTATTGTGAGAGATCATCAACACACTATAGAGGGCCGCACATCCAATTTTGACGACGTTCATGAGGCCTCGATGACTGTAACTTTCCATTAAGAAAACAAAGCTGAATCTCAGAATCAGAACCAATGGCGTCTGTGCTGTTGAAGAGATTGCTCTTGATTAAAGGAACTGCTTGCAGAGCAGGACGTGAGATTTTCTAGTTTGACTTTTCTTCTTTACTGAATCTTCATTTGGGTACTGCACAGAAGAAAACTGTATAGCAATTGCCCCCCTGGGAAAGGGCCTGGTTTCACAGCCGACATTCTGCGTTCCCTTCAATGCTACATTGGCTTGCCTGCTTTTGCTGATCACAATCCACCTGCTGTGATTTCATTTGGAAAGACTTGTTTCTCCGAGTGTTTGCTGTGACTTCTGCTTTAAACACAGTCCTTTCGTGCCTTTAATGCAGTTAATCCTTACTGGGAAGCAGTTTAATAGACCTTCGGTGTAAAGCTTAGGAACATTAATTTAGTTTTGGTTTATTTAATTCATTGCCACGGTCTACAATTTCAGGATATGTCTGGAAGTTAGAGAAATGGTGTTAGATTATAATAATGTGGCATTTCATTTTCTCTTGCTGCCCAGAAGTTTGATGAAATACTCTCCTGGGGTAGAATAACTAGCAGTTATTGATTCCGTTTGCAGCCAGGGCTCTCGTCTCCATCTTCAAAACTGTCCGCTTTTCACCAGGTACCTGGAACCTCTATTCTGTCTCCAGGATCAGTTTTTCCCAACTCACTCTGTCTTTCCTCTTGCTATTTTTGACATTTTCTTCTTGATATACAGCTTACTCCTTCCTGTCACTTCCTTTTAATACTTTCATTACGGCAACTGCCTCTTAACCAGCCTAACAACTGTAGATTTTTGTAAGATAACAGATGAAGATTTTAAATTATGCTACTCATATGTCAATTCTCCAGTGTTTTGTAGTTTCTTCTACTTAAAATACCATCTGGTATTCATAGCTTTAAATGTCCGCTATAATCTCCATTATATCTATGCAAAGTTATCTCTTATCAATGGCAATCGTTTCTCACTTACAGGAGGTCCCATTCCCTGAATTCTGATTTTCAATATTGTCACTTTTCAGAAGTGAAAAATTGCTTATGCTACTTGTACCTGTGCCCATATTACATCCCTTAGTACAGTGCCTAACCATGGTAGATGTTAAATTAATGGGACCTTAGAGTTTTGTGTTTTTACTTCTCGGTATAAGTCAATGTGATCTTTAGTTGATAGGAGAATGGCTTCCCTCGCATTCTACTTCAGACCTTCCAGGCTCGGAACGGGACTCGCCTCATCCGTGCCTCGCTCCAACTCTTGATTTGCAACCTCTACTGATGTAACTAAAGCTCCCTGACCTCATTCCTTCATCTGCGAGGTGGAGATAACCTGTCCACAAACAGTAAAGAGTTGTTATGAGATCCAAATAAAGGAGTCTGGGTTTGGCGTTTTCAAAGAATGATGGATACACTGCTGTCAATTACATGTATGTGCAATTTATCTTCCCAGGTTGATAACCACACCAAACATTTTCAGAACTTGAAAAAATTATATAGGGAAATACATCTTAATTGCAGAACTCGATTTTTAGCCTTACTCCTAGTAATTGCCAAAATATATGTTCTCTTTATGTCGACACTCTTTGTAGCTACATAGATACTTTTGTACTATTGAATTGGTATGTTAAAATATCATGTAAAGTGCTGGTGATAGTATGAATATTGAATTTGCTAAATATTTTAATATCAATAAATCTATTAATACAAATCCACATCTGCATAGCCATACAATGTATGTTATTAAATAGCCTTGCTCTGCTAGTTACTTTCATCACTTATTAAACATTGAATAAGCACAATTTAAATTCATCTAGTGACTGTAATATATCCATTAAGCGCTGGCCAAAAAAATTAGTATAAGCACATCTGGTTCATTAATATGATAATGTATACATGCTGAATCACAATTAAAATTATTTCTAATCTTGTCCAACTTACATTTGATCCACTCTTGGACTCTTTCCATCTTCCCTTCTGTTATCTAAGCTTCTGTTCACCCATTAACTACAAATTTTTTTCTGAATGGCTTTGATATTTAAGTGTTTTAATATTATTATTATTTTACAATTCTTAATATAAGAGTAAAAATATTTCAATTTTGAAAATCCAAGGGCATTTCTAGAATTCCAAAAGTATCTGGAACTCTGGAATTGATTTGAACAACACCATGCTTTCAAAATAAGGAAAAGAATCTGGGTTTTCTATTTTGTAGCAGATTCTTCATTGTCTTCTGTAACATTTGTGCCCTAGTGAACAATACCAACAAAGGAAATAACTGAGATAGAAATTCAAATGACAGTTATGGTTGTGGAATATTTAACTAAACAGAGATGTGTTACATTTGTTTATGCGGTGGAGTATTACTTTAACTGTGTGAAGGTGTGTTACTTTTGTTTGTGCTGCATTTGTTTAACAGTGTAAGGATGTGTTACATTTGTTTATGTTGTGGAATAATACTTTAACTGTGTGAACATGTGTTACTTTTGTTTATGCGGTGGAGTATTACTTTAACTGTGTGAAGGTGTGTTACTTTTGTTTGTGCTGCATTTGTTTAACAGTGTAAGGATGTGTTACATTTGTTTATGTTGTGGAATAATACTTTAACTGTGTGAACATGTGTTACTTTTGTTTATGCGGTGGAGTATTACTTTAACTGTGTGAAGGTGTGTTACTTTTGTTTGTGCTGCATTTGTTTAACAGTGTAAGGATGTGTTACATTTGTTTATGTTGTGGAATAATACTTTAACTGTGTGAACATGTGTTACTTTTGTTTATGCGGTGGAGTATTACTTTAACTGTGTGAAGGTGTGTTACTTTTGTTTGTGCTGCATTTGTTTAACAGTGTAAGGATGTGTTACATTTGTTTATGTTGTGGAATAATACTTTAACTGTGTGAACATGTGTTACTTTTGTTTATGCGGTGGAGTATTACTTTAACTGTGTGAAGGTGTGTTACTTTTGTTTGTGCTGCATTTGTTTAACAGTGTAAGGATGTGTTACATTTGTTTATGTTGTGGAATAATACTTTAACTGTGTGAACATGTGTTACTTTTGTTTATGCGGTGGAGTATTACTTTAACTGTGTGAAGGTGTGTTACTTTTGTTTGTGCTGCATTTGTTTAACAGTGTAAGGATGTGTTACATTTGTTTATGTTGTGGAATAATACTTTAACTGTGTGAACATGTGTTACTTTTGTTTATGCTGCAATTTGTTTAATTATGAAAAGATGCGTTGCTGTTTTACCTTGCCTGGCCAAGGTACATGATAGGTCGAATAAAAAGCTGAATGGCCAATAGCTAGGCAGAGAGAGGAGTAGGCAGGGCTGGCCAACAGAATAAATAGGAGAAATCTAGGTTCCAGAAGAACAAGTACAAGAGAAGGAGTAGATGAAGTATCAACAAAGGGACTCTCCTGGAACCAGAAGCCAGGCACCTACCAGCCAGACACCTACCAGCCAGACACAAGAAGCAATGAAAGTAAGATATAAAGAAGAAAAGAAAGGTAAGAAGCCCAGAGTCATAACTAGACAAACAGAAACAGCTTAAAACAAGAGTTAAGATAAGGCAGAGCATTCATAATTAAGAATAAGTCTCTGTGTTGTGATTTGGGAATTGGTTGGTGACCCAAAACAAAAAAGCTTGGTCCACAGCTGACCTCAACTGCGAGCATAAGCTTATTTTTATGGCCCGAGGTCCCGTTAGGTGCGGAACGTACAGGGGACATTCTGATCGCAGGCTCCCTTCCTGCAACATTCATGCTCTGATAAAGCAAAGACAGTGAATAAGTGTAGCAGAGGGTTGGTAGAGCTTACGGAGCAGACTGAGACAGTGCTTAATCTACGAGGATGGCAAATGAAAACAGGCTTGGCTACACAGTGTTTCTTAGAATGGCACAGCATACGATTCCTTTTCTCTTAGCAGTTTAATTGAAATTTTTACATATATTTCTTTATTTACATAGAGTTGGTGTTAAGGCAGACAACGTTTTCCAGCTGCTGTGAAGTTGTTGCACCAAATCTTCCTAGCTGTGGCATAGTCATATACTTTCCTATAAACTTCAGTTTTATCTTCTTCCCGGGTGATACTTAGAGTTTGGCATCCATCAACAAAGCTTTGAAACAGAATAATAGTCCTAGGAAAGAAAGGGAGTCTAAACAGGCAGGTGGAGATTTTATTTATACTGTAGGAATACTAAGCATCCTGTTTATGACAGCTATTTCTCTCTTTGCAGGGTAAGATTCTTCATCTCTTAGCAGTGTTAGTTGAGCCGTAAGACCATGGAAGAATAGTCCCCACCCCCAGAGTACTCTAGGCTATCAATTTTACAGACTGCATAATTTTTGACAAGAATACAGTTTGAAGGAAACTGTTATGATTAATTGTTGCTCATTAACTTGTTCCTCATTCTGCATGAAATAATATTGTGGATTTTCTCACTCTAAAATCTATGTTTATATTAAGTTGCAAGGTATTTGGTAAAGTTGGAAGTTTAGAAGTCTTTGTCAAGTTGTGAAGAGGCAGCTTTTCTGTGTGTTCATAGGCCAGTGTCAGTGTTTAGCAAAATCGTAGTAGGTAGACCAACAGAACGATTGGCATATCAGTTTTGATGTTGGTATCCTACTATTTTATACCTTATAAAATGATTAACTTCGAAGAAAGAAATATGTATACAATTATTCACATTGTTTATAGACTACCTTGGAAGAATGCAATACCAAAATACAAGTCCTTAAACTCATATGGACTTCTTGTCTTTGTAGGTTATTTAGTAAATGATTAACGTGGCCCATCAGTTTCTCTCTGACAAAAAGTAGGCAGTAATAGTCTTCTGCTATTTTACTTGTGTAAGAGTAGGAGATTCTGAATTTTATGTGTGCTCACGTAAATATGTATTAAGGAATACTTTTCCTTAATATCAGTGTTGGACTCTGTCAGCTCTCAGACTCTTAGCACCTCTACCTTTGATATCCCAATACATGTGATTATGTTGGCATAAACAATGAAAACATCACAGTGAAGAAAATGCTTAGTTATATTTGAGTTTTTATTTTTGTTCCAGAATTGGGCAACACTTAATTCCTTGAAAAACAATATAGTCCCTATTTAACTGTCAATATTGTGGATCAAACCGAGAGCCTTGTAGATGCCAGGCAATCACTCTACCACTGAGCCATGTAGCTCAAGAATCCCCTTTTAAAGACATCTTACTATTCAGCCGAGACTGGTCTACAGTTACTGGGAAGACAAAAATAGAATTTAAAGTTAACAAAAATGTTTTAATTTCTAAAACTTGCCCAGATCTGGTTAGGAGGGGCATGTTTAGTAGTTCTAGTCATTTTTATTTGATAAAAAGTAGAAAAAAACATTGCTTTAGAATTATTATAGTGGAACCAGTTTCCAGTGTCTGCCACAGACATAGTTTAAAAATATCTTGTTTATAATGAAAAATGTGATATCCATCATAAAACCAAAGCCATGTATATTACTTACAAAGTGTTTTTATTAATAAAACTCATATTTTATAGCTACTGTGGGGATTCTGATATTCAAGCATGTAGCTTACAAGGCTAGGAATTCTGATTAACAATGTTCAGACAATTAGAAAACTTTGAAAGAAATAGAATATGCAAAGGTAGTGATTACAAAGAATGATATAACTTTAAATGCCTCTCAGTCGTTTATTTTACACCCCCAAGGAAATTTTATTTCCATATTTCTTACTGTATTCTTCTCTGCATGCTTTTCCTTATAATTGCATTTTAATTTGTTAAAAAGACTTTTAGCTATACGTATGTATGTAATTGTGTCTGTGTTTAGTATGTGCACTCGAGTGCAGGTACCCATGGAGGACAGAGGCATTGGAGTCTTTGGAGCTGGAGAAAAAGGCAGATGTAAGCCTCTTGATGGGTTGAACTGAATTTAGGTCCTCTTCAAGAGCAGCTTGTGTTCTTAACTCCTGAGCCATATTTCTAGCCTTAGCATACAATTTCTTATGCAAGACTCAAACTATACACCCTTTATATTTTCTTTTGTAAATAAAGTACTTCAGACATAACTATATCTTTGTATATAAAGAGAAAAATAAGAGGTGGTATTCATGCTTTATTGTTAAATGAGATTATTTTGGGTGATTATGTCTTGGTTTCTTAGTGTTTTTAAAATAGGAAAACAACGGTAATAGGTACATGGTTGATAGTTATCACCGTATACAGCGAATCATAAACTTTCAGAATTTCATACAGCTAGGAGCATTTATTGATAATGAATTTGCATATTGATTAAAGTTTGGTTGATCAAAGCTTGTTTTATCTTGCCTTGTACAATCTTTTAGTCACAGGCAGTTCTGTTCTAGACTGTGGCTTGTAAGGACATAGTTTCTGTGTCCATGTTGGAGCCATAAGGAAAGGAAAGCAATGGACAAAAATTCTTATGTTGTTGGGAGGAGTATTAAGACAGCAAGAGCAAACGTGTCTCATGAAGTTGGAGCTCAGAATTGGGGCATTGAATGGGGCTTCTGTTTATTTACAGAGGTCAAAGCATGTCAGTGGATGGTGGTAAATTTTGTTTTCCTGTGATGCTAGAGCAAGCAGGGAGTGAGTATATGCTATATGAGATAGAAATAAAATAGTACAAGTTCAAATTCTGTAAAGGGTTGGAAATTAATCTCTTGACCTTCACAATCACTGACAGTTACCAAATATTGTGCTGGAGTCCACACTCCAGTAAAAATATTTGTATTGTCCTACAGCATTTTCCCCCTGCAGCCAGAGTCAGGGCTAAAATAAGAACAATGAAGGAGATCAAGACAGAAGAAATTAGTATATTTAATAAGTTTATGGCACCTATGAATAGAGGGTGTTATAGGGGTCTACAATATTGGGTAATGTTCATAATTGTACATGGCCTAGTAATTTCTATTCGACTCACATTAGAAATGCTGTCTGTGGTGATGACTGTTTGGTGGATCGATGAGAGATTATTAGTATAATATCTGTCAGGAGTTGAACCTCTGCCATAAAAGTCTTTAATGGTAAGCACTGTCTAGACTCTGGATCCGCAAGTAACTTGGTCTTATATGTGAGTGGTGCTGTATAATTCTTTGCTGGGGCAATCCTGTGTATGAGGGATGCGTGGGATGCCACATTCTGCCATTCACATACTAGATCCCTTCTTCCTAGCCATGACACTGTCAAATCCTTCACCCTATGCATTGCATTCTCCCCAACAGAATCTAAATTCTGCTCTCTTAGGAACTTCTATCTATCATAGCACAACTTATGTTATTAGTCTTGAATATGTGATAATTTTTTATATCAAGGATGGGGAAAGCAAACAAAATATTTCAGAGTAAAATCCAGCTCTTAATTCCAAAATGAATAAATTTCATAATTGCTCAGTAATAAAGGAAATGGCAACTTAGAATGGGAATTTTTTCCTTCAGTAGTTGACAAATGTAATTACATTGTACAGAGAGTAAGGCATATGAAAGGGAGTTGGGGGGTTGTTCTGCTTACACCAATTGAGACAGACATTGGCAGAGTTAGATGCAGTGCAAGGGGCAGGCGTCAGCCAAATGAGAGAAGTCACAGTGAGCCTCATAAGAGCAGCCTAAATTCAGTCCGATATCAAGCAGCAGCTGGAAGACAGAAATGTTGACTTTAATAACGTGGTTCAAAGTGAGAAAGTGGCTGGAAATGAGGTGGAGGGCACAGTGATTCGTGCCATGCTGTGGGTTCTCAACTTGAATCCTGAAGGCAATATTGAGACATTTTAAACATGGAAGTTAAAAAATCCCGTAACACTTTAATCCTGGGTACCATCTTCCTACTCTACAAGGGTGGTTGTGTTATAGGGAAAGTTGCAGCTGAGAGGAACATTTACTATTGGTGATAGAAAGTCTGTTGAATACAAATTCAAGTTGCAGGACTGTTTATGTTAGGGTGATGACTGTGGCTTAAATTTCTTTTTTTTTTTTTTAAAAAAAAGACTTATTTATTATGTAAACATTCTGCCTCTATGTATGCCTGCAGGCCAGAAGAGAGCACCAGATCTCATTATAGATGGTTGTGAGCCACAATGTGGTTGCTGGGAATTGAACTCGGGACCTCTGGAAGAACAGACAGTGCTCTTAACCACTGAGCAATCTCTCCAGCCCCCTTAAATGTTTATTACTATTCTTATGACTATTTTTATATTTTGATATAGGGACTTATTATGTAACTCAGGCTGTCCTAGGATTCACTATATAGACCAGACTGGCCTTAAACTTACATCTGCCTATGTCTCTTCTTGGTGCTGAGATTAAATGCATGCCACATCCAAATCCTTTATTATCTTTGATTTGAATTTGGTAGTGGAGAAAAAAATTATTTGTAATAGTGTGTGTGCATGTGTGTGTGCACGCGTGCATGTGTGTGTGTGTTCCCTAATAATTGGCAAGTTTGGAAAGCATTCCAAGACCGCTAGTGAACACCTCAAGCTGTGGATACTAAGTCCTACATAGGACATTAATAACCGAGACAGTTGCTAGGCTACCAACAACAGGTAGAAGGCATATATAATATGAATACATTAGCCCAAGAAGTGATTTGTCTCTCTCAGCCGACTTTCTTATGAACCATCCTTTTCCTGAGAATGCATTTTAACTTATGAATTCTTTATCTTAGATTTTCCATTCAGTATTTCCAGTGTGGTAGATGACAGGTAACAGAATCTGGGTATTAAGCAGGCAAGGAGGGCTACTGGAGGATGTGTTGTTAGAGTAGTCTGTTGTGGGGGTTCAGTTCAGGAACTGTAATGGTGGGTGTGGCAGTGGCAGACTGAGGTCAAAGGGGAGCTTAGGGATGAGTGACTTAGGAAGTGATGTCATGGGGAAGTGTTTGTGGTCACTGCCAAGGGAAAGGAAGAGTCCTGGCATTTCCCTGTGTTTCCAGCTTGAATGACTGGTTAAATGACTCACCTCTTATAATGGGAATTTAGGGAGATGACAAAATACTTTTGGAGAAAACGTATCTTGATTAGATCTGTGCTTCGGGGACATTTACACTGAAGAGGTACCCAGTGGCCTATTAAAAAGTTCCGGGGCCTAGGAGGATAAATCAGTCAAGTGGTTGCCACAGAAACATGAGGCCCTAGTCTGGATCGCCAGCACTGTGCTGTGAGTCTATAATCCCAACTCTGGGAAGACTCGCAGGAGGATCCCTGGAAATCTCTGGCAGGCTACCTCAACTAAATTGTTGAGCTCTGGGTTCAGTGACTAAATCTGTCTCAAAAATTTAAGTGATGAGAAATTGAGAAAGATACTCAACATTGCTCTTTAGACCCTGCATACATGCACTTGTCTGCATATACATTCACATGCATACACACATTTACATAAGTGGCTCATCATTTAGGATGAGGCTGGGTGGAGATGGACATCTAATAATAAAAGATTGGGTACATCACCCATGAAAATACACTCTGGGAAAGGATACCCTTTCTCAAAAACCATAAAACAAAACAAAATCCAGTGATCCCTACAAAAGAACAAGGAAGAATGCCTAATCAGGGGTGGTTGACCGTCTCCTGGGCAAGAGGGAATTTTTAGAGGAAGGGAAGAGGAAACATGCAAAATAACAAGCAGAGACCAATCTAATGCCACATACAGCTGTGTTTCCATCTGTAGTAGTCTGGACAAAAGCCAGAGTTAGACACTGACTGTGGGAGCTTGTGGTAACAATATGGACAGCAAGAAAGAAAACCACTTTTAAGGTATTTGCATTGAAAAAGTGGATTGTTTTCTGCACAAGACTTTTTAAGTGACTTAGGTTTCTTTAGCATAGAAAGTTTTCCATGGGACTATAGAGAAAGATTCATATATGGATGATGTATTTTGAAACATTTGCCTGTTAACTGATGAGCATCATGAACGTATTTTGTATCACAATATACCAGCTGTTTTTCTAGTCCCTTTTGGTTTAATTTTGCTGCTTTACCCACTGTGCCACATTCTTTCCTTTGTCATATTTCAAATGGTTAATTCTACAATAATTAAAAATGCATGTGATATTTAAAATATAAACTAGACTTATTTCATAATTCTGTAGTATTGAGGTTTTATCATTTAGTTAAAGTATATATTGGTCTTCAGCTATTTATGTATTTTTAATACTTTGTAAATGCTTAATTTTTAATGCTGAGAATATATACTTTTATTAAACTTGATTTCCATTATTCCATTTGCATATGTTTTTCTCCTAATATAATCAATGCATACATGATGAGGAAAGCCTAATAACATGGATATTATTAGCTACAAATCAGAATGGGATTTAAGAACCAAATTCTTAGATTCCTGAATTAATACTTGTTGGAAAGAAACCCTTGGAACTGTAGCACTATTAGTCACTTACACCTAACTCTACGGCATGGACGGGCTCACTGTGAGCCTTGTCAGTTTGGTTGCTCACCTTCCTGGACTTAGGGGGAGTTGGGAGGACCTTGGACTTAACATAGTGAAGGGAACCCTGATGGCTCTTTGTCTTGGAGAGGGGTGGAGTGGGGGTATGGGTGGAAGGGAGGAGAGGGAAGGGGGAGGAGATGGAAATCTTTAATAAAAAAATGAGGGAAAAAAAGTAAATTAAATACATTTTAGTATGTTGCAAAGACATGCAAACCTTTAATAAATGAGTAAAATTGGAGCAGAAACATGGCCAGGAGCATGAGGTAACCTAGCTGAGTGGAGGGTAACTGCTTACCATGTGTTTCTGGGGCATGTGCACACACAGCATCCTTGGAGGGTCGGAGTGAGAGCACATGGGCTTCTGAGAGGAGAATAGAAAGAGTATGTGGCAAGAGACAGTGCAGAATAATAAGGAAGGCTACTAAAATATAGGCTTTCTCACAGAGTATTGTCTATTTGCAATTTCAGTTTTGGGTGGCAACAACTGACATTTGAACCAGGCGGTTTGAGTGGAACTGCACTTGCTCTTTACAGCTTCAAAGAAGCTTCCACTGTGAGTTCTAAGAAGTCATCCCAAACAGATACCATTTTAAAGGTCTTGAATTCAAGAATATTGTAGATTCATTTCTACTTTAAACGTATCTATCCATACTAATTAATGATAAACATCCTTCCGTTTTATAAAGTAGTATTGAATGCCATGTTCCATAGTGAAATGGTATAGAAAAGAAAGTCTTTCTGTGGGACTTATCAGTGGAATTTAAAATAGGGCTAAAATAATTTGTGATAAATATATTCCTTAGACTCTGTAAAATTTTCAGAATTCTAAATTAGTATAGACTTTCTGCCTTTTCTTTTGCTGATATGGAAGCCACAGTCATATACATTATTCTATGATATGGGGTCTTTTTGACTTGGATGTATATATGTCAGAATTGTAATCAATGTCCTAAATAGGATAACTTAAAACCTCTTAAAGGAGTTCTATTTTATTCAGATTTTTATGAATTTATATATTTGGCTTATTTCATGTTCCTATTGCACATGTGTGTTGTATAAAGTAAAACATATCTTCATTAGTGGAACCGCAAAAACCTCTATGGACAGGGTCTTTTAAAACAGATGATGGCTTTTACAGTAGAAGCCGAAAAACAGAGCATCAATCAGATGATTCTTTAAACTTCCTCTTCTGTGGGTTTTGCTCCGTGTTAAGTCCTTCACCACATGTACACAGTGCTCTTTAGGAAGAATAATGGGTGGGGAGAGGGATCTGAGCTGCCATTACTTGGAAGCATAGAAAACCGCTTTCTAAAACCCATTGCCAAATGCAGTCTGGCTAGCCATTACTTATGACCAAAAGACTCCTTTGTAAAACTTTCAGGCATTCATCGATGCCTGAGCAAATACTGCTGTTCGACATCTATTAGGATACATGGGTTTGAGTTTCTGCTTGAAAAGACAAACCAAAAGATAGGAAAAATATTTCTGTATGTATGTGCCTGTATTAGTGAGTGCACACGTGTGTGTGCGCAATTGTATGTGCATGCTTGTGCACATATTTGTGAGGGTCCATGACCAAGCTTTGATGCCACTCCTCAGGACCTATCTATGTTTGCTTTTGGTTTGTTTGCTCGTTACTTTGAAGCAGAATTTTCACAGGGCCGGGGCTTGCTGATTGGGTGAACTGAGTGGTTTGTCTTAATAGTTCGTAATAGTGTAGTTTCTTTTGCTTATAAATAGCTGGACTTGAATATGCCTGTTGAATGTAAAGAATTTTTATGGGATGGGCGAAAATTTGTAGAATCTCTAAGTTTTGAAAAAATGTTGAATATCTGAACCCTTGGAAAGATAGGAACAAGACAACCCCAAGGACCGTATTAGTCTCTGTAGTCTGTTTCTTTAGAACATCAACCATCCCAAGTCTCCATTTCTGCTGAAGGAGAAAATTCTCAGGAGAAGACCAGATTGGCTCAGTTTGCTTATACATGTATTGCGTTAGATAAATATGCATGCTCGGGGGCATTAACATGGCAAACTTAAGAGCGCTAGGGGATTTAGGCAGTCATATACTGTCCCTGTGTACAAAACCAAGGTGTATTTATACAAGTTTTCTCTTGCTCAGGGACAAGCAGTCATTTCTCTTGCTGCATGCGGAATCAGCGTCATGGCACTAACATTATAATGGTTCGATGTACAGAGTGACATGGGGGGAAATTAAAGAAATAGAAAATAAGTTATGTACATATTTTCATGTACTTTGTAATATTTATTTCTGTCTATATGCATATAAATATGATACACCCACACACATATTCACATAAAATGTATGCAAGGGAAACAATTCTGGGATAGTAAGCAAAACCTTGCAAGTAAAGGCAATAGTATTGATTCTGCGAGAGATGCAGAGTCAGATTTACATGACTTTGAGAACTTCAATGTTACCTTGCATTTTGTTGGTAGCATCATTTATTGAGGGAAAAGGGTCCTTAAACAAGACATTGTTCCTAAAGTCTCAGTACCCTTGAGAGCTATACCAGTGCAGAGATGCAGTAGGAAAAGCTGGAACCACCAGGTCACACCCCCACTCCTTCCAGTTCTCAGGACTGTGACACAATTTCTAATTGGTGCTAACAAAAACCTGGAGTCAGATATTAGGGTGTGAAAACTGAAAGATCAGAGAAATGGAGTAGTCAGTCACTAGTTCTTACCTCTACAAAATACTCAGACAAAATGGTGTATCCTTTCTCTACAAGTCTTCAGGATGAATATTGTCTTGATGAAAACTTCAAAATGAATGCCTAGAGCTCACACCTCCTCCACCTTATATTCCTTTCTTTGCACAGCCATGTCTTTTCCTGTCTCCACCTTGTTAGTGCTTGGATTAAAGGTGTGTGACTCCCAAGTACTGGGATTAAAGGTGTGAGCTATCATTGCTTGGCTCTGTTTCTCTTTGAGAATGGATCAAGCTAGTGTAGCCCAGGGTGTCTGCCTCTGCCTCCCAAGTGCTGGAATTAAAGGTGTGTGCCATCACTGCCTGGCTAACTAGTGTGGCTAGACCCACATTCTGATCTTTATTTTTTGCAGCATAAACAAAATGCCAATGCATGGAAATTCAGTCATCCTTCTCTTGTTTGGTGAACAGGACCATTTCTCCAACAAAGCCCACTTGCCTTTCTCATTCCTAGTGAATGAGAATTTCAAAATGGCCAAGAGGAATTTTTGGTTGGATAATTTGTCATTTCTTGCAGTTATTATTTTTCTTTAGAAATATCAAAATGGATAGATTCAAAAATCTAAGATTTCTTCTACCAGGAAAAGAGGGATTGGTGAATGATGGTGAATGGTATATGTTTGTGCCTAATCACCATGGCTTATCTCTTCATGAGTTCATTAAGCAACCATCTGCTTGCTTAATTTCCCTTGCTATGGGAAGAATCTCCTTAAAATACATGACTGGTTTCAGGATTTTCTTCAGAAAATGTCTTTGATTAGGTCTTCATATGAGACATAGGGCACAGTTATTTTGAATCTTATTTTCCCTGTCTCTCTGTGATGATCCTAAACATTGTTGTTGCTCTTTCCAGAGAACTGAAACTTCGTTCAAACACAAGCTATCATGTGGGTTTCTTCTATGATCTCAACCTCAACTCATTTAGCCTCCTTAGACAAAGTTACCTAAATGGTTGGTAATTCTACCTTCTCCATTGTTCGTCCTTGTCAGTCGTAAGAGGTGTTATCCGTCTAAAGCACTGTAACTGGGGTTTGCACTAGGTTAGTTTATAAAACTATGCACCTAGCTGTGTTAAGGGCTCTTTACTAACATGGGATTTTGGTATGAGAAGCTCAGAACTGGTGGCTGTTATCCTGTTCCAGTTGTTGTGAATAGTGTCTTTTAAATTACTAATTCAAACGGGAGAATCTCTCAAGCCCAAGGACATATGTACTTTATGTGTAAGGCTGCAGGATAAACCAAACCTTCCAGAACCTACTTTGTGATGGTAGCATAAGTTAAATGTCCATCTAATGTTGCCTGCCCTCTGACTTTGCAACCAAATAGTGAACCAAAACATGATCTCTTTCTGGATGCATTGCATTAACCCTATATGCTGGGGGGGGGGCTATTTTTATATTCTATCAAGTGCTTCTCTAAACATCACTCATCATATAGGAGTAAGTAGTAGAACCACTTATACTTAAATTTGGGTCAGCTAAAGACCTTTCTCTCACTTTGCATCTTACTCAACTGTGAGAGCCTTTGAATGACCCAAAAAAG
The DNA here is from genome assembly GCF_903992535.2 of Arvicola amphibius. Lineage (NCBI taxonomy): Eukaryota > Metazoa > Chordata > Mammalia > Rodentia > Cricetidae > Arvicola > Arvicola amphibius. The sequence goes on along the minus strand of NC_052059.1, from coordinate 8,277,777 downwards.
GATAAAAGGAGAATATTCCCAATGTAGAGCCTATTGTCCTTACTGCCTCATTGGTAAGAATAATCCATTTGAAGATAGCCCAACTTGCCAACTATGTTTCCCTTAGTGTGAGACAGAAACTAGCAACACATATTCATGGGTATGTTAGAAATGAAGATATAACCTCCAGGCTTATGAAATCACAACCTACATTTAGTATCTTTAGGGTAGTTATATACACATTAAAGTGGGGAGAGCATAAAAATGGGGAGCATTTTGGTTTCTCAGGGGTTAATCTGTAACCATGCTGTGGTCTTCCAGCTTAGAAGCATATTCACCCTGACAAATGGCTACCTTGTGATAAAATAACTTGTTATAATATCTTATAAGAGCATATAGCCATCACTCTTAGCATTCCCATGAACATAATACAATATATGGTCATTAACAAAGTCATCACGAGGTGCCACAGATCTCTTGGTCTTACAGAGCCCATATCTGGGCCAAGCAAACTCTGTCCCAATCTTAAATCGATGTGAAGGGGCTTTACAATAAATTTATTTCTAAAGGGTATGGAACCTTAAAATTTGTTAAAAATAAAATTGCTTTAACAATTACAATGTCCATATATTTTTACATGTCTGTATACAATATATTTGACTTATATTGTATAAGAGTTGGAAAAATTAGGGAACAAAAGGAATTTTCTTTGATTTTGTTTCCCAATAAGTGAAAAGAGAATTTAATGTTAAGATGGTAGTATGAAGACAAATTAAGGGAAAAAAATACTCTGCAATTTAGAAACAGAAGACAATCAAGAGACCGTTGTTGAAGTGAGTACTGAATGCTTGCTTTTTTTCCTGCATATTCTATGGCTACAGTGGCATAGTGTTTACCTTTCATTTCTTGTAGAAGCTGATTTTAGAAGTCCCTCTATAATCATGGAATGATGTTTTCTGTGCTTACTACTTAATATGGCCCTTGGTCAGACACACTGCGGTCATTATCTGAAATCCTCCATCATGTAGACACAGACTGTACTGGATAATGAGTCAGCTTTCTCACTTCAAATAGAAAACATTATTTTGAGTGAGGTAACCCAGACACAGAAAGATAATTATCACATGTACTCATACATAAGTGGCTTTTTAAACATAACACAAAGAAAACCAGCCTACAAATCACAACCCCTAAGAACTTAGACAACAATGAGGACACTAAGCGAGAATTACATAGATCTAATCTACATGGGAAGTAGAAAAAGACAAGATCTCCTGAGTAAATTGGGAACATGGGGACCTTGGGGGAGGGTTGAAAAGGGGAGGGTAGAGGCAGGGAGAGGAGCAAAGAAAAATGTAGAACTTAATAAAATCAATAAATAAAAATACAAATCTGTGTTTGAGAAGCATTTGCTTTGTCACTTGTTTCTTTTTGGACTCATGCACCCCATTCTCTCCCTCCCTCCCTCTCTATCTTTCCTTCTCTTCTTCCTTCCCTCCCTCCTTCCTTCCTACCTCTCCCTTCTTTCCTCCTTCCATTTTTCCTTCTTTCCTTTTTTCCTTCCATCCATCCATATATTTTCCTTACTTATTTGCCCTTCTCAGAACAAATAAGATCTGAAAAAAGAACTTGTAACTACAATAAATAACCATTTCTAATCCTTTCTCTCTATAATGTTCAGTTTCCTACTGTAAATGTTACCTGGGTAATGGAGAACTCAGCGCTAGTTGTTCCTCTTTTTCTCCTCTTGTTAGACCAACTACTCAGCTCATTTCAATTCCCAACCCGGCCCGGCTCCTTCATGATGAATTGGTCTTTACCACTGAATTGCTTTTTTTAACTGAACCCAGCAATTTACAATTTGCCTCTATTCAAGCCAAACTGCTCTTTAAATAGACATTGACCTCCTTTTCCTCTCACTGAACCTTTTCAATATATTTGAATAAAATTTAATGTAGCAAAATAATTTTGACTGTTAAACCCATTGAGTTCTTTCAAGGAAGCTTTGAAACCTTTAAGTAATACTCTATAGTAAGAGTAACTTTGATACCTGCTTTTAGATGTAGTGAGATGAAAAAACTCTCAAGAACAGGAAAGTTAAAGAACTTTCTTGTTCTCTGGATGTGTTTGGAGACCACTCCAGGAGAATCCAGAATAAAACCTCTTAAGTTAATGCTGTCTTCAAGCTTAAACCCATCAGCCAGTCAGCTACCCAGGTTAATAGCTTTAAAAAAAATCCTAGGCAAAGAGAGGTGAGGGTTTGTTTTTATGAGTGTGAAAACTGTGATGAATTCGGGATGGATGTTTGTTTAGTCTTGATTGCGGGAGAATAAAGGAACAATGATTCTGTTTAAATGCAGGAGACAGAACAGGGTGGCAGAAGGGCAAGCTGGAAAGGACTGCTGGAGTGAGTCTTTGTCAAGGTTGTATTTTTCCACTTTTGTTATGTTTGGGTATATGTGCATACTTTTCCATGTGTGTGAGCAGGTTACATGTATGTGAGTGTGCACGAAATGTGAACTTCCAAGGCTGAGGTGAGAGCCTCTCTTGATTGCTCTTCTGTCTTATTCAATGAGACAGGGTCTCTCAGCAGAAATCTTCACTCATCAGTGTGATTAGTCTCTTCTGTGGATCCATTGTCTCCAACATTCTAACCTGGATTACAGGCAGGCTACCGTGTCAATATGGTATTTATGTGGGTTCCAGGAATCTAAACTCTGGGCCTCATGCCTCTATAGCAAGCACTTTATCTACTGAACCATCTCCCTAGCCCCAAGGCTGCAGTCTTCACTTGTAAAATTTATGTATCTGTGTAAACTGTACATGGGAAAGGAATTATAGCACATATAGGTTTTTATGTGGGAAAGAAATATTCAAATAATGATATATGGATCTATGTACTTAAGTTTTTCATGGGACGGTTTATTCTTGAGGTAAGAAGTTTAAATTTTAACTGTTTTCATTGGGAAATCGAATACCTCCCCTTTTTGTACATCATGTGAACATGTTTTCTTTATAGTTATCTAATAAAATGGGAATGTTATTACATGCTATGAGTTCTATGTCAGCCTGGGCTACAATATGAGCAGCTGTTTCAAAAAAAATGAAGAAAGAAAAGGGAAAAAGAGAAAAGGAGGGGAAAAGAGAGAAGCAACCAGAAAATTGCAAAGATGTCTACCGCATCCTAACCTTTCTTCCTTTGCCCTTTTTTGCTATGAATGATCTTTTTTTAACATTCCAAATCTACTGCTGTCTTCAAAAAGAGTTGCAGCAGTATCCTCCTTGAACACATCAGTTTTGACTTGTTACTATCAACATATTACTAAACTGTTGCTTTTTCTATTTCTATACTACCGTAAATGTGCTTGAATATATTCTTTACCTTCTTCTGGCTTTTCCCTTTCATTCTTGAAGTCTAAAGATGTCTTTAAAACTTATCTGCAATTACTGTCCACAATTTCTCCCACTCTTACTCTCTGGTGAATTTACTGCTGCAGACTCTTCACTGCCACAGCAACACCTCTGATGCTGTCCACATTGCTTAAGCCAGAGCCCAGTTTTCTTCCTTGTCTTAACTATTCTGTCCACAAGCAACTGACACGTATTCACTCCTTTAGAAGCTGTTTCTCCTTTGACACCCAGGACTTGACTTTCATCCTTTGTCCTCCATTCTCATTAAGTGACCACCCTTCTGTGTTGTTCCTTCCCCCCACCCCCACCCCACTGGCATTTCCTCTCTTCCAGCACAAGTTTGAAAGTATGTTCTGGTTCAAATCTTAATTCTCCTTTTCACCCATTTATCTGTATTTTAAACATTCCATCGCTAAGTCTTACAGCTTTAAAAATCAAATATGATGTGTTTGTCTTAGACTTTTATAGTGAACTGACTGCTCCATTCAACAGTATTCTTGAAATTTTAATAGATGTCTTAAACCCCACACTAAGCTCCTACTTTACATCTTAAAAACCTGCTTGTTCAGGCATGCGCTCCACTATGAGTCTTAGCTGGGCTCATCCTCGTGGGTTCCTGGGAATTTCCCTAGCACCAGTTTTCTTCACAACCCCATAATGGCTCCCAAGCTGTTATAGAACCTACACCGTGCAATGAGTGAAAGCAGGTGCAGAGATCCACAACCAAGCACTGGGCTTGAGTTCTGGAGTCCAGTCAAAAAGAGGAGCCGGGGGGGGGGGCGGGGGGGCGATGGTCAAGATCATGATGGGGAAACTCACAGAAACAGCTGACCCTAGCTAATAGGCGCTCAGAAAGTCTGGATTGGCAGCTGAGGAGCCTGCATGGACACATGCTTGCAGTTCTGTACCTGGAGTTGGAGACAGAGGGATGACACATGAAGGACGAGTGATGTGGGATTTCCCATTGTCTGCTGTCATTACCATTAATGAACAAAGAAAACTGCCTTGGCCTGTTGATAGGGAAGAACTTAGGTAGGTGGGGAAAGCTAAATGGCATGCTGGGAGAAAGCAGGCAGAGTGAGAGAGAAGCCATGTAGCTCCACTGGAGACCAGACACCAGAACTTTAGCCGGTAAGCCACAGCCATGTGGCAATATGCACATTAATAGAAATGGGTTAAATTAATATGTAAGAGTTAGCCAACAAGAAGCTAGAGCTAATGGGCCAAGCAGTGATTTAATTCAGTATCTGTGATTATTTCAGGGCTAAGCAACAGGGATGAACAAGTGGCCCTCCAACAGACAAGATCTTTGATAGACAGGCACACAGGGAGATGGGCCATAGATAGATAATAAAGACTACAAATTTTTATCATGGCAAACTTTTGGCTCCATCCTCATCCTCTAGACCTGAGACAAATGCTTCAAGCCTTAAAAGTCTGGCAGCCATTTCCCTTGCCAGCAAGTGGAGTAGTGGCATGCGTGTCTTGATAATAACCAGCACTTAGGATGTGCTCAATAAGAGGGAAATCTCAGTGATGCTGAGACTAGCTTGGGGTGCTCTGTCTCACAAACCAAGTAGACTGGGAAATCTGGGACAGTATGAGCTTGGTAAATATGGTAGCCAAATAATTGTTTCTATTTTAAGAAGATCGCCCTTTGATAAGTAGAGGAAGAATAAAATCAATAGGAAGTCGATGAAGAGTCTGCTATAATCTAGGGATCCATAATGAGCAGAATTTTCACTTAAAGGATGTGAAATGAAATGGGAGCAAGGATTTTTTTTTTTTTTGAGAAAGAATTGGGTACATGTGCACAGTATGAAGCCCTCCTCTGAGCAGGTGGAACACATCAGTGTTGGCTTTCTGTTGACCTTGAACACAAACAGGATTGTTTTCATCTAGCGGTAGGAAGAGTGATTGGTGTGTTCTTACTGCTTATCCTATTAATTCAGTTCATTTTCAGCATGGCTAAATTAACTGGATTGTTGTCCTATTACATTCGGTAGATGTGTTTAGATGTTAGAGATAGCTGAGCAAGGAAGTCGGTGTTAAAACTAAGAACAGTAAGAATGAAGGAGACTGCTACATCTTGAGTAAGAGAGCACAAAGCACCAAAGCATTTTTCTTGTCTTTCTCCTAATACTTAGTGCTTTGCAGCATTATCCTAACTCAGTGTCACCATCATTAGACTTGCCTTAACATGTCATTTCAGCAGCTTTTCCGTTACTTATTTTACGCATGTGGTGTACAGTAGCTTAGACTTTCCCCCTATGATCCTGCTTCCCTGCTGAGTCATACGAATGACAATGGCAATGAACCGTGTTTATTTTGCTTTCTAGTGCTCTCACTACCTCGTTTTCCTCCATCAGGCTTATCTTTTACATCTTTCAGAGGTAGCGCTAGGGGGTCGCCATCTGCACAGCAGTTTCCTGCCTTCTCTTCAGTCTTATCTTCCCTAGCCCTTCTCTTTAACTTTGATATTTTTACATCCTTGTGTTTATTCATTGCCTGTCTGTCTCTAGAGAGTGGAATCCATGATAGCAGTCACTAGTTAGTTTTATATTTTGGACTCCTGTTGTCTAGCTATGCTTCCTGTTTCCCTGTGTCCTCTTGGGTCATGTCCTCATTGTTCTTTCTGATCTTTGTATAAGCACAGTTTACTAGCTTGCCCTGTCTGTTCTCTGTCAACAGTACTCAGACTTTAGCAATGTCTATTCTAGTTTTACTTCTTGAGAGGATGATGCATAGTTTAATGCTTACTGTTTGTCACTTTCCAGAGAAAGTAGATCCAAATGGACAGAAACCTTATTTTGCGCATAACCATGACTGTGGAATTTACTTAATATTTGATAAGTAATTGGGAGAGTTGGCAAGCAGAAAAATATTTTTCCTTTGGCAAGAACCTTGGTCCATCAACATGAGCATTTGATATTTTATGTTGGTGACTTTTCTGTATTTACAATCTGTCTGATACATACAACATGATAATTCTGAGAGAGGTCCCATATAATGGAAGACACAGAATGGCCAGTTAAATTTGAATGTAGGGAAGTAACAAGTAATTTCATCATTCCTGGAAAAGGGGAAGGAGGAAAAGTTCCCAAATCAGGCAACAGTCAGAGACAGCCCTTACTCCCAGTGTTAGGAATACCACAAGAAGACCAAGCTACACAATTGTAAAATATTTAGATATTTAGCAGACTCATACTTATCCTTTAGCATCAACCATCCATTTGCTTTTAGTTTAGTACCGTCTGTCTTCAAGTAATTAGCAGTCATAATTTTTTGTGGGGGAGAGGAAGCCTTCAATCCTATTTTGAATCTTTGTTCAAAGAGATGGCTTAAACAGATTCACAAGGAGAGCCCAAGACAGGGGTCAGTGCTATTTTGTGATATATTTGTCCCTGTTCTGCTTTCTTTCGTGTGCCTTGTAGAAGGTGACTTTCTTGTCTGGCACAGAAGGTGTGGAAACTTCAAATCAGTTTCAAGGTCCTCCTGAAGCAATTCAGTCAGAAGATGATGCATCAGGTTCTCAGGATAAAGCTGCAGCTCTTAGCTAGCACTGGCCCACCACCCCAACATCACTACCAGAGGCAGGTGACAGCTATGGGGTGTTTATTGTGTAGCATGTGCTGTTTCTTATTTTCATGTTGCCTCACTTAATCTTTGCCTACATTATGTAAATGTTAGTGCTACATGAATTTTAAAAGAAAGGAAATGACACTTGGGAACATTATAAGAAAATCTTGAAGTTGTCAACTGAACCTCAGTTCTGTGACCCTGGCCTTGTGTGTTGATGCTCTAGCCTCTGGTGCATTCAGAAGACGAGGCAATCTGGAAGACTTTCATGTTCAGCAAGAGTGAAGCCAAAATTTTTATGTAAATAAAATTAAAGTTTAAAAAAATAGGAGGGATGAATACAGATTAAAATTAGAAATTACAAAATGATGAACATATCTGAAATAAATAGCTATTTAATTTAAAATAAAATGAGCAAAACAGAAAGGAACAAGGAGGGTGTGGAGACAATCCCAACTCTCAATCTCAAATGCAATCACATGGGCATAGCTGTATTTGCAGCAAAGCTTATTAAATTACTAGAGGACATGTCTTTAATGCTTGGCTGAGACTTCTAGAAAGAAATGAAGATCACCAAAAAATTGGCCTGAAGAAAAGAATAATCAAGAAATACTCCATATTCCCATGATAAAGTTGACTAAGAGGTCTCTTGTTTCTCTAGTTCTGTTCATTCCAAAAGCTGAGTGAATTAAACGACTATGAGGCCTAGCAGAACTTATGAGTGATTTCTTTCCAATTGCCAAGAGAAGGTCACTTGTGATGACTATTAGAGATCCTGGAACACAGAGATGGGTTTCTAAGCACTATTTCTTTATTGTTCAAAAATATGACAGAGAAATTCCTGGTGGGAACACCCAAAATAATTCATTTCCATTCACGGTGATATAAAATTTGTATGCAAAGTCAATGCAAAAATATTTTAAGTTACTTCGTAATTAGTAGGATTTATTCTGTGAACACCAGGCCAGCTCATTAATGTGAAATGTATTGATGAACTTTCTTACAAGTTAAACACAGATTAATGTTCTTCTCAGTATGTTAGAAAGAGTTCAGAGTTAACCTTCATCCCTGACACTGAGAAGATGGTTTCTTCAATTTTTTACAAGTTGTAATTTTCTGAATTGAGCAGAAGCCATAACAAGTATTCTTGGGACCTATGTCCCAGAAAATTGAAAATGTAAAGCATTGTTTTATCAGATTGAAAAATGCATCCATTGTTACCATTGCAAAACATTTTTCAGTAGAGGCAGGATTCATATTTGGACCCATAATCATTTAGTCACGGTCCTCTAGAAGCAGTACTTAATGACCTTAGATAAATGCATTAGCATTTCTCTTGTCCGAGTGGAGAGTTACTGTTCCAATCATGGCTATAATAGGACACCCATGAAAGTCAGTGACTGGGGCTACACTTGGCTTAGTGGCGGAGCACTTTGGAAGCATGTGCAGTGTCTCAGCTGATTGTCCAGCACTTTTGCCAAAGCTCAGTTTGAAAGAGAAACTATGACAATTCTCCAAATAGTCTCACGATCTCAAAGCAGCCTTTAGATTGCACCTTAGGAACCAGTAAGGCTTTCTTTATTCTGTTACAGGGGGGGACAATATGTCAATCCACTTGGCTTTTTCTTTGTCAATGGGAAGTTTTCTGAAGGATGGAAATTCATATTTTTGAGGTACTTTGAAATTGAGACTTTGCAGAGCTCCCCTGACTCATACCTTCACTATGACCCCACAATAGAAAGCCAAAGGTAGTAGTGTCTGCGTTGCTTTGCCGGAAGTCAGGGCGTGAGTTAGTAGCATATTATAGTCAATGTTTTCTAACTCTCAAGCCCACGTTTTCACTGGGTTTAATTTTCTCTTAGGAGTAAATTGATTAGTCCTTGAACATGAGGATTTATACCATTAATTTAGATAGAACATCATAAATAAAATTCTCAAAAGGTGTATTTATGAATGAGAAGAAAATGAAAAATACAGTATAGTAACCGTGTTGTTAGATCTTCACTTTCATTTTCTTTATTTAATGTCCAAAGCTATTCATCTTTTTCTCTTTTCCCCTCTGGGCTTTGGTAATGAGCTTCCCTATTTTATTGTATTGTAATTTGCTTTCCCAATGCTTTGTCTTCATCTGCCTCTCCTCATTCTCTTATGGCTAGATATTATACAAACCTGTGAAGACCTGAAAGCACAGAAGATGTGTAAGCCAGTAAAACTCTCTGAATTTATGGGTAACATAGAAACCAAGTCACTAATAAAGGAATGAGTACAATTGATATAATGAAGCTGGAAACACTTTAAAAAACTAGGGTGTTAAAATATTATAGAAAAAAGCTTTTTAAAATATATTGAAGTGTATTTACAACAAATACGCATGCCTTCTTTACAAGATAGAATGCATTTCCCATGTATGATTTTTTACTAACTTATATTACTAGATATAATGTCTGAGCATTTTATGCTTAAGTCAATAGATATTTGCTTATTTACAGCTATTATCCAAATGATAGTTTAAATGCTGTTGTCAGGACAAAACACGCCAAAACTATAAAAAAAAAAAAGTAAGAGACAAAGTTAAAGCAGTCTAGAGAATACAAATCACACTGTCTCCTAATTCCCACCTTCAACCCAGAGCTGTGCTTGCTATTTTGTGGTTTACATTACCACACCATATGCTCAGCTAGTCTCTGGTGCCCAGATGTTTGGGTAAACACCAGTCGTCTTGTTGCTTCGAAGGTGTTTCCTAGGTGTTATTAACATTTAAATTGGTAGACTCTGACTAAGGCAGTTTCCCCTCCATAATGTCGGCTGGCCTTAATTAGCACAGGTCCTTAAGAGCAACAGCATCCTGCCTCCATACGGCATGTGGATTCATGACTTTGGTATCAATCCCTCCAGAAGCTCCAGCTGTGGGTGAACATTTCAGCTCTCAGGTTTGTCAGCACCTCCAATCAAGTGAGCCAGGTCCTTAAAGCATTTACTCTACTTAATAGCCTGTTTATTCCCTTCTGGCAATAATTCTGATTACTTCAGTGAAGATGACTTTTACACACACACACACACACACGTGCGCGATCTCTGTACTCTGAAATTAGGTATGTAGTTCAGGATGATTTTTTTGCCTCTGTTCCCCGGTGCTGGTATTATAGTTATATACTACCTGTATGACTTCAGATAGCTTAATTTTAAGCAACAGGATAACCAAGGGGCTGATAGATGCTAAGAGCACTTAGTCTTTCAGTGGAACAGAGTTTGGTTTCAAGAACCTATTTTTGTGACCCACAAGTGCCAGCACCTGGGGACTCAATGTCGTCTTTTTGGCTACTGCAGTCACCGCAGTCACCTATATACACACGGCATATATTCACTCAAACATACATACACATGCACACATGTGCATACATATGCACAAGTAAAACTAAAACAAATGTTGTCTTTTTTTTGAGTTAACCTAGCTTTTTAAGGTACAGTGATTTAAGAGATATACAGCAAATTTTAAGTTCTCTGTACACACAATAGTATGGGAATTTTGGTGACCATGAAAGCATATCCCCCAAATTGTTATACCCTAACAGTTGTTTAAAGAGTTTTGGCATTTATATTGCTTTGATGATTGAATGTCTAATAGTTGTGTTATGTGTTATATTATTAAGTTTTATTCTTAGGATGATTCAACTCCCTTCCCCCCACACGGTTAAATTTCCCTTTGTGAAATAGAAAAGACTTTCTCTTGCTTGACTGCCTTTGTTTCCCACTTTTCCTTCACATGACCAGGAAAAACAAGTTTGTTTTGAAATTGGTCGCCAGCTGACACTGTTTCTTAAGAAACGAAGAATTCATAAAAGTTGATATAACGCACTGTCTACTTACAATGAAAAACACTAGTAGTGTTTGATTTTTTTTTTTTTTAATTTTAGATCTGCTGTATTTTGTATTGCTTTGGGCTGAGGCCTCTCAAGAAGTTTGAGAGAAATGGGCTGAGGGACACCTCTGCTTCTTTGAGTGAACAGCTTAGTAAAAGGGAAATGCGAACCTACAGACGGGAAGAAATACTTCTTTCCTTGGTTAACTTTTATTTCTTACCCATCCAGATTATAGTTTCTGTATACTTGTGTCTGTTACAATGGCAGGGGGCTTGAGAAACAGTCACACATAGGTCAAACACTGGTTTACCACACACTGTACTATTGATATTTGATTTTTTTGATAGAATAAACCCACATATGTGTAGCATGATGGTTAACATGTTGGATGGTCCCTGATTTCAGGCTTTTTATCCCAACCCAGACTAGAGAGTTCATCGTTTACATTTCTCCACAGATGTTTCTCAGAGTAGAAGTCGGGAATTGTCTGCTGCTCCAGTCCAAGTTGGGACCAAGGGCCACTTGGGTGTAGAGAAGAGAGATCATACTTCTTCCTTTCCCATGCCATTCTTCTTTACGAGTATCTTACACATAGCAAGAGTGACATAGAAAAATGAATATTTGCTTACTTAAATGTCTGTTCCCATTTTCCCTGAGAAAGGTCAGCCACTTGAAATTACAGGCAAGTCAATTGCATTACTTATCTTTAAAGAAATTGTCTTGTATGGCTGAAAAGAAAATGGCATTTTACCATTGCTGTCAAATTAAAGTCAGGTATGCAAATGTGGACACTGAAGTTCTTGTAGCCGAGAGCACTGAGTGTCAGAAACATGTTTATTAATATTTATGTACACAAAGTCCTCCTGATTTTGCATCTGTCTTGCACTTTTTGAATGTGTATACCTTGTGTCTATATCCAAAGGAATTGTATAGTTTTCATATAAAAATTAATCTTGCCCACATTTTAAAGGGATGTTATTTATATCCAAGAATTTCTTTTAGTATTCTATCAGAAAAAAATCCCTTCTATATCACCTTGAAGGACTGGTAAATTTTGCAATCGCTAAGTCTTCAAGAGTATTTGTATGTGAATGTTTTATATAGGCTGATGAACTTTAATGCTGTTTGGTGATCCTATGAAAATTATTTGTGATATATAATTGAACTATCTAACTTTTGAAATTAATCAGGTTATATATTCAATATTAGCATGAGGAAAATTTAAGCATCTGTAACCAGGTTTCTGATTGATTTGTTGAACAAATGAGCAATTACAAAGCTGCACATGAGTATTCTGTGACTCCCCTACCGTGTGTGTGTGTGTGTGTGTGTGTGTGAAATTCATGCTAGAATCACCCTCCCTTGTGCTACCTTACTCATTGAGGCGAGGGTCTCAGAGTCCAACCCCAATCTCACGGATATGGCTGGCCTAGCCAGCCCTCTTTGAGGATCTGGTCTCTCCTGTGTGAAAGTGAAGTTACAGGTGTGTGGCTGTGTTCATCTGGCACTTGCATTAGTTCTGGGAACTCAGACTCTTACCACCATTTTCCCACATGATTGTCTGTGCCATAGATGCCATAGATATGACTGACAGTCCTTGAGGGAAGGGACGAGGAGGAGAATACACTAGTTAGACACTCCGTGTCACCTCAGTTTTCATTTTTCCAGAAAAATATTTAGCTCTCTGGTTTTCCATTTCACTGAGCACACTGGATTTACAAGTTGTCACACAACAGAGCTTTCAATTAGCAGGTTCCAAGAGGTGTAGTGCTAAATAACATTAACATACCGTCGACAACCTTTATACAAAGGAGCCCTAACTCATGTCTGGGGTCAGGAGACTTGGGGCACTGAACATTTGCACTATTCACAGTGCAAGGCGTGGAGTTCATGAAGCATGAAGCACAGTATTCTGCAAGGGAAATAATTACCCAAGGATTTGATAGGTTGAGGAAAGCAACGCAGTATGAGAGTGAGATTCTAAAAATTTCTTCAATTAACATCAAAATGTATGCTGTCCTAAAAATTCTAGTTTAAACAGTCAAAGTATTCTCCTAATTCAGTCATTTAGGAGTGAGCACAAGAGACAAAAGAAGGGAAGACTTTATTCCATAGTTAGATTCTCTATTGTAGTTTTTAAAAATTTTATCACTTCCCCCTTTTTCTCTGTCCAACTTCTGCAATGTACCTCCTTCCCTTTTTTTCTCAGATTGATGACTTCTTGTTCTCTATTTTTACATACAGATGTAAGTTCATAAATATACAAGTATGGAGTCTGAGTGTTGCTTGTGTGTATGCAATTTCAGACCTGACAATTTCCATGGGATAACCACTTATGTGTTTCATCCCCACACAAGACCACTTTCCCTCTTTTACTAGTCAGTAGTTGCTTGTAGTTTTGTTTGGAACTGGGGTACAATGAGCTTCCCCCTTTCATAGTTAGTGGAGTTGGCATGCCTGTTGGCATTGGCACTGTGCAGGTCTTTAGATAGTCGTATTGTTGAAGCAATGTGGGTGTAGCTCCGCTGTCATTTCTAGAAGACACTATGGTAGTTTTCAGTCACTGAAAATACACTGGTCTCATGAACTGTATAGTGCTAGATACAGGGACTAGAACTGTTAACGCCTGTTTCCCACCAGTGAACGAGACTGAGGGAATTAGAGCCATGTGTGTGAGCTAGAACCTGAGTATGGTTACTGGCCTGTTTAATGCAGCATAGGTAGATGGCTTCCAAGATAAGTAAAAATGGAAATCAGAAATGCAAATTTGTCCCAAACACTCATTAGAGAAAGCTAGATAAGGAAGCCTATGACCCAGAATCCTAGAGTTATATTTTGCCTTTATCATAGCTGTATGTGATTGACAGGAGTTTTGTGTCTCTGAAGAGGACTGCAGATACTTGTCAAACAAGTACGCATATCTGTGTCAGAGGTTATAAAACCTGTCACTTTCAAAGGTGTTTTACTTGAATTAATGCTGGAAATAAAAAATAAATAACACCTGAATATATTGTTATATTTTAGGGACAAAACATTATAATAGGCAACAAGGAGAACTCTTTTTTGCTTTTTGTTTATAAATGTTTAACATTTCAAGTAGCTAAAATATTTGTATATTAAATTTTTTATTTATACCTGCTTTGTCCTCTTAAAGTTTCATATGCTTTTGAATTACTTATGAAATAACTCAATTTACTTAATATATATGATTTATATATGTAATTGGATTTTCTCAATTTTATTAAATATCATTGGAGAAGAAAAAGTAAAATCATTGAAAGTAAAAACTTGTGAGGGATGCTGCACTTCAAAATCGTCTTCCTCTAGTTTGGTGCTTTGGACATGTCTGTCTGTGATTCACCAAACTGTTAGAAACGAGGTGAAATTTGCCATTATGCTAGGTGGGGGTGGTTCACACCTTAAATCCCAGCACTTGGAGGCAGAGGCAAGCAGATTTCTGTGAATTTGAGACCAGTCTTGTCTCGACAAAGAGTTGCCATTGTGTTTTTCCCAAGTTACGATGTAGTAATGCCATTTAATAGAAACAGCAATAATGGCAGTGTCAGCAAGGGAAGTGTTGAGGGAACAAACTTGAAAATTCATGAAGATTTTCTATCTATGTTAGAAAGCATATGCTCTCCACTTGCATTTTCTTCTCAAGGAACAAAAGGGAGGCCTATATAAATCTTCTGGAGATTGCCCATCACGACAGTGTGGAGCCAACTCCTGGTGATTTAGCCTTCTACTGAGACACCATTTGTTTGGGTTACAGAACTGCAGTGGGCCTTCAGCTCCTGCCTGGTCTTTAACAGAGTCCTATAAAGTTCCAAAGTTGCCTCCCCTGAGTTTCTTCTCCACTTAGGCAGACTGTCAGCGGTCCGTCATGAGATGCTAATGACCCATCTGAGCCTATCATCTTTTCATTGAAAGCAGTATTTGCCTTCTCTTGAATTACATGAACATATTTGGCAAATAGCTTATGGCTTCATCTTATACAATTTCAACATACATACAGAGGACAATTTATCCTTTCTTTTGTGTTACATAAAAAAATGGCATTTAGGTCGGTTTTACTATCCACCTAAATCTATAGTGATGCCTGTGTCGGCCACTTGCATATGTAAAAGAGATTCTCATCTTGGTAGCATAAAATAAACCACACTGGGAAGTTTTATACAATGTTTGGACAATAGTACTAATCGGAAGTTTCCAACCCACTGAGACAAGTATGACCTTTAGTATTATGGTTCCGATTACTAATAATCTAGCATCTGGGACATGGGTAACAATTTATACGTAGTGTGACTATCATAAAAGTGACAAAGGAATGGGAAGCACTTGACACATTCCCTAGATTAATTTGATCATTTAATTTGTTAGTCACTCCCATGGCAAAGAGGCCATTTTCTTTGGGAATTCTATGGTCCTTTTCTATAATGGAGTGCATGCTGGCCTTTGTGGAACTTGTTATATTTAATTGATTCCAACCCAAATAGAATGTGGCAGTGACCAAGGAATTCCTATAAGACATTTGGGTATTTAGATTGTCTTTGCTAAGTGAAAATAAAATTTGAAAACAAAGATTTCATGTAACTGATAACAGCATGGTCAATCTCGCGTTTCTTAAAAATCCTCATGGTGGATGCCACTCACTGAAGTCTTTCACTTTGCAGCACTGAAGCCTTCCGAACTCTGTGTATTTAGGGAGCTTTTTTGCAGTATTCATTTTTGAGTCTGTGGCTGATAGGTCTAGAAGATTACCACTGGGAGAAGGCTCTGGCTGACAGGCTTCACAGTATCTCTGAGTAATGATTTGCTTTACAAGTTAAATGCAATTGTCACACATTGTATTTAAAGTCTTTTGTGCTGCAGAAGTTTGCACAGAAATCAAGTACAAGAAGCGATCTATTGTTTTACACTTGGACAGTTTGCGGCTTCCTAAATAGCTACAGTTGTTCGTACAAATCATTCTAAAACCTGAAGTGACTTTATGGAAGTCACTTTGAATGAAGAAAAGATGGTAAGGTTTTTTTTTCTATAAAAATTCTGTTCTAATCTATTGGCTTTCTCTGAGCTAGCAGGAAGAACAGTTATTGGGGGAAAAATCTTCACTTCTGAAACAGAAAAACAAGCTCCCCCTCAGTATCAACACTGACAGTGGTGACCCTGGGTTTCCTTAGGACCTTCCCTTCCTCTCAGGGAGGAAACAGGCTCTTTCATTTGGTATTAGGTCCACTTGTAAAACGTGAGCAGGCAGATGTCTAGACTTAGTGCTTACTCAAAGAATAACTTTGTTTATGTTCTTCTTTCTCTTTGTTCGGGACACAAAGGTAGCACCTTCAATAGAACTGTGAAGCAGGCTATAAATAGGCAGAGGGTGTGAGAGAACTTTAGACGGGGAAATCCATGGCTCTGGGCTTTTCATTTCACCCAGCTTCACTGTGCTTTCTCATTTAGTGTGGTGTGTGTGTTCTTCTACTTTTAGATTGGAAATGTTGATTGTAATACGGTTTCATTCTTTTCCCCTGACTCTTTCAGAAAGACCTTTGTTAATAAGAGCAAATGTATTTGCTGTGCCAGGATTTTTGTCACTAAAACCTTTTTTTTTTTTTTTTTTTTTTTTTTTTTTTTTTTTTTTGTGGCACTCTAGCTCACCTAGGTTTTCCAATCTATCCAAGCAAGTAGTGCACATCTGATGACTGAGTTTGAGAATTAGACAAGTGATTGTAGGAACCCAAGTAATTCCCTACTTGAAAAAATAGAGGGCAAGATTGAGGAAATTGACAATTAATGAAGACTTCAATATGCATTTGACAAAAATCCTGAATATTCACTTTTTAATCAGTGCTTTAATAATAGCTCGTAAAGAGTCAGACTGTAAGTGGTCTTGCCTTTGAAGAGTTTGACAGTTCTGTGATTCAAATGCACGAGAAAGCTCCAAGATCAACCAGCCACATGACTCGAAATAAAGACAAGAATTAAAGAAACCTCTGGCTCAAGATAAGTAAATGAGCCATGTTAGCTAAGCCATGTACATATGTGGGCTTTGGTCTATACAATTTCTGATTAGGAACTTTTCAAAGTCTTTATTTCAGATGGAACTTGATGGATCTATTTATATCACTTTTTTACAATCTGTTAATGCTTTATGAACTACTTTTTTGTTTTCATCCATTTTTTTTTATTAAGTTGATGGAGATACATTCAAAGCTGAAAGACGCAGGGTTAAGGATGTAGCTCAGTTGTCAGGGTTTGCCTTGCATGCATGAGGCCCTGGACTTGATTCCTAGCACTGCAGATAGAGCAAGATGCTAATGTGAATGGATAAGATGCTGTGTGTGCTTAGGCAAAGACTGTGTCTCCTACGTGAAGTGGTCGTAGACTCTGCTCATTCTTTTGGTGTCACCTCTCCATTGGCATTACATAAAAGAACCTTAGTGACCAGTTCCTCATCCAGCAAGTTTTCAAGGAGCAAGCCATCGAGAAGTACTATTGCTTTAATTCTGTTTCTCACAGCTATTTCCAAAACAAAGACTTATCCTCAGAACCAGAAGGTAGCTCTGGAGAGGATGTGTACTTGGCACTGGTGAAATTATTAGTTAAGGAAAAACGATAAACGATATTCTTCATACAATGTATCTGAGCTAATGAAAAAGAACAGAAAATAGACATGACTGAACAAATTGATGATTGAGAAGGAGATAACAGTTCACGGGTGGTCAGTTATGAACTGTTGTGAAGAACCCGTGAATTCAGAGTGTGATGTATTGCTTGTTAATACACATAAGGTAAGATGGTCTGAGTATTGATAGGTAATAAAAATCACGTAGGCATATTGGAAAGCAGGATTGGAGCCAGTAGCTGTGGGAGCTGCTGGGCTGAGAGAAGCCAGATGATTCCCAAGTTCTTCCAGGTCATTTCATGATTTTCACTTCTGTGTAGCAACGTCACTGAAGAACTGTAGCTGCCGTTAACAGCTCTGCTCTCATGATTTTCCATGGGTCAGCTTACATTATCAGAATGAAAATGCTCGTTTCATAATTTGGATTTAAAAGTGTCTGAATGCCCATCTGCGGAGAAGGATTGGGACTCTGGCCAAGGAGCAAAATAATCTAAGCTTTTGACCTTGTAGAACAAACTGTCCTGGGCAACAGATAATTTGCAACCATGGAAAGACAGCCTTAGGAGAGCTTACACAGGGGTCTGCTGGAATTAGAAGTGGGTAAGCAACACAGACGGCAAAGGGCGTTCTGAGAAAGCCCAACTGACACAGGTTATGGACGCCTTTGGGTGACCTCCATATTTCTTCTCCCATACTTGCACAGTAGATTATTAATTTAGAGATAATTATGTAGTTGAACCTTTATATGCTTCCAAGCATACAGATTTAGAGCCCTTTAGAACATACTCCTTCCAACTCTGAATCAGAGCTTGACACTGGAAGAATATAGTAATGAAAATGGGGAAGGGGCCATTTCACATGAAATACTTTCTGTGCTTTATTATTTTTAATGAAACAAGTGGCAGTATTTCTGTACAGCTGCTCCCCTCTGAGAATTTGCACTGAAGCACAATAATACAATTTTGTCTGTGTATGTGTGAGAAAAAAATCGTCTGCCCTGCTGAGAAGACAAAGAAGCATTCTCCCACTAAAGGCCATTATGGATTATATATTGCTCAAGTAACATTGGGGTACTTCATGGTTGTGTATTATGATTTAAGCTAAATTAGGTCAGGAAAGACAGAAAATAATTTTCTATTATTAAACTTGAAAACTTTATTCTTCGTTCATTAGTTGTACAAACCCTACTTGTCCATAATATCCATACATAAACATTTCAAAATTTTATAAATTAATTTTACAGTCATACACATTTTAAATTGTGGTTTTATCTTGGCTACCCCACCCATTCAGACTCTGATTCTCAAACTAAGATTCTCATGCCTTACTTTTCACATCTCTGAAATTGGATACTCTGTGATTCTATACTATAAAGCACTTGGAAATGCACTATTCTGCCTTTAAAAGTAGACCTATATTCACTGTTAATGGCATTCCATACTGCGATAGTTGGTGTTGCTGAAAGTCTAGTTGCAATAATTAAGTACCACTTTTAAATCTTTTAAATGACTTTATCATGTCATTATGGGAGCAGACTACCATTTATTTGGTGGTGCATGGCTTTAATCCCAGCACTCAGAAGCCATAGGCATGTTGGACATGTCAGTTCAAGGCTTTCTTTTCTGCACTGTATAATTTTAGCTTCTTTGTCAAAAATCAGGTGTTCATAGGTGTGTGGATTAATATCTGGGTCTTCAAATCGATTATATTGGTCAACCTCTGTTTTGATGCCAGTACCAAGCTGTTTTCATTACTGTGTCTCTGTAATAGAGCTTGATGTCAGGGATGGTGATGCCTTTGAAAATTCCTTTATTGTATAGGATTGTTTTGGCTATTCTAGGTTTTTTGTTTTTCCATATAAAGTTGACTATTGTTCTTTCAAGGTCTGTGAAGAATTGTGTTAGGATTTTGATGGGGACCGCATTGAATCTATAGATTGTGAAAATGGCAATCCTACCAAAAGCAATGTTGATCCTACCTAACCAAGAACATGTGAGATCTTTCCATTTTCTCGTATCTTTTTTCAATTTCTATCTTCAAAGACTTAAAGTTCTTGTCAAATCGGTCTTTCACTTCTTTGGTTAGTGTTAGCCCAAGGTATTTATTTGTGGCTATTGTGAAAGGTGATGTTTCCATGATTTTCCTTAGATTCTTTATCATTTGTGTGTAGAAGGGCTACTGTTCTTTTTTTTTTTTTAGTTGATCTTGTATCCTGCCACATCACTGAAGGTATTTATCAGCTGTAGAAGGTCCCTAGTTGAGTTTTTGAGGCCACTTAGGTATACTATCATATCATCTTCAAATAACACAAGTTTGATTTTTCCTTTCCAAATTGAATCCCCTTGATCTCTTTTATTGTTTTATTGCTATAGCCAGAACTTCAAGAACTACCTTGAAGAGATATGGAGAGAGTAGACAGCTTTGTCTTGTTCCTGATTTTAGTGAAATCGCTTTGAGTTTCT
This sequence comes from Arvicola amphibius, assembly GCF_903992535.2. Lineage (NCBI taxonomy): Eukaryota > Metazoa > Chordata > Mammalia > Rodentia > Cricetidae > Arvicola > Arvicola amphibius. Next base: position 8,257,864 of record NC_052059.1, on the reverse strand, counting down.
CTCCACTTAAATTGATGTTGGTTGTTGGCTTGCTGTATATTGCTTTTATTTTATTTAGACATGTTCCTTGTATCCCTGATCTCTACAAGACGTTTATTATGAAGGGGTGCTGAATTTTGTCAATTGCTTTTTCAGCATCTAATGAGATTTTTTTTCTTTTAGTTTATTTATGTGATAGATTACATTGATAGCTTTTTGTATGTTGAACCATCCCTTCATCTCTGGAATGAAGCCGACTTGATCATGGTGGATTTTTTGATGTTATTTGATTCGGTATGCCGGTATTTTATTGACTATTTTTGCATCTATGTCATGAGTGAGATTGATCTGTAATTCTCTTTCTTGGTTGAGTCTTTATGTGGTTTTGGTATGAGGGTAACTGTAGCCTCATAAAGAGTTTGGCAATGTTTCTTCTGTCTTTGAGGAGTGTAGGTATTAACTCAGAAGTTCTGACAGAATTCTGCACTAAAACCATCTGGCCATGTTTATTTTGGGGGTGGGGGAGCTTTTGATGACAGCTTCTATTTCCTTACAGTTTATATGTCAATTTAAATTTGTTCACCTTGTCTTGATTTAATCTTGGTATGTGATATCCAGAAAATTGTCCATTTTTTTTAGTTTTCCAATTTTGTGGAGGACAGGTTTTTGAAGTATGACTTAATGTTTCTCTAGATTTCATCGGTGTCTATTGATAAATTCCCCTTTTTATGTCTGATTTTTTAACTTGAGTGTTCTCTCTCTGCCTTTTGATTAGTTTGTATAAGGGTTTGTCTATCTTGCTGATTTTTTGAAAGTACTAGCTCTTTGTTTCATCTATTGTTTGTATTTTTTGTTTTATTGATTTCAGCCCTCAGTTTGATTATTTCCTGTCTTCTCCTGGGTGCATTGGCTTCTTTTTGTTCTAGAGCTTTCAGGTGTGCTGCTAATTTACGAATGTGAGCTTTTTTCACTTTTTTCATGTGGGCACTTAGTGCTATGAACTTTCCTGTTAGCACTGCTTTCATAGTGTCCCATAGGTTTGGGTACGTTGTGCCTTCATTTTCATTGAATTCTAGAAAGTTTTTAATTTTATTTCTTCCTTTACCCAGGTGTTGTTCATTAGTTAACTGTTCAATTTCCATGAGTTTGTAGACTTTCTAAGAGTATTTTTGTTGTTAAATTCTAACTTTAATCCATGGTGATTCAACAAGATACAGGGGGTTACTCTAGGGCGTGTGTGTGTGTGTGTGTGTGTGTGTGTGTGTGTGTAGGTTTGCTTTGTTACCAAGTATTTGGTCAGTTTTAGAGAAGGTTTCATGAGGTGCTGAGAAGCTATATTCTTTTGTGTTTGTGTGGAATGTTCTATAGACATCTGTTAAGTCCATTTGAGTCATGACACCTTTTAGTTCCCTTATTTCTCTATTTTCTGTCTGGTTTACCTGTCCATTGATGAGAATGGAGTGATGTAAGCTTTAGTAATATTTCTTTTACATATGTGTGTGCTCTTGTATTAGAGGCATAGTTGTTCCAGACTGAGACTTCATCTTGCTGGATTGTTAGTGTTATGAGTATGAAATATCCTCCATCTGTTCTGATTGTTAGTTTAAAATAAATTTTGTTAGATATTAGGATAGCTACACCTGCTTGTTTCTTAGGTTCATTTGATTTGAAAACTTTTTCCCAACCCTTTACTGAGGTAATGGCTGTCTTTGAGATTGAGTTTTTCTTGTATACAGCAGAAAGCTGAATCCTGTTTTTTGTATCCATTTTTTTAGCCTGTGTCTTTTTTCGATTGTAAATACCCTTTAATATCAAAATGTCACTTGAAAACATGCATACAATTAACATACAGACTGGATAGATTATATTTAGGAATATGTATTACATATACATTTATGCATGCTATAACAATTCATGAAAAGGGGTCATGAATGTGAAAGGAGAGCTAGAACAGATATATGGGAGGATTTGGAGGCAGGAAAGGAAAGTGATTAAATGTAATTACTATAGTATCTAAAAGAAAATGAAAAAGTTAAAAATATTATGCATAAAATGAACTGAGTAGGAGCATAAGGGAAGTGTAACCAAAATTAAGGTGTTTGAAAAGCCATATGGAAACCTACAATTTCATAAGCATATTAAAATATAATATATAAGAGTTTGGTTCGAGACTTGCCTAGTGCCTCTGTGCTGTAGAAAGATCATGATCTTGAGGGTATGTGGCTTAATCACCTTCCAAAGTTACCTTATTCCCAAGATGAATCACAGCATATAGCATTCATTATTGGATTCCTTCCAAAGGCCATGAGGACCCTGGTGAGAATAGTTTAGAAAAATCTGAGAAAGACTAAAGAAATAGGCATAGAAGCAAGTCATCTGATTTTAATTAAGAGATTCAGAAAGGAGCTCAGTTATGGTGACATGAAAAATCCTAAAACCATCATTTATTAGCTTAGCCTGTGTCTTTTTATAGCTGAATTGTATCCATTGATATTAATGACCAGTGGTTGTTAATTCCTGTTTTTTTTTTTTTTTCAGTGTTACTAGTTTCCTTTTTGGGGGGTTTTGTTGGTGGGGGGCTACTTCCTGTATTTTTGTGGGTGCAGTTAGCTTCCATGTGTTGGGATTTTCCTTAGTATTTTCTGTAGGGCTGGGTTTGTGGATACATATTGTTTCAGTCTGATTTTATCATGGAATAATGGAATATATTGTTTTCTTCATCAATGATGACTGAAAGCGTTGCTGGGAAATAGTAGTCTAGACTTGCATCCATGGTCTCTTAGTGTCTGCAGTACATCTGTACAGGACCTTCTGGCTTTCATGGCTTCCATTGAGAAGCTGGGTGTAATTCTGATACATCTTCCTTATGTTACTTTTCCTTTTCTCTTTGTAGCTCTTAATATTCTTTCTTTATCTCATATGTTTTGCATTTTGATTATTATATGGCCAGCGGATTTTTTTATTTTATATTTATTTGATCGTCTATTTGGTGTTGGTAAGCTTCTTGTCCCTTCATAGGGATATTCTTCAGGTTGAGAAAATTTTCTTCTATGATTTTGTTGAATATATTTTCTGTGCCTTTGAGCTGGAGTTCTCCTTCTATTCCTATTTTTAGGTTTGGTCTTTTTTTGTGGTGTCCCAGATTTCCTGGATGTTTTGTGTTAAGAATTTGTTGGATTTAAAGTTTTCTTTAACCAATGAATAGATTTCCTTGATAGTATCTTAAGCACCTGAGATTTTTCTCTTCCATCTCTTATATTCTGTTGGCTATACTTGCTTCTGTAGTTCCTGTTCATTTTCTTAGATTTTCCATATCAAGAATTCTGTTTGCATTTTCTTTATTTGCCTCTATCAGCCTTCAAGTGTTGAAATGCTTGCTTGACTTGTTTAATTGGTTTTTTTTTTTTTTGAGGGATTTAATTTCTTCCAATTTTTTGTTTGTATTTTCCTCCATTTCTTTAAGGAAGTTTTTCATTTCTTTAAAGGTCTCCATCTTCGTAAAGTTAAGTTTTTTTTCTGCTTCTGGGTTAGGATAAAGAAGTCTTCCTTTGTGTGGCCACTGGGTTCTGCTGTTACCATGTTGCTTTTTAGGTTGTTGGAGGACTTCTTGCATTGGTGCCTACACTTCTATTCCTTCAATTGATGTAGCAGTGTCTGTGTCTTGGTTCAATCCTTGTAGTGACTGACTGAGTCTTTGGGAATTGTTCTTGGTCTGCTCTGTACTGTCAATGTCTGTGTCTCAGAGAGGTACTGAGTTCCTTCTTAATCTTTCTTGGTCTTTTCTTCTGGTTCACTCTCTTGATCCACTCTGTTCAATCACAGCTTGTGCTTTAGAGTTCCTCTCTTGGTCCTCTCAGCAAGAAACTCTCCTGCTGGGTGGCTAAATTAGTTGAGGCAGGTGTGGGAGGGGCCCAGGGTTTTGCTCCACTATGGAGGACCTAGAGAGTGGAGTTTCCTGCCAGATGGGAACTTACCTCTTGGTCCTCTCTGTATTGTAACAGGCAGTGTTTCAGAGTTCCACCTAGGTGGCAGGAGTATAGGCAAGTTTGGGGGTAGCATGGGGCTAGTAGCTTGCAGGATCAAGTGGATGGTGTTGGGTATTAAGTCAGCCTACCTGAAGGAAACTCTCCTGCTGGCTGGGCTGGCTAGAAAAGCCCTGGAAGTTGGTGGAGTGGCTTGGGGTTTTGCCCCATTATGGAGGTCCTAGAGGGTGGGCGTATTCCACTGGGTGGCTGCTCACTCACCTCTTGGTCCTCTGTCTATTGTAGCAAACAGTGTTCCAGAGTTCCACCAAGATTACAGGAGAATAGGCCATGTTGGTTTAAAATCTATTATTTATTTTTTAAAACATTCTTTATATTTAGCAATATAGGTTATATAAAATAACATTGTAATAAAAATACTTGATATATTTTTAAAAAAACAAAGGAAAAAAATTTCGAGTTATAATCAATAACCTTTTTTACATATCTAACACATTATTTTTTTGAATCAGTTATTTTGAAAATTTGGCTATCTTTTTAATTTCATTGGCCATTGGTGAAGCAGAAATTAGACATGACTAGTCACTGAGCACATTTGTTGCACTGATCCACTGAGGAAAAGTGAGTTTTTAAAATTAATTTGGAGGAGGAGGGTTTATGTGAGGCAATACATTTTTATTTAACATTGTAATATTAGCCTGGTTTCTACCATTGTGTACCCATTTGGGCTTATTATATCCTTTGACTTAACATAGATGTCCACAATTTGAGGGCATGGGGAAATGACTATACTCATGCTATAATCATTTGTCATTGAATGATGTAAGCATCCTTCTTGGAGATCATTTAAAATAATGGCATTATTTCAGTAAAGTAGAAGTTAATGAATCAATGGTATCTTTTTCATGGCAGATCTATAGTAGAAGCAAATGACTGCTGTGTATTTACTTTTCAAAGCATGATATTAATTAAAGTTGCAATATAAATCATGAATAATGTAAATCAATGTATAAAATGAAATTATAATGCCCTCAAATGGCATTAACTCAAGCTATGTCTAATTGACTATCAAGAACCAATAGTTTATTTTAATGTAAAATGTAAAGTAAGCAGAAGTCCGTTTTAAATTAGTATTAGATATGCCACCACTGCTATACATGGTAGTATCTCCCGAACTTAATCTCTCTTGAGCTTAGTAGTTTTACAAGCGGCACTTCTGCTACGCTGAGCAATTTCAAGCACCAAATACTTTTTTCAGCCAACTGACAGTTAATTTGTACACAGACATTTTCTTTCCAGTGCCAGACTATTTTTTTTTTTTTTTGCAAATAGGTCTGAGAATTTAGAGATGAAGTTATTTCTCAGGAAGCTGAGATATTTATATTTTAGAAAGTTTCATTTGATTTCATTGCACAAGGAAGTCAGATAGTTTGTCTGGTGAAATTATAATAAAAATACTATCAATAATGACACTGAACAGATTCAAGAAAATCAGAAGGGACATAAGCCATACTGAATGTTTTAGATTTTGACATATTGTGGTTGAAAACTGTACAGTTGCTTTTGTTAAGTGTTTGGCATGTTACACAAGATTAATGTCAGAGTTCACCTTCACATCTTGTTGGTGTCAGGGTCTCTTTGCTGTTCATTAACCAGGGCTGCTGGTCCCCAAACTACTGAAGGTTCTTGTGTCGCTATGTCCAGGCTCCCCATGGGGGTGAGCTTCTATTGCAGATGTGTGGGTTCTGAAAATACCAGCACAGGTCATCAGGCTTGCAGGACAAACATTTTTACCACTGAAGTTTCTCATCAGCCTCTGTTGCTCTCATCAATGCTCTCATCTTAGACTCTCACAGTGATGTTAATTGTGCCCGGTGGTATTGTTGAAGATTTTTACATCTTTCATCTCTTTTACAATCTAACATTCTTTGAAAACCTTAGGAGTCCATGATATGGTTTTGTGTGCTATGGACACAGATTTGTGAATAGGCAGTTCTTTATTTTCTGCCTAACATGTAAGGAATATTGTGCAACACAGATTCTAGCACACAGTTCTCTCTCTCTCTCTCTCTCTCTCTCCCTCTCCCTCACCCTCTTTCTCTCCCCCACCCTCTCCCTCTCCCCCCCTCCCCCCTCCCCCCTCTGTGTGTGTGTGTGTGTGTGTGTATGCAAGGGGGTTGGTTGTGTATTGAATACATGTGTGCTCATTTACTTCTCTGTATGAGTGTATGAGTGGATGTAGAGACCAGATAATATTAGATTGTCTTTCCTAAGCACTCAATTTCTTCCCTACCCTTCCTTTCCCCCTCCCTCTCTTTATCTTTTCCTTCCTTTTTTTTCTTTTGAGAGAGATGTCCCTGACAAACTTAGAATTTGCCTTTTCAGATAGACTAGACTAGCCAGGCAAAGAGCCTTCTGTCTTTTCCCTCCCATGACCCCCATTACTTGGCTTACAGGTACATAGGACTATGCCCTATTTTTGAAATGTTAGTGTGGGAATCTGAATTCACGTCCTCACATTTGCACAGAAGCACTTCACTGACTGAGCCCTCCCCCTATTTGAGCACATATTTTGTTTAAAGTCTTCTATCATCTCTGAGCCAGAATTTGTCTTGAAATTGAGGCATTAGATTAAATTTGATGATGCATCATAGTTTATTGGCAGCGTTTTCCCTCTCTAAACAGAACGTAAAATAATGATGAATGTTACAGTTGATGGTAACGTAGAGTTGGTGAAATATCGTACTCCATGTGTGTGACGTGCCAGGCAGATTTAATTGATTTGGATGATAAATATGCAGCAACTGTGGTAATTTTCGTCAGTCTGGGTAAATGACTTTGAAGTAGATAACATTTTCCTATTCCATCTTTGCTTTCATTTTTACAAGGTTAGATGTACACTAAAGCTCAGTTTCAATTCAGCTCCCATCACCTGTCTGTCTCATTTTGAAACAGAATATGAAGACAGTAACATGTCCAGGCTTAGAAGGCAGTAATAGCATGCTGCTTGGGTAACTTTCACATCTTTTAACTACGATGGGAACTTTTTGCAAGAAAGAGCGAAGTGTAACATGTACACCTAAATTTGTTAAATCATAGTACTTGATATGTCTTTAGAATTAGACCCAGTGCAACCTGTCTTTAGGAGTCAAAATTAGTCTCCAGTAATTCAGTTTGATCTGTGGGAACCTGCTGTCAGGACCTAAAAATGTTTTCTGACTTTGTATTCTTTTGTCAATGAATTTGATGTATTAAGTTTTACAATCTTTTAAATAGAGTGTTATTGAACATGAAACCTCGGGTTATTTTAGAAAATCGACATGAAATGCAAATTTTCCCATATCCTTCCATTAAGTAAAAATATGTGCTTCTAATAGCACTGTGTTTAACAATAATTACACATTCTCATTAAAGGAAACGACTCTTCTGGAAACTACAAAAGGAATGAAACACTCTTAATAATGTGCAGCTGGGACCCGTCGATTTCTGAGAATGAGATTAAAGAGTATTTACTTAATATAACCTAAGAGATTAGAAATGAAAAGTTGCGGTAATAAAGTCCAGTGATATTATCATTTATTATAAGGTTTTTATTGTTTCAAGACTTCAGATTTAAATAGAATCTGGAACTTAGGATTTCTTAAATATTAAATCTCCCTCTGTTTAAATTTAATAAAACCTATTTCTTTTTGTTCTAATTGTAAGTCCCTTTTGCCTCTGCATTTTTGTCTAGCGAGAAATTATGTAACCACAATAAGACTGGGCCTGCTTGATTGCCTCCTAAAGTGGGACAAGTAGCTTGAGATGACAAGAGCTGAAGGGCTTTAAGCATCCCCCTCCCTGAGTTTGTGTGGGATGCACACATTAAAAACTGACAATTTGCCCGCCACTAATGAATCTATAAGTCTGTGACTATTTCACTAAACCAATTCCTGCTTTTTAAAACAAGATCTATTTACGGTTCTTTGTTCAAATGTCTTCCCTGAGTTCCAGTGAAGGGACTGATGGTCTAAGCTAATTTATTCCAAGTTCTTTTTATTGTTAGTGTCTTAGACGCTCATATCAGAATACACTGTTTAGTTTTCTTAGAAGTTTTCTATGATGTTGAACTAAAGTCTAACTTACAACTAACCTCAAAAATCTATGAAAGCCCTCATTTCCCAAACCCCAGATGATCGACAGTGTCTTCATACAAACACAGTTTTAGGGATCCTCTTTAAGAAATTTTAGCTCAATTCTTTAATGCCTTCAAAGCAGAAATAAATCACTATACCTTACCCACGCCAACTTTTTCATTTTTATAAGGAAATAGCTAAGAAATTTAGAACTTGGGATTTTTTAAATTTTCTTTAAATCTGTTTAAATTTAATAAAACATATTTCCCTTCCCTTCTTGTTTCTTACCTTTTGTTCTCAAAAGGTAATTGTGCATTGACAGCTATAAGAAATAATGCAAACTGAGTTAAAACATACTTCCCTCAGCTTCTTCCAATGAGAATGTTGTACAACATATAGTTCAGTATCACAAGGAGATTGATGACTTTGGTTCAACTAAATATAGAAAGCATGCCTGTAAAGGTGTTTTGTAGGCATGTCTATAGTTCTTGGCCTTGCTGGCCACTATTTTTCTCCATTTCTCTAATTTTGTCATTTCGAGAATGATACATCAATGAAATTGTGTAAGATGTCATGATTTGGGATTGACCTGTTTTTCTTTGTAAGCTCCACACAATTTTACTGAGTCATTCCAACTGTTGCATGTGTGTATAGTTCACTTCTATTGTTGGGTGGCCATCTTATGGGTGTGTAAAACCTCAGGATAGAATAGTTACATTTGTGTTCATTATTTTCTGTTAAGATTACGCAGTCATTAAGAAATCCACATATACGTACATTTAGTACAAGAAAAAACATTGGTTTTTGTGTGGGCATAGATTTATTGCTCTGCTATAAATACAAAGAATGCCATCTCTGACTCATAATGCACTTAGCTCTACAAGAAAATACTGAATTTAAGTGGTTTGAATGTTTCCACTATTTTACATTCTCACCAGCAATGTCTGGCTGACTTCATTCTGAGCACCCTTTCCATCATCTCAAGAGGCTGCAATTTTTCACTGGATAGGTACTTACCTTCTGATTGTGGCTTTAGTATATATTTGTCTTGTGGGTAACAGTACTAAACACTGTTTTGTGCTAGTCCCAGCCCTTAAGCAATTAACAGCACAAGTTAGTAGATGGTCACAATTAACACAAGAACTAAGAGGCAGCTAGCTTCCTGGAATGTTGCTTCTTCTACATTAAGTGGAAAAACCGAGACCAAGGCCCCAAAACCTGACCTAAGTGACCCCAGTAGACTTACACCTCAGATTCTATACACAAGTCAATCAAAAGACAGAGAACCTCTTGGTTAAAATGTCGCTCTCTGTTTGAGAGACTTCTGCAGCATTACTACAAGCATACATCATAACTGTTCAAGCCTCCCTTGAGAAAACTCCATCGGAGTGCCTGTGTAGACCTCTGCTGGGCCCTGCATCAGAGAGCCTGTGCAGGCAATTCTTGCCGTACCTTGTCAGAGTGCCTGGGCAGAACCATTGTGGTGCCTCCATTAGCGTGCCTGTGCAGACGGTGGTTGGTGGACACAGCTCTTTAATGGTTGCTAATTTCTAGAGACCCCAAACATTCTGACTAATTAGCCAAACTAGGAGTGTACTGTAGTGGGAGATAAGTGGTGTCTGAGCTTGATAACTCACAGTGGGCCGAGTTTTGAACATAGATCCTACTTTGTTGTTGTTTCTCAGTTTTGCTGAATGTTTAATTTCAAGAATAAAAGGATATTTGGAAACTTGCAAAAAACAACCAACCAGCACACAGATCCAAGAGATAATACCTATTCACGTAGAAATGACTAAGGAGTAACTCACTGAGCATCCCTTACCCTCTACAGTAGCAAACCTGCATCTCTGGGGGATTAGAGACCAATTATGTTGTCATCTCAAACTCGCACAAGCTGGGGATGGTATTATCTATCGCATCCCCTCAGAGTTTATCTATTTAACCTGTGTAGGATTTAGGTTGTTCTTAGAAAATACCAGACTCTTTTTAAACTTTATCCATGGTCAGAATAGTTTTCATGCTCTCAGAGGTGATATGTTCGTGAGGTGTCAGAAGTTAGCATGATCCCTGATAGGTGTTGTACACTTACTGACTTGGGCTAATGGTTTTTAATGTAGGTAACTTTAAAGTTATAGACAACATATGTGCAATTTATTTAATGCTAACTATTTTATACCCACTGTAATACTTTAAATTTTTTTGTGGTGGCCTAATCCACGTTTACTGAATTGAGTGGGAATATCAATATATCTAATACCTCTAAAACAAGATATGCAAATGAACAAATCAAAAGAACCATAATAAGAAATGCATGAATCCACTCTGAGAAATAAGGACAAAAGAGATGATAAAAATATCTGTTTTTTAGTGAGTATACTGTGGAAATTCATATGTTGATAGAGGAGGTCACCTTTATGGCTAAGGTTAGGGACTTCTCCATACATTCAGCAAGACAAGTCATTAGCAGAACTCTCTTGTTTGCTTAGCAAAGTCCCCACAATTGTCCACTGTTTCTTGCATTTTTTACTAGTTATGAAAAGATTCCTGGAAAGGTAAGCAGTTATGTTCATGGAAATAGCCCAGAAATTTCAGGGAAGAACCATCGATATATAATCCATATTTCCAGGATCAAACTTTTCTAGAACTATTTTAAATGTAAACCTGAAGTCCATATACTTGAAAATTTTGCTAGGAAACATATTATTGAGCCTTAGAGGAGTTAGTCTCATTTCTAATTGCTCTCCCCTCTGTCTCTCACCTTCATCCTAGTGGCGAGCCCTCTGAGGGAAGATTGCATTCTTAATATTAAGCACAGTGTACTATGTTAATGGCAAATACCGCCTATGCTAGACATTGTTAATGGGCAGATTGTCATGTCCATATTTTCCCCTGACATACTGATTCCCCCAGTCCCAAGACAAACCTGCATAATGTGGTTACCCAGGGCACAGCTAGTCTTCTTCCTTTAATTCTCCATAAAGGACTAACACTGTGCTCTTTAGCAGCTTCCACTTTCAGGACTTTAAGTCGCATTCCTGGGACACAGGCAGGCATGAATAATGTAGATAAAGATTTAGCAATCTCAGAGGATAATTGGCAGACATGAATGAATTTTAACTTATTTGCAAAGCAATCTCATGAGTGTGTAACTAGGAATAGCATGTGGCAGGATAAATCACCTGCAGAGTGCTTTGTAATATCTGCTGTCTTAGTGGAATGGCAAATTTGCTTATAGGTGTCCCTGAGATATGGCTGTAAATGGAGATAAATGATATACTTGGATTTCTTTCCAAAAATGGCCAAAAAGTTCTCAGGCATATTGACTTTTGTTTAGTCTAAGTGATTTGTGAGTCATCCCAATATGCTACACTAAATTATAATATGCTATAACAAAATACAATTTGAACATTCATATTTTCTAAGTAAAAAATAACTTTAGGACAGCTAAAGGCTTATGTTTTCTGTTTTGATTAGCTTTGACTTTTAAACATTGTGTTTCAATAACTGGAATTTGCACTCTATATGTAACATATATATAAACACACATGTAACACATATGTGTGTACATACATGCTATTTTTATATATAATATGTGGCAAAATGGAGGTACATTCTTCAGAGTTCACAATTAAATGGTTGCTGAGTATTAAAAAAAAGGCTTTTCTTTCTCCTGTGTTCCAAAGCATGTGAGCTTTGCATCTATGATTGGTTCTCTCATGGTCACAAGATAGCTGCTGTCGCTACTGGTACTTCATTTTCTTACAGCCACAGGTAAAGCAGGACATGTCAGCTTTTTGTGAGCGGTCCCGTTATAAAAGAGGGAAGCCGGTCCAGTCCGTTTTTTTTTTTTTTTTCTAAAGACCAAAAGGGACACAAACCTGGCATTGATCTCTTTTTCAAAGCATGGACAAATGCTTGGATGAACATGTCCAGGGAACTTTTTATTCACCAAACAATGACTAGCCACTGATCCTGTGTCTAGTGGCAGTGAAGGGAAACAAACCTCAGGCTTCGAAGGCAGACATTCTTGATCATTCTGTCATTTCTATTTTGTTAGTATTTTCCCAGATTACACATCAAAGTTCAGTGAGTAGTTACGGTGGGCACAACTGACTTTAACGGGACAGTTAAAGAGGCTTTTTAATTCATCATTTTGTATTTATGAAATAGAATACAACTTTGCCAATGAAAATTCAATTCTGCCTGTGTGTTTGGAAGTTATTCCCTTAGTATTTGACTACAAATGTAGTTCCTAGGTACAATTCATTAGCCCAGAGGAAAAGCGCAGGTTACATAGGAGCAGCCTAAGGAAGAGAATTAACTGAAAAGGAATCCTGTCACGAAAATAAAAACAAAGAAAAACAAAAACAAAATAAAAAGATTGTTGATTGCTCTTGGATACATGTAACAAAAGGCTCTCCCAGCCTTTGGCCAAGCTTCTTCTAGTTTGGCAGTCTAAAGCCAGAATTCCAGTATCTTTTCCTATCTTTACATAACCATTTTAGTGTCTTGTATTTTCTTATCATAAGGATTCTAGTTATTGGATTTAAGATCTACAGGGTGGTCTCATCTCCTAATCTTAATTATGTTGGGGGAAAAGTACTATTTAAATAGGATCACAAACATATCTTTCACTGGATGGAATGACAGTCACCATTTAGTCTAACATAGGCTCTCAAATGTGTTAATGAGAATTGCAAATTTGTTAGCTACTAAATCTAAAACATTTATGTAAAAGACAACGTGGAATCAGTTGTTAAAAGGTAACTGCCAAGCCATTTCCCAGCAATCTGATTGAAAGACTGAAGGGTCCATAGATGTCCAGAATACACCATGCATGTTTTTCCATACACCGAGGCACCTTTTTGAACCACATGCTCTAGAAATAGAAGGGAGCATTCACGCAGAACCACACTGGAGAAAAGACGGTGGCGTTTTGATAGCTCCACATGATTAATCAGTGCATGTTACTGCAAACTTTTCAATTTGAGAATGTTTTGACCTTGAAAACTGATGAGTCAACTAAAAGGTTGCATAAATGCACACACTGCAACACTTAATTCTGAGAGATTTACATAATTAATTGAAGTATTTTTTTCTGATTCCTTCTTGGTTCATTGCTGTTTAAAGACAGATATGTTGGTCTTAATTGCTCTAAGTGTAGTAGACTAGCCTTTAATGCATAGTGATCCTCCTGCTTCAGCCTTCCTTCTAAGTGCTGGAATTATAGACATCTACCATATGAACAGATACTATTTTTCCTAATTTGTAACTAACAAATATGCAAACATTTACAGGTTGAGATCTGGCCATATACTACTGTAGGTTGTTCATGTTGTGTAAAACCGTGTTTTTTTTTTGTTTTGTTTTGTTTTTCCAGGGTGTGCTGTAGCAAGCTTTCTTGTTGGACTGTCTTTGGCTTGCCAACCTCAAAAAATGATAGAATTTTTATTATGAAAAATTGGCCACTAGCTTAGGCTTGTAACATTTGCTCACATAACTTAGATTAACCAAGCTGCATGGCTTGGTTGCCTCTACTCTGTACTGTAAGGTCGACCTTTTCAGTTTCTTCCTGGCATCTTGTTAGACTCCATTTCCTCTTTTTCTTTCTGCAAACACAGCCTGTTCTCCCTGCCTAGCTATTGACCATTGAGCTCTTTATCACACCAACCCCCAGTAGTACATCTTCACACAGTGTACAGACATCCCCAAACAGTGTGCCCCGCCCAGGAGACTCCATTGTACAAGCCTTCGATTTTATTTGAGGGAGAATGACTGCAGTCCAGGGGGTACCCTCAATTATAATCTGTCAGGTGCTACAATCCAGCACAGACTGACAAATAGCCTAGTTCTAGGATACCCTGTAATTGCGTTGAATTGAAACTGCGGGGAACCATGAGCTTATTAAGGGAAACCAGGCCTAAGAAACTTACAAGATGCCAAACCAAAGAAAAGGTGCCCATTCTCCTGGACTCCATAGAGATGAAAAACTAGCAACCCAAGTGCATGGTCCTAAACCACTAGATGTGTGGTATCCATGTAAAGAATGGGAGAATTCTGGGGCTATGACTTTCTGGGTCCTCCACTGATGACATAGCCTACTCCATTGCCTTCCTAGCTACATGTTCATTTGCCAACTTGTTTACCTGTCTACTTATTTTCCCACTGGACATGACCTACCATGACCTATGCCTTTGTTGAGCAAGGTATCTCTCCATAGAAAATGGGCTCCAGAAAGCCATGTTCTAGGGTTCGATTCTGGTCCCATTGCCAGTGACCCCACATACTGCCTAAGCCCCAGCATTGTCACCTGCCTTCAGAGGGGTAGTTCAGACCCATGCAGGTTCTCTAGTTGTCAGTTCAGAGTCAGTGAGCTCCCAATAGTTCGGGTCAGCTGATTCAGCGTGTTTTTAATGGTCTTGGCCATTTGTTTATATTATTGTTCCTCCTTCTCTTTGTATTCCAGGAGCTCTGCCCACTACTTAGCTATGGATCTCTGCATCTGCTTCCATCAGTTGCTGGATGACGGTTTTATGATGTCATTCAAAGTAGTCATCAATCTGATTACTGGGGAAGGCCAGATAAGGCACCTTCTCCATTATTGTTCAGATTCTTAGGTAGGATCATCCTTGTAGAATCCTGGGAATTTCCCTAGTGCCAAGTTTCGCATTAATCCCATACCCATAATAATCTCTATCGAGATATCTCTTTCCTTGCTTTCTCTCTTCTATCCCCAGCTCAACTTTCCAGATCCTTCCTGTTCTTTGTTCCTCCTCTTTCCCCCTCCCCATTCTGATTCCACCCTCCCATCTCCTCTGAAGCTTCTAATTTACTCAAGAGAATCTTGTCTATTTCCCCTTCCCAGAGGGATCCATGTGTATCTCTCTTGGGGTTCTATTTGATACCTAGCTTCTCTGGAGTTCTGAATTATAGGCTGGTTGTCCTTTGCCTTATGTCTGATACTCACTTATGAATGAGTAATACTATGTTTGTCTTTCTGGATCTGGGTTACTTCATTCAGGATTTTTTCTAGTTCCATCCATTTGCCTGCAAATTTCAAGATGTTATTTTTTTCTGCTGTGGAGTACTCCGTTATCTAAATGTACCACATTTTCCTCATCCATTCATTCATCAGTCGAGGGGCATTTAGGTTGTTTCCAGGTTCTGGCTATGACAAATAATGCCGCTATGAACATAGTTGAGTAAATGTCCTTGTGGTGTGAGTATACCTCCTTTGGATATATGTCCAAGAGTGGTATTTCTGGGTCTTAAGATAGATTCCTATTTTTTCTGAGAAACTGCCATGGTGATTTCCACAGTGGCTGTACAAGCTTGCACTCAGACCAGCAATGGAGGAGTGTTCCTCTTGCGACACATCCTCTCCAGCATAGGCTATCATCAGCATTTCTGACCTTAGCCATTCTGATTGGTATAAGATGGAATCTCAGAGCTGTTTTGATTTGTATTTATCTAAGGTTGTCTTTTGGCTTTTTGAGATTCTTCTGTTGAAAATTGTTTAGCTCTGTAGTCCATTTTTAAATTGGATTATTTGGTAGTTTGATGTCTAGTTTGAGTTTTTTGTATATTTTGGAGCTCAGTCCTGTCAGATGTGGGATTGTTGATCTTTTCCCGTTCTGCAGGTTGCTGTTTTGTCTTGCTGACTATGTACTCTGCTTTACAGAAGCTTCTAAGTATTAGAAGGTCCCATTTATTGTTGATCTCAGTGCCTGTGATACTGGTGTTATATTTAGGAAATGCATTTTGCCAGTGCATTCAAGGGTACTTAACACTTTCTGTTCTATGAGGTTGAGTGGGTTTAGATTTATGTTGAAGTCTTTGATCCATTTGTACTTGAGTTTTGTGCATGTCAATAGATATGGATCTATTTGCATTTTTCTACAGGTTGACATCCAGTTATACAGCACTGTTTGTTGAAGACACTTTTTCCCATTTTGTATTTTTAGCTTTGTTGTCAAAAGTCAGGGGTTCATGTGTGTGTGGATTAATATCAGGGTCTTGAGTTCAATTTCATTTATCCTGCCTATTTTTATGTCAATACCAAGCTGTTTTCATTATTGTAGTCAGAAATGGTGATGTCTCCAGAAGTTACTTTATTGTACAGAATTGTTTTGACTATCCTGGGTTTTTTGTTTATCCATATGAAGTTGAGTATTTTTCTTTCAAGGTCTGAAGAATTGTGTTGGAATTTTGATGGGATTGCATTGAATCTGTAGATTACTTTTCGTAAGATTGCCATTTTTACGATGTTAATCCTACCTATTCATGAGCATGGGAGATCTTTCCATTTACTGATATCATCTTCAATTTTATTCCTCAAAGACTTAAAGTTGTCATACAGGTCTTTCACTTGTTTTGTTAGAATTACCCCAAATATTTTATGTTGTTTGTGGCTATTGTGAATGGTGATGTTTCTTTCTGATTTTTCTCGACCTATTTATCATTTGTATATAGAAGGGCTACTGATCTTGTTGAGTTAATCTTGTATCCTGATATACTGCTGAAAGTGTTTATCAAGTGTAGGAGTTTTGTGGTAGAATTTTTTGGGGTCATATATGTATACTATCATATCATCAGCAAATAAGAAATTTGACTTCTTCCTTTCAAATTTTTATCTCCTTGATCTTTTTTGTTTTATTGCTCTAGCTACAACTTTGAGATGTTTTGACTCAAATGAACTTAACATACATCTATTAAAAATTCAATCAAAAACATGAAAGAATATATCTTCAGTACCTCATGGAACCTTCTCTAAAATTGACCACATACTCAGTAATAAAGTAAACCTCAGTAGATACAAAAAATGAAATAACCCCATGCATCTATCTTATTATATCACCACAACTTAAAGTTAGAGTTTAACAACACTAATCTCAAAAAACCCACAAACACATGGAAATTGAACAAAGCTCAACATAATTATCCCTGGGTCAAGGAAAAAATAAAGAAACTCTAAAACTCGATGAAAATGACCTCACAAAATGCTCAGACTTACAGGACACAATAAAGGCAGTGCTAAGAGGAAAGTTCACAGCACTAAATACCCACATAAAGAACCTAGAGAAATCCCACAATAGCAAATTGAGAAACAAAAAACACCTATGAGCTCTAGAACAAAAAGAAGTAAATGCACCCAGGAGGAGTAGATATCAGGAAATAGTCAAATTGAGGGCTAAAATCAATAAAATAGAAAGAAAGCAGTACAACGAATCAACGAGACAATTGAGAAAATCAAAAATGACAAAACTTTATCCAAGCTAACCAAGGCACAGAAAGAATATCCAAATTAAACCAGAAATGAAGAGGGAGACCTAAACGCAGACAATGGGGAGCTCCAAAGAATCATCAGATCATACTTCAAAAACATGTACTATACAAAATTGGAAAATTTAAAAGAAATGGACAATTTTCTGTATAAAAAAACATATACCAAAATTAGGACCAGATACAGAAATTAAACAGACCTTACCCCCAAGGAAATAGAAACAATTATCAAAAGTTCTCCCCCCACAACAAAGCCCAGGGCTAGATGGATTCAGTGTAGAATTCTATAAGAATTACAAAGAAGGGCTAATAAAATACTCCTCAAATTGCTCCACACAATAGAAGCAGAAGGAACACTGTCTACTCTTTCTACAAAGCTACAGTTACCCTGGTACCCAACCACACAAAGAAGCAGGTAAGAGAACCACATATCAATCTCCCTCATGAACATTAATGCAAAAATACTCAATAAAATACCGGCAAACCAAATCCAAGAACACATCAGAAGCATCATTTACCATGATCAAGTAGACCTCATTCCAGAGATTCAGTTGTTGGTTCATCTGTTGGTGTAATCCACCATTTAAACAACTGACAGAAAAAACCCACATGATCATCTCATTAGACGTTGAAAAAGTCTTTGACAAAATCCAATACCCTTTCATGATAAAGGTCTTGGAGAGAGCAGGGATACAAGGAACATTCCTAAACATAATAAAGTCAATATACAACAAGTCAACAGCCAACAAATACCAAAACTAATGGATAGAAACTCAAAGTGATTCCACTAAAACCAGGAACAAGACAAGGCTGTCCACTGTGTCCATATCTATTCAATATGGAAACTTTTGGACTCTTCTGTAACATCTTAACCTGTATATATCCTTTATTTCACATATATGCACATAGACATATAGATACTTTTTGTTGTGTGACATGAGAATTATTAGTAATTATAATTGGACACGGGTGCCATGGGAAGCTGTGGGCAGATTGGCAGGGCAGGAGAGGAAGCTAAGCTGGGGATGGTTCTAGCTTTTCTCCCAACTTCAGGTTGCTAGGTTTGTGTCTAGCTCTGGTTCATATACTGGTGGCTAAAGAATTTTAGGAAAATGGCTTTTTCTGTGAATTCATACGCCAAACATTGAGTGTCAAATGTAGCATGATAAATAAAAACCCATAGACAGATAGTGGGGTTCAACCTGAAGGTCAGAAAAGCAAAACAACCAGCCACTGTTTCTTACTTCCACCTTAGTCTGAAATGGCAAACCTGCCTCCAGGAATCTCAGAATAAAACTGAAATGAGACCTGTCTCCCAACATTAGGTGCCATTTATATTCGGAGACTGTACTTTTAGTTCCTGGTTGCCCAGACCCAACTAATTACACAGAAGCTATATTAATTACAATAGTGTTTGGCTAATGGCTTAGGCATATTCCTAGCTAGCACTTATATCTTAAATTAACCCATTTCTACTAACCTATGTATTGCCACAAGGCTGACTTACCAGTAATGTTCTAGCGTTTTTCTCCTTCAGCAGCTATATGACATCTCTTTGACTCTGCCTACTCTCTATATCTCTGTTTAGAATTCCCACTTGGCTTTACTCTATGCTACTGGCCAATATAGTTTTATTCATCAACCAAAAAATGCAACACATATACAGAAGGACATCCCACATCATAATTTTGTTTCATAAATTTGGGATTTAAGGAACATGCATTTGCACTAGCTTGGCCACCAAGATTGGTGGGTTATATGACAAATTGATGCTATTGAAACTAGAAAATCTTGTGAATTAGTTGTTGTTCCAGAAGTTCTGACACTGTGGAAGGACTGTCAGACACAAACATGTTTGTTTCTCGCATAGTGCACTCATGATAGTGAACCTGAGAAATAGAAAGAATGTGCTGGAACATGGAGCTTCTAAATGTCTCTGCTGTGATTTTCTTCATTGGCTTCCATAGTTTGGTTCTGATTCCAAATCTTGCCCTGTGTTATGGTATCTCTAATGGCATATATTCCCATAAAAATATTACTCTGACTTTACATACTAGAAACTCAAATTATCAAAGTTATCATCCTGCAAAGGAATTTTAGGAAATTGTTTGCTCATAACCATTCTAGATAGTGTGGGTAAGGAAAGGTGTGTGTGTGTGTGTGTGTGTGTGTGTGTGTGTGTGTGTGTGTTGTTGGTATGAGGGTACCCTTGTATTCAGGGCATAGATGTTCAGTATTGAGATTTCCTCTTGATGGGCTTTTCCTGTGACAAATATGAGATGTCCTTCTTTGTCTCTTTTGATTTATTTTAGTTTGAAGTCTGTTAGATATTTATATAGCTATACAGCTTGTTTCTTAGGTCCATTTGGTTAGAAATATTTTGTTACCCACCATTTATTCTGAGGTGATGTCTGTTTTGAGATGAGGTGTTGTGTTTTTTTTTTTATGCAGCAGAAAGATTGTTTTCATATCCAACCTGTTGGTCTGCATCTTTTTATAGGTGAGTTGAGTCCATTTATATTAAGTGTTTCTAGTGACCAGTGATTGCTAGTTCCTGTTATTTTAGTTTTCTTTGTTAGTGATCTTATTGAGTGTTATTTTCCCTTCTATAGGTTTTGCCTCTGTGAGAGAATCTATTGTACGCATCTTTGTAGATGTAGCTGACTTCCTTGGGTTGGGGTTTTTCTTCTAGTACTTGGTGTAGGGCTGGGTTTGTGGGTAAGTACTGCTTAAATATGGTTCTGTCATGGAATATCTTCTGTCTATGGTGATAGTTTTTCTGGGTATAGTAGTCTGGACTGGCATCCATGGTCTCCTAATGTCTGCATAACACTTTACTAGGACCTTCTGAGTTCCATTGTTTTCATTGAGAAGTCAGATGTACTTCTGATAGGTTTTCCTTTGTATGTTACTTGGCCTTTTTCCTTTGCACCTCTTAATATGTTTTTCTTCTTTATGGTTAGTGTTTTGATTATTATGTTGCGAGGGCACTTTTTTGATCCAATCTATTTGGTGTTTTGTAAGATTCTTGTGTCTTCATATGCATATCTCTAAGTTGGGAAAGTTTTCATCTATGATTTTGTTGAACATATTTTCTATGATTTTGAGTTGGACTTCTTCTTCTAGCCCTAATACTCTTAGGTTTTGCCTTTTTATATTTCCTGGATATTTTGTGTTTAATTTTTTTTTAGATTTAATCTTTTCTTTGAATGAGTCTATTTCCTCTATCGTATCTTCGTTTGAGATTCTTTCTTCCATCTCTTGTGTTCTGCTGTTAATGCTTGAATTTGTGGTTCCTGATCATTTCCCATATTACCCATTTCCTTTGATTTGTGTTTTCATATTGTCTTTTGTTTTCAAGTCTTGAAATGTTTGTTTCACCTGTTTGGCTTTTCTTAGTTTTCCTTTAAGGGATTTGTTGATTTCTTCCAATTTTTTGTTTGTCTTTCCTTCCATTTCTTTGAGAGAATTTATCGTTTTCTCTTTAAGGACCTCAAACATTCTCCTAAAGTTAAATTTGGTCATTTTCATCTGCACCATCTGTACTGGGGTGTTCAAGTCTTGTTGTTTTAGAGCCAATACTTTTTGTTGGTGTCAAGTTGATCTTTATGGTGTTGAATATGTTCTTACATTGTCTACCCACAGTTTCCTCTGATTGGTGTAGTTGGGGCCATGTCTTATGGTGGTCACTGATCCAAGTGGCAGTAGATCCAAGGGTCAGATGGTTGTTCCTCATGGTGGAGTCAGGGCCATTGTTCAAGTCACCCCCATAGGTCACTTGTCATTCACCAAAGTTGCTTAGCACTTCTGGCAGTGACTCTGCAGTCCTGGAGATCTTTGGGGCATGCACCCATGAAGGTTGCTTGCTTATGCCTGTTCTCATGGAGAGTGCTAGTTAAGGCCTGCTCCCTCAGAGGTCACTTCCTCATAGCTGGTCTCCTGTGGAGATTGCTTACTTGGGCCCAGTCCCTCAGAGGTTGCTGCCTCAGGCCTACTCTTTCCGAGCTTGCTCCGTTGTACCTGCACCTGTGGAGGTTGCTGACTCAGGCCTGCTCCTGCAGAGGTCACTGGCCTGTTGCTGCTCCAGTGGAGGTCTCTGGATTGGGCTTTCTCCTTGGGAAGTCACTGGCTCAGGCCTGCTCTGGCGGATGTCCCAGATACACACTTATAAACACACAGAGTACATAGAAATATAAAGAAAATCAAACACAAAGTATTTAGAAGTTCATAAAGTTGCCATCTAAAGCAAGAGCACCATGTGTGGTGCCTGTATGTGCCAGGTGGGGCAAACTTTTGAGTTTAACTTGACATGAAGCTACAAGGCTTCCCCTCACCCCAAGCTTAAGTGTTCTGAGGTACAGAGGTGAGGTCATTTGTACAGGATTAGGGGTTTCCTTCTGAACATGTTCTAATAGTTCTGACTGTTTGCAAGAGTGCCTGTCAAGCCTGCCTGGGCATTTCTGCTCTGTAGATGTGTGTTGCCAGTAGTCATTGTAAATGCCTGGATCAAAAGTCTAGGAGAGCTGCTGAGGATACAGCTTAGTTGCCCAGCACAGAAAGATCTTTGGTTTAATATCCAGCACCTTCCCTTCAGTTTTGGGTATAGTTACTCTGGAATCTGTTTTACTTGAGGGCTCTCTAAAACCATCCCTGAGTTCAGGACGCAGTCTAAAGAAGTGGTATGGACCAACATTTATATTCTACTATCTTTTTGAATCCTAATTCTAGTCATCCTAGAGACTATAACCTTCCTCTGTTTTACTACATTGAATTTGTGAATGTTCAAATCAATTTTATTTTTACTCTTCTGTCTTGGAAGACAGCCTAGTAAATTACAGTATAAAATGATCAAGTTATAATCATTTACTGATGCGGATGGAATGAAAATCCCACACATAAGAATGTGTTTGTTCTGTGAATATGAAACTTATTGCTAATTGGCACTCTGAAAAGTCCAATATTACCTGCGTTGAAGGTAGGTCTCAGAGAAAAGGTGGTTCTAAAAGCCATTTGCAACTGGGAAATAGGGAAGTTAAGAATAGGAGATTGTATGAGTAAATACCCGGGAGCTAACCCAGAATCTGTTCAGTAAGGAGAACACACTGCTTTATGTGCGTGTTAGATTTACCCACCAGTGGAAAACTTTTACTGACTGGCTGTGCAGTGCTAACTCTATAGCCTACAGCTTTTCTTCCTCCGTAATGTTAATTAGCCACTTCTTAAAAAGCTTCTTTGTTGATTTGGGTGAAATAGAAGACATATGAGACAAATTTGTGGCTACATAATGAAAGAGTGGTGACTTTTATATTCTTAATAATTTGAACAATGGGGCTATTTTCCCTTATAGTTAATAAGTAGTCGAACATTTGGAAAGCTATTTTTATAACATATCAATTATAATTCTAATTCTTTCCATTGCCACATTAGTTTTAATGCCAAATGGGTTCTATGTGAATAAAGGAAAGAACAAATAATAAAAAGTATTAAATTATCATTTACTATGTCAATAATCTAATAATTTAGGCAGAGTTTATTTAATATAAAAACTGTCACATAACTATCAAAGACGTGACGTACTAAGTAGAAATGTCCTGAATTTTCTCATCAAAAACAATGTAGGATTATGGGTATTTGGAAATGACATGAGAGGTTTCAGGCCAATGCTGGTCAAAGGATACAAACTTTCTGACAGATAGGAGGGCGAACTTAAAATGATGCTTTGTACACTAATAGCATAGCAATGTCTGGCATTTTTTAAAATTGAAAAGTAGATAGCGTTGTTATTGCCAAAGAATTAAGTAATGCAATACATACATCAATTCTCTCAATATAGAAATTCTACAAGGCATACATATTTCTAGGTATATGATAGCACACTTCAAATATAATCCATTCTTACATACTGGAAATTATTATTAACTGAAAAATCAAATATAGACACAATGAGAAGTCATAGGTAGCAAAAAGCAAAAAAAAAAAAATAAAATAAAATAAAGAAAGCAATTTTAAAAGGAGGTGGAGAAAAGGAACTTTATGTCCCTAAGCCTGCCTAGAGAGTATTTGGGAGGAGGCTTTTCAGATTCAAAGGAGAGGAAGGCTTCAAACACAGGCCTTTGCAGCACCCTGATGACTATGCATGCGTAGATGTCGGGGAAAGTTATGTGTTACTAGGGCCTGCTGAGTCACAACCGTGGAGCAGTGCACCTTCCAGAGCCTGTGACAGAGGTGAATAGACCAGGGCAACGCATCAGTAGGGCCGAAGCAGAAAGCTCCTGGTGCCCCCTGTCTGGCCACACTCAACTGGAAGCCACAGCTAAAGTATGTTCTAGATGGATTGCATTTATACACTATTCTTCATGTCATGCTCTCTGCAGGTTTCAGATTCGGCTGAATGCTTACAACTTGAAGTCCTGGTCCATCTGCATTTTCATTGTTTCTGCGTGTGAAAAGGCATATTTATACATCAGTCTCCTTTTGCATGGATTCTTCAACCTCATCTTCATTCATTACTTAGTTTTTTTTTTTTTTTTTTTGGAAGGAGAGTTTACCCTTCAAGCATGTGTTTTCCCTAAAATAATGTGAGGAGATTGTTTCTTGTCTCTCTAGGCCCCATATGGATTCTTCTACTATAAAAGCCTGAAGGGTTGGATGATGGGGGATTCCTTTTAGCCACATAGCTGTCAGGTGTGGGTGGTGAGAAAGTGGGTGTCCATCAAGGTTTGGAAATGCGGCTTGTTTTCTCGCTTTGTTTGCTGAAATAATGCAAGTGGAGTTGAGCTCAACTAGTCAAGATATTCATAAAGTTCCACTAAGGAGACCCAAACACACAGGGTTCTCCCAATCGGAATGGAGTTCTCAGGTAAAAGAAAATGCCATAGGACGTATTAAAGGCTTTCTCCTTGGTGAGCTGCCAGTGTGTTCTTCTGCACGGTTAATTTCCATGGTAGTTACATATGCATTCTGTGTAATTGGGTCCTCATTTCAGGTAGACTGCATTTTTCTCTTACGGTGTCCGAAATTCCCAGGCCATGTGTTGATGTCGTCTTTAGTGTCTTGAACTATTTTGTGGTGAAAGTTGGTTAGAGGGGACAAAGAATGGCAGGTGCTGTGTGTGCTGTGAGCTTCCTCTTCTCAGTGCTTGTCTGTGGATTTCCTGAAAAGCTGTTGATTTATGGGGGGTGGGGGACAACTGTCTGCTTTTCTTTCCTTTTGCACAACTTTCTGACACCTGTGATCCACATGCCAGAATCCTAGTCATGTATGTGGTAGTTTAAAATACATATACAAATTCTTTGGCATTCCTTTTAAAGTACGGGGTCCATGATTTCTCTCCTCTTGTGTTTGAACTTGACTAGGACCTTGCTTTATTTAATATATAGGTAGGTTAAAGTCTCAGCATGTGGCTTTTGTGGAAAGATAGTGTCACAGTTTCCTCTTGCATCTTAGGTCAGTTAAGATGGGTGTAAACCAGTGGTCCTGTTGTTTGGGTTCTCAAACATTACCTTAAAAACATTTATATAGAAAATGTTTAAACATGCTGTTCACAGTAGCTAGAGTCAGAAGGCTGTCAACAGTTCTGTGAGCTTCCTACAGAACCAGACTCTTGAGCTGGTGCCAAGTCACTAAAAGACAGCCCCAACCGAAGCCTTAACTGCAAACTCAAGGGACCCTGAGGTTGACCACATAGCCTACTGTTCTCATGTGCTTGCCCCAAGAAAACTGTGAGATTTCTAGCATCTTTTTTACACTGGTAGCTTTTAGGACACCTCTCATTCAGAACTATATATGTAGCACATTTTATGTTTTTGAATTCCACAGTTACTGTTCCTCTTGTTAGTTCAAAGTTTTCTGACATGGTGGAGAGTTATTATTAATGTCTGAAAAATCTTCCTAAAAGGAATTTTGATTCATATATTGCTGTGTTCCCAGTGTTGAATATCTATATTTTACAATTGTGATTCTTTTTTGTGTAATCTACATTTTATTGCCTTGATATTTACTTCTATAAGACTTTAATTTATGATACCTTTCATATTTAGATGCCTTTAATATTTTATATCTACTTTAAACTATTTCCTATATGTAGTTAATACATTTTAGTATCAAAATTTTATGCTTAAAATCAAAATAGAAAGGTGCTACATTCTGTCTTGCAGTTATTTTAACCTCCAGGCGGTCTTTCATGATGGTCACACTGTCAGCCCTTGCCTCCTTCAGAGGTCAGCGTGCTCTGTGCTAACTTTGGATACCTTCTGGGACTGCCATTTCCTCTCAGCTAAATGTTTGCTCTTCCTAACTGAAACCTGTGTGCTCTTCATCTGCTCGTGGGACGCTCTTGTCACTCTTTCCCTTTGGAGCTGATGTGTCGTCACATGTGAATGTGTGAGTGCCGTGCAGTTATTGATGCTAACCACTCCCATGCGTGAGCTCCCTTCTCTGTCGTGAGATGGCACAGACTGTGTCCGAGTTATTTCTCAGCTTTTTCATCTATTTCCTGCACAGGACAGAGGGCTGTGTTCCTCCTGGGGGATGCAGTTGTGCATCCCATACATTTGTGTTTTCAATATACTACTACTTTAAGCTCTTGCAGGTTAGAGTTTGCATTATGAAAGTGTTCTTAACTTTGGCGTGTCTCCAAGAGCATCATAGTGATTTTGAATATCTTTACTCCCTTATTGTCAGGCCCTGACTTTATATTAAGAGCTCTAGAATTTTATTGAACATTAATATTTTAATACACTTTTATCATAATTAGTCTCACTCCTTAAGATGTTCTTTTAAAACCTTTTACAATAGAAACTATATGCAATCAAACAGGTTAATATTTTGTCATATTAAGCATATTAAGAAAATATTGTTTCTTTTTCTTGAATGGGGTTTTGGAAGTGTTATGAACACTGCAGGCAGTTTTTCTAAGATGCAGCCAGAGGTTTGTTCACTGACAAGAGGGTCAAGGTAGGTTAGATCAGTGCATGCTGAGATTAATTAGGAAGTTTCTAACATCACAGTGTTGCCTGAAGACATCTGGGAACTGGCATGTTAATACAGAATTAGACCGAAGTGCAGGGGAAGGTAAACCCAGGATGATGATATTAGCTTTGAGAATCTTCTGTGTAGTGTTTCCCAACTCCAACCAAGGGGCTGAAAATCAGGTTGGACTCTTTAACAAGAATAGGAAAAGAGACTTAGATATCAAAAGTAAATATGTCAGAGTTCAAATTTCTCTTCCTTAAGAATGTGCTTAGAAGAATAGAAAAAAATTCTCTTTGGAATAGAGACCATCTATTGGGTAATTTCAATTATTTATTTTTATGTTTTTACTGTTCTATTCACAACATCTGCCAGTTAGGAATACATGCACAAAAAGTTGTGTAGACATGCCAGGGAAGCAAAGATAGAAAGGACTCAGACTTGCATGTCTCAGATAAGGTTCATGTCAGCTTTTTACCTTCTAAAGTAACATTTGTATAGGGAAGAAAAGAATGGGATTTGGGGCAGCATAAGTTTGATTTAATATCCTGAAATCATTTAATGTAATTGTATACTTTAAGTGTCCAACAGGGTGGCTATTATAGATCATTTCAGTCTCAACAATCACTACGTGGATGACATGTGCAATGCATTATGATCAAAATACATGGTACCTACTCTAAGATTATTTGACATAGATGGCTGACAAAATGACAATGTCGTTTATCATAGTAAAATGTTTAAAGCACAGGCTTTTGGATTTGGAAGAAATCAGTGATACTGACTTTCAGCAAAGTCTTTTTAAAAAATGTATTATATGTGTATGGGTGTTTTACTTGCATGTATGCCTGTGTACCATGTACATGCCTGGTGCCATGTATGTCAGAAGAGAATTTTGGATCCCATGAAATTCAAATTTAATCAGTTGTGAAATGCTATGTGGGCTCTGGGAATTGTAAGAGTACCCAAGTGCTCTTAACTACTGAGCTATCTGCCAGCTCACCAAAAAGATCTTATTAGATGAGTTAACACAAGTAGGTAAGCAGAAGAAATAAAATGTCGGAAGATAGCAAAAAAGTGTTGTATAATGGTCTGTGTATTCCAACTACCTAAGTTAACTTGTGAATTTGTCAATGCCATAAATAAAAGTTCAATAGTCAAAGTCACTTTGATATATCAATACTAAGGTTTGACAACCCTATAAGCTAAACCTCAAGTATACCAATATTGAAATGAATTCCAAAGAGGGATGCTATTAATTAACAAAAATATTGAATACCAAAACCAGCCTATAAAACTTCTATGGAAGATAGGTGAATAGTCCTGAGAGAAAGACAGTCCATAAACTCAAAATAGCTCAGCCAAAATTTTGTTACTTTTTTTCTTTTTGGTAGAGATTGCAATTTAGTGATATAAATTTCTAGCTCTTGTAGACGAGACTGGCCTTGAACTCACAAGGATCGACCTTCCTCTTTCTCCGAGTGCTGGAATCCACCTGGCTTATTTACACTTCTTAAAATGTCTACTTTTTTAGGGTAAAATTGTTATTTGAAATAAAATGTAAAATGAAACCTGAAAAAAAGATTGCAATTTAGGTTCCAAGATTAACAGATCAGTTGAAAGAGACAAAACCAAGCTTAGAAAGTTGTGAAGATGGCAGGATTCCTGTGTGGTTGCTGGAACTATGAAGTACAGTTGATATGTGATATACGGGGGAAGTTGAAGAGAACATGCACCTAACTTGTAATTTAGGTCTGCCCAGTAATTCCCATCTGTTTTAGCTAGGTTTCTATTGCTGTGATAAAACATCATGACCAAAAGTAACTTGGGGGAAGAAAAGTTTCATCAGACTCACGGTTCCACATCACAGCCCTTCATCAAAGGAAGTCAGGGCAGTCACTCACAGGGCAGGAGTGTGTGGCAGCAGGAACAGAAGCAGAGATCATGGAGAGTCTGCTTGCTATTTCCTCATGACTTGCTCAGCCCAGTGGTGCACCACCCACAGTGCCTGGTATGCATCCAAATCAACCATTACTCAAGAAAGTCCCTTTTAAAGCTTAGATCATGGACACATATTTTATATTAAGTGTGATAGAAGAGCAGTTATTTTTGTTTGCCCTTATTTATTTTCACATTTATTCATGTATTCTTTTACATGCAATATTGTGTTTGTGTGTGCACATGTCTAAGTTCCTTACCATTTAATTTGTTCCTCTGTTAAAGAAAATATTTGGTAAATACATTACTTTGTGAAGAGTAATGGGAATAAATTTAGATATCTGTTCAAAGTAAACACTTCAAGGACACACTTGTGTTAAAATGGGATGTATTCGTATTAATATCATTACATAAAATGATAAAATTTAAGAAATGAATATATAATGCTGTCTGCATAAGAAACTGTCCTCTCCACTGAGCTGTCTATCAATCTCCTTTTATCCCTCCACATTTACATAGTCATTTAGAAAACAATCTGGAGGACTTCCCTGATCTTTCTGCTTTGGGAAACATTTGCTCATTTTTATAGTGTGTTGATATGTCTTCTTAATTGCATTTATGTTTTGAGATAAAATCATTTTATTTGACATTTAGCTACAGATAGATGCATTTTTTTCTAATGGGATTATAGATTCATGAGGCTAGGAAACACCTTTTCATATATCAAGCAACTCACGATGTGCCCAAGACCTCTTCCTCAGCCTGAGCTGCCTTAGTAAGAATGTAAGCTTGCATGAACAACAAAGTGTCATAGTTTCGGGCATCCTGTTCATAAGACTTCTCCTACACTGGATACTTTCCTTGTTTGGCTGCTATTAAAGTAATGAGATTTCTGGTTGAGTACTCATAATGCAGAACCTCACAGTAGGAAGTGATAAAGAAATGCCTTAGACAAGCCTCCACGTACACACTGCCACAGATCCTCCATGCCGCCTCACACAGAGTGGGTGTATTTAGAGAGCTAAATTGACCCGGGGATGCTAATGGCGTTGATGTACCATTGATTGGTACAGAGAGCAGCATTTCATCTGCAGGTGCATTGCATTTTCAAAAATTAGTTAATTGGAATTATCCACGAGGTACTTGTCTACAGCCCCCAGTAAATAGTTTTAAGCTTCAGATTTGCATGATGTGACCTTTAAAATGAACTTTCAACCTTTCAGGCATGTGCTGCCTAACAGTGCGCAGATACAGTTTGTGCTGCAGAAGTGGCTATTGGAGAATGGATATCTGGATTCACAGCATACATAGAGGAGTTTCACATCAGTCAGTCACTCATGTTGGCTTGGTAACCTTGTGAAAGGTTCATAGTCTTTATGCCTTGTCTTTCATCTTTAATTTGATTTCTTCCTCTTGGCTTTATTCAAGTTCTTGGAAGACATCATGAGGAATCAGTATAAAGGTGTCCTATTGCTATGTACATTAACAACATTAAACACTGATTTTTCTAGGCTTGAGGTGAGTTTATGTCCCGAGAAATAGTGTAAGTTGTAAATATTGAAAATGAAATGCATTTAATATGGCTTGATTGCCAAACATCAGAGCTCAACATGATGGTGAGATGTAGGGCCCAAATTGTATGTTCTCCTGGTTGTGACCGATAGGAAGATGATCTCAGCAACATTGCCTAGAGTTCTGAGACAATATAAATCTACCAATCACCAGCCCAGGAGAGGATCCATATCCTGCTTCCAGGAAATTCCTATTTCTGTCACACCATAAAATACTGGAATGTTATAAACTGAAAAATCTTTAATTGGGACCTTGTGTGCCTTAGTGTGGATACATAATATGTCACTATTTTATGATTAGATCGACTTGTGTAAATATTCAAACTAGTTCATCTCTGAGGATGAGAAATGGTGCATTTTTTCTTGCTAAGATTTATGACTGGGTATCTGAGGAAAGATCATTAGTAATTGCTTTCAGTCTTACACTGTGTTACTTTGGAGTCTAATAATTCATCTGTAATAACGCAAATAAAATCTTTTAAAACAGATATTTAATATAATATTTATATAGCTCATTAAATCCATCCATTTTATAGCTTAGATGTACTAAATATATATTGTATGTTTTGTATCCCCTAATACTCTTTATTTATGTGAGACATGGATACATTTAGAGACTGAAAAGAATGATCTGATAACTTGAATTATCAAAACACATCAAATAAACATATGTTATTAATATTCACAATATGGTTAAAAAGAATACTTAATTTAGATCTTTTCATTATAAAATTTATATTAAAGTATTTAAAGTCTAATGATACTTTTAAACTATCATTCACTGTTTTTTTTCACTTATTGACAGTCTAAGAATCTAAAAGTCATGGATAGCTAGGGTATGTGCTTTCCTAGTCACTCTAATTCAATAAGGTTCATGCTTGTACATGTGTATTTGTTTATGTCAAAACTGTAAGAACTTAAGAAGCTTCTGTGGTTACTAGTTGCATATGTAACAATTTATTCTTTCATGCTAATACATTAGTAAATTTAGCAATATTTCTCTGTAGTAAAATTATAATAGCAATATTACTATAAAAATCATTTTATCTTCCCCAAACATTGAAAGTTCACAGTGAGTGAGATTTGTCATCTTATGTGTTATTTATAGTAAGATATGCATTACTAGAGTAGTTATAATCATCTAAAGAGCATAAGAAAAATAATAATAAATGTAGCTGATAATTTATTTTATTAAAGAAGCATTTAATTCAATTTTAATGAAGCTCAAATAGGATGTTTCCAGAATATTACACATACTTAGAAAATCTCATATTTATGCATACATGGATGCATTTTGAAGTTACTAGATACAAAATCTAAAAGCACCTCCACATTTTGCTCCAAGCTAGATATCAGAACAAGACTGTGAGACAAAGTGCAAATGCCGTGTGGACTTCTCTCTTGACTTGGGAGGTAGTCTCTGAAGCATTTCATCTCATTGATAACATTCCCTGTTCAGAACCAAACCTCAGTTGCTTTCCATTGATATTTAAGGTTTTGATATGTTGGCAGCACTAGTATTTTTTATTATATAATCCAATGGTAGTTAAAGTTCTGTGTGATAGTGGCCTGCACTTTGGTGTGTTGTGTTTTGTTTTGTTTTTTTTTGTATCTTCTTTTGCTTACTTTTGAATTTGGGCTGTATGCGTTTGAATGTTCTTTATTCCTGGGTGTAAATTTGAGCAATAAAAATCATTAGGAGCAAGAGGAATGAGATGCTCTCACTAAGTGAACAAAATCTCATAGCAAAGCTTTGCTCCCGGGCACTGAGTCACACTGTTATAGCTGCTCCATTTTAAAGCTGTGCTCCCGAGCACGGAGTCACACTGTCATAGCTGCTCCATTTTAAAGCTGTGCTCCTGTGTGACTCCGTGCTCAGGCTTCCATTTTCTCCTTCTGACCCTGCTTTGACTGTTTACTCATTTTGCCTTTCTTTTCCTTTGATGTCCGTGTGCTAATCACTGGCACACAAATCTTTATTATTTTTTAGACTTCTAAGTGTCAGTCAGTTCCTATGATTCCACTTCCCTTGAAAATGAGTAGCTCTAATCATCAACTCTAGAGGCGGCAGATACCTGGGACCAGACTCTTCTCCCCCTTTTCCCAGTAACAGGATTCATACCTTTTACTGAACTTTACTCGGGGCCTCTGTCACCTAATCTGTAGGATAGAGACAAGAAAATATTCTGAATAACGTTGTTGGGGGCATTACAATGCTGGTACATGTAAAATTCCTGGAGGAGTATCTATCTGCTACTTAGAGACTGCTGTGTGTTCACTGATCACCCATGTTTCCCACAGGTGCATCCTAGTCTACCTGCCCGCCTCAGTAGGAGCAATGTCTCTTTGACATTAGACCTTCATGCAGACCTTATATCATCAATGTCCCTTAACCTTCTCAGGGACCCATCTGCTTTCACATGCTTCAGTGATGTGGAATATTTCTTAATTTAAAGAACAAGTTTGTTGTGGTAGAATGGAATATTTTTAATGCAATTGAGTATCTAATCTGAAAACATATTTTTGCTTTTGAGCATTTCTATATAGTTTTCCATTTAAATGCAGAATTGTTTCCCCTGTTATTTTTCCCAGCTTAAATTGACTCTTTCAAATTCCCTCCAGGTCTTACAGCCAGAGCTTTCTCTCCTGAGTCCACAGCCCTGATCATAGCTGTCACCACATTGACCTACAAATGTTTTCTGTACTGGGACCCACAGGACATGACTTTATTCAAGAGTAGTGTGTTCCATTCTATGATCTCAACAGAAATCACTGGTATAAAGTACATAATGTGGTTTTCCTTCAATGGAAAAATTATTTTTAATATGATTGTTAATCTATCCTATTTTAGTAATATATGTCCTGATCAATAACAAAGGGTTTTCATTCCAACCATGAGCAATGTGGTCATAATTTCCTCACTAAGAATTTAAGAAACAAATATTACCTTACAAGGTAGATGACAAGGGCAGCTTTACTTTTGAACAAATTCTGATGTCAAAGCCTCACATTTGTTTATTAGACAATTAACCATCCTGTATCTTGAGATGGTCAAGAACTGAATTATATTACATTGTAAAACTTTTGTTCCTAGCTTTATCTACGAACTAATTTTCTATTGGAGTTAATGCACATTAGATTTCCTGTCCAGTGGCAGAGGATTAAAAATTGTCATGCCATCTTATGAAAAAAGTTGGAAGAAATATGATTAGCTCTGTGACCTCAGCAGTTGGACAAATGTCAATGGTCTGTTGTCTCAAAAGGAGGATTTTAAATATTTCTAGAGATTTTGCGTATGCAATTCTGAGATATTGAATGTATGGTTGGAGATTTCTCTACAAGGAATTACTGTCCCATTGATCTTGGCTATCTCTATTTGCCTTGGGTAGGAAGTGGAATTGACACAATTGTCAATATATTTGCGAGCATATTTGAGCTGTGCCTCTCCTTGGGTTTGTATATTTAGCCTTTAAACATTGATCTGTTATTTTGTTGATAAACCTGTCAAGTCCATTCAGTAATTTAGCTTGTTTTCCCTCCAAGCAGAGCCTGACAAAACATTTCCCTAGGCGGCTGTTATGGGGCAGAGACCTCATCCTTTCTAATTCTCAGTTTAGACATCCTCTTAAATGAATTTGGATTTCTGCAAGATGGAGCCTTGGGGGTGACAGATTGTCCCCAGGGTGCCTTTACTAGTGCCTCTGGGCAAACCAGAGGATTTCTCTTCAATAGTGCTAATCTCTGTGTTAGTTACAGCTGCTTTCTCTGTACTGCCTCATCTAAAATCTTAATTGCTCCTCTGCCAAAGGGCTCAATTTTATGACTTTTCCTACACTTGTTCTCACCCATGATAGACCTGGATAAGAGCCATGAGTAATAACTGTGCCACAGTCTTGATGCTGGTTTCTCCTCCACGAAATAAACCCGTTCATCGCTTCTGCACTCAGCTTCACTGTAGGTCTGTTTTCAGGACACAGGTAGAATGTAACCAGTGTTTTGCCAGGATATAACGCAAATAGCCCATAACCTCATCCCTGTGAGTTATGTTCCCTTATGATCTAAGCCTCCACTGTCCACATTTCTCAATCTCATCTTCCAAATGCTACCAACAGTAAATGAGTGTTTATTTTTCTGGATTCTCAAAAAATTAGGCCAAATTGGCTGACTACCAAGCTGTAGAATTCTCTTCTCTCTTCAGTACTCCATTATAAGTATGAACTACTATGTACATGTTTTTCTTGGGTTTGGGTTGTAGGTGTTAAACTCAGATCCACAATTTGTGAGGCAAATGCTTTCCTGAGCAAGCTGTCTTCACAGCCCCAGATGCAGTTTTTTTCTCTGTTGACAAAAGATGATGAACACTTTGAAAACGTAATTGTTGGCCATGCGACGATGCCCATTTAGCTCACCCATCCAGTTACTGATTGCGTTGTTTGTTCTTCAGAGATTTTGAGTTCTTTAAATATTCTTGACATTTAAATCCATGTCAAAGATTGTCTTTGTCGTCTCTTTTGTTGAACAAGAATTTGTTCTTTCAGTTTCCTGTAGTCTCGTTTGTTTTTATGACTTCCATTTTCATGAGAATCCTATTGAGAAAGTCATTGAATAGCTCTTGCCCTTACCTTTTCTTCTAGTATCTTCAGAGTTCCAGGTTTTATATGGTGTATTTGATCTATTACTTTTATTTCTGTGTGGGGACCCCTTGAAATCTAATTTCAGTTTTCGAGGTGTGACATCCAGTGTTCACCATACTAATTGTAAAGAGGCAGTATTTTTCCATCCTATAGCTTTGTGCCTTTGTCAAGAAGCAGTAGTTACAGCTGGATGAGTGCTTCTCAGTTTTCTGCTATATTTTGACAGTCACCCTTTTTGTCTATGCTACTAAGATACCTTTTGAGTTTCTGTGACTCTGTACTGCAATTTGAAGTCAAGTGTTATCGTAGTTCTAGTACTGCTCTTTGTGCTCAACTCCTCTCCATTCACCTCTATCCAGACCAGCCAAAAAGTAGGATAATAGAGCTCAAGAAGAAATGTACAGCTCTTCATATAGGATCTACTTCCTGGTTTTCTGTAAGCTTTAAAAAATATTGCCATTTTTTTCTCATTTTTATTAGTTCTTTGAAAACTTCACATATCTTTTGATCATATTCAACCCCATCTCCAGTGCCTCCATACCCACTCCCCTTTCCTCGCCAACCAAATTTATGTCCGCATTTTTTAAAGCTATAAAATGTAATTCATATATATTGCATGTGTCTTCGTGTCTTTCTGGGCACTGGAGTGTGGTCCTTCTATCAGGATATACAGTTTGAAAGAACATCTTTTTCTCTTTAAGCAGCTACCAGTTGCCAGTAGCTCTTAACCGAGGGCTGGGATTTTGTGTTAATTTCACCTCGTCTGCAACCTTTTTCTATGGCAGAGTGGCACTTGAATTTGTCATATTCTTAGTTGTTGAAACAGTTTCTTCTTTCCAGAAATATTTACATGTCCCACAGTCTTCTAGACACTGTAAGCATCTACCCCAGATACATTGGGGGGTCCAAGTGCAAAGATGTGACACATTGTCTAATTTAGCGTAGCAGTTATTTTAGATAAGACCAGTCATTACCCATAGCAAAGTCCAAAGTAAGAATCTTGAGTGTCTTGACTTGCATTTTTCCATCTTTGCAAGATAATGAGCAATTAACCCAATGATTAGAGTGCAGAAGATAATTTGTAATGACGGATATAATAATGGAATTTAATTAACTTCAAATATTTTAGTGAGGATTGATTTGTGCACCAAGATAGTTATTTATACTATAATAACTTCTTTACTTTTGTCTTTAACCATTGCATCAAAGGCATGCCGCAAAGTGACTATCAATGTAAAAAGCCATGGTCTAAAACATCATAGCTTTTTAATGTTGATTTGGATCATGATCAGTATGCAGGCCACAAAGACTGTCACTTCAATGTGATTAATAACTTTGTTTTCCAGTTACTCAACATGTTGTCTATATTCTTTCAGATTGGATTTTATGTGGTAGTAGATTCTGTGAGATACAGAATATATCTTAATTGATTTGAGGCCATTATTTACAAATTTTGCAATTAAGAGAAATAAGCATTTGCTTTGTTATTTAGTTAAAAACAGACAAGAGAATATTTAGAGATGCTTAGAGTTAAGGAAATGTTTTCAAAGCCCTTCAACTTGTATTTGTTTAAATCTACCAACTTATACAGGGTCTACATTCTCTGTAGTAATACAGTAGTATTACAGCCACAGTAATACATGCTTAGAAACCTTAAACTTGACTGCAATGGGTGTTTGGTATTTCAAAGAAAACATTCAATGACTTTCTCATTGCCAAGGGAATACCACGTGTCAGAGGAGCTTGCCTTGGCTTCCTCCTGGCATCCAGAGGGCAGCCCTCATTTAGAATAGAGTGAGATCATTCTTTTTTAAGCCAGCTCTCCTCCAAACCACCTGACTGGGAGGAAAGACTGCATGTGAAATTCTAATATGAATCCTTCATATTGTAATGCCCTGACCCAGGCAGCCTGGATCAACGCTTCTGAAGGAAAACAGATGTCTCATCTTAAGCAGTGGCAGTCTGTCCAGCTGACTGGGAAAGGGAGGTCATTGACTGTCATCTTGAAATTTTCCACTTTTGTCTAATTTTAATGAACATCAAATATAAAAATCTATTTGAGAGATGGTAGAAGCACTCCAAATAGTAGAAATGTCTACTGGGGTCTTTGATTCTTAAATGACCCTGAGGTGTCTTTGTAGGATTCTACGGCTGTGTGATCCAGATATTAACTTATTTTGAGTTTACTAAAAGCTTTTTGTCAAGATTAATGTGAATTAAATTATAAATGTAGGCTAGATACCTATGCCTCTTCAGTTTGATGTGACGATCTGAAGATACTTTTTTTTGTAGTAAAATTTGAAGTCAAGTAGAAGGTAGTTACATTTTTCCAGAATAAAATTATATGTTGGATTTCATGAAAAATATAGATGTATGGAAATATCTTTTCCTTTTTTTAATTTAATAAAAGGGAAATGAGGCTGCTAGTATAGATTTCTCTAACCCAGAGCATCATTTGACAAGACAACTTTTGTCGTCTTTTTTTCTTCATCATTTTGGGATGTAAACAAATACTAGCAGAAGAATGTTAATCGTACTGATTCCAATTAAACATTTTACCCATTTTGAACGTTTCCTTTGTGTGCCCTGGTTGAGGATAGATTCATGGATTCACTCATGCTGCATGTGGCTGAGACATGCCAGTACTTCCCTATCAGTTCTTGTCTCTGGGCAAAACGTCACCACAGACTCAACAATTCACAGCAGCACGTTTAGATCTCAGTTTTTACGGGTCAAGCCTTCAGAGACAGCTTCCGTGAGTGCGCTGCACAGGCTCCCTCACTGCTCTGTTTCTATGTCCACTGAACCGTGTTCTCTCCTGGACCAGGGGAAAATCCACTTTCATGTTCATTGCATCTGTGAGTGGAGTCCTTGTTCCTTGTGATCGTTCCTTGTGACACTGTTCTGCTCCTTCCTCTCAGCAGGAAGCCACCCCCAGGTTTTAGAGGCCGACCCCTACTCTGTGATCTTCACAGACAAAGCTATTCCTATGTTTTATCTCTACATCCTTGCCACAGGGACTTGAACTTCTCCAATATAAAATCAAATCTCATCAAGCCAGAAGCTAGAGTTAGAGGAAGTTGATCAGGGAAGATAATGGTATGAAGTTTAACTTAATCAACATGGTAAGAATCTGTTATCACTCTTGTGGTTTTGTGTGCTTCTGAGTGTGCAGGTATATTAGCACGTTTGTGCTTGTGAGTGGAGGACAGAGGGGCACCTTGGGTGTCAACCCTCAAATATTATCTACCCATTAGATGTCAACCCTTGGGTACTGTCTACTCCTTGAGTGTCAACCCTCAGAATTATCTACCCTTTGGGTGTCAGCCTTCAGATACTATCTACCTTTTTTTTTTTTGGAGACCTTATCTCTCACTGGCCTGAAATTTACCACATGGGCTACACTGGCTGCTCACTGCTCAGTTAACCCCAAGCACTGAGTTTCTAATGACCCTGCATTGGGCTGACAACTATGTGCCACCACACCTGTTTTTAATGTCAGTTCTGGGCCTTGAACTCCATTTCTCAGGCTTACAGGGTAAGTGTATTACTCACTAATATGCCCCACCAGCCCAAGAGTGGTTTAATGCTACCATGTTTTTATGCTTAGAGCAATTCAGACACTGTCTACACTCAACAGTCAACACATGGGGATTCCATGCGAGGCTGAAGACTGGGAGGCTGTGCTTATGGAGACCTTGTGGGTATGGTCAGCGTAAGCGCTTTGTACTTTAACTAGAACATGTCTGTGTTGAACAATGCTTCTCCAAGTAGAGCCTGTCAGAGATGAGTAGAATTAAGTATCTTATCTGCAGAATGTCTGCAACACTTTTGTTTAAAATACTTATTGCAAATTGCAATTGTTTTTCATTTGTCTTTTTTGCAACCATGTAAATCTTTCCCTACCAGCTACCTGAGAGTGATATGTATAATAGATTTATGTCATATAGAGTTAGCCATTAAGCTGATTTATTTGATGCTTATTCCTTAGCAGAAGGTGGAATGAAGGCTTTCCTTGATGATCACTTGAAAGTCCTTTATTTTAGGTCTTGTAACATTCCGAGGAAATATTTGATTAACTAAACAGACAACAAATAGTGTTCCATCTTACCATATCAAGGGTGATGCTAAGTGGACAGAATGAAGAGTCACTGGCTGTCTTGACATTTGGGGCCTGTTGGCTGTGAATACCACAGCAATATCTGTGCTTAGGTAGGTGCTGGTTGAAGCTAAAATTTAGTGAATCCTAAATTTAAAAATCAGATTTTGAAATTTGCTGAAAATTTCCTCAAGCAAATGGGACGATTTATTCTTGTCACATATGCTTTTCCACATGCTGGGAGAAGAGCTTCCACCTGTCTAATGTGCTTTTCCTGCCAAATGGGCAGAGGATGGCAAAGTAAAGAAGGGTACCTCCCTCTGTAGCAGCCAGCGGGAGCCCCATGCAATACGCAGCCTATCATACTGTTCATGAAACAATCTTTTTGGATGAAAAGTAAATGCAAAACACCTTTGATATCTGTTCTATGTCCAAAATTATTCAAAAGTTTTTGGTATGAAGTAGCTTAATTACGTAAATAAAAGTTTGATTTCCTGGTTGACTCCAAGATTTTATCTTTGGCTGCTGTTCGTGTTTTGTAAATGTAGGGTAGCACTCAAATTCATAGGCACCTTGTTAGAACTGGAAAGTTGCCCTCCAAAGACAACAGACAGACCACAGTTGATATCTCTTAGCAACTGTAGCCTTGACATGGAATTAATAAGGATAAGCTTTTAGTCATTCTCGTGTGGAGGAATTAAGAGTCAAGACAGCAGGCTCAGAGTTACAGCTAATGGTGCCTTAGAGTATTTTCTGAGTTTCCAAGTAATGAAAATTCTCAGATAATTTTTAGTTTAACATACACTGTCCTTAAACAATACATTTATTCTAATTATTTTCAATAAGGAAATTTTATATTTTTAATATTAAACAAATTTATCTGCTTTATATGACTTCTTAAATGATTTTTTTTCCTTAACGAAGTGATAAATCAGGTAACAATTTCTCAAGTAATACGTGTGGGGTACTGGGAATAAGGTGAGGCATATAATAAGCCCCAAGGGACTCATTAACTATTTAGCGATCGTTTATGCAGCATCCACTGTGGTTTACGAGCTAGAACTGGAATATACTAGAGAACGAGAGAAGCATGGATTTTCTCAGTAGAGATCAGAAAAGATACTAACTTTACTTTTCTAAGAATGATGCGTATGTCTTCAGCATAAAATTGGGGCTAATCTTAGGATGTTAACGAAGTTCGGTTTTTCTGCAGATAGGTTATTCCAGATCCTGAGCAATAGTGTGCACTCCCACACTTGCCTCGTCCCTTGTGGGCACCTTGTGACTGCAGCTGCAGCAGGCTCTCCTAATAGGGACAGGCTCTGGTTTCAGAGGGAATACACACAAGTGAAGCAAGAGGTACAATCGTGCCTACATTCCAACATTTTCTAGGATATTTCAAGTGGCACAGAATTACTGAGGCAATAGAAAATGCCATGGTTGAAGAGATGAGGGCAAAAAACCCCTAGAAGTTGGTCATTGAATAATACCTGGTTTTGTAAATTAAGGTTTAGAAACTCCTAAACTGTGAATGGCCTAAGCTGGTTTTAGTGTGTGTCCCCTCTCCTTCTTGATCATGGGTGTGGTTAGAGGCAGTTAAACTTAACCTTGCCTGGTTAGTATTTGTTAACAAGAACATAAAAATTGCTTAGGGTGATTTAATCAGGATATTAATGAAGAGTCAGATTCAGTATGACAACTTTGTGAGCCTGTGCCATTCGGGTATAAATTTTAAATTTGGACAGTAACCCCTGCTTACTGGGAGGTGTCCCAGTGTCCTATCAGGCTGGGATGATGTGTCTGAGGCATCTTGACCGAGTGAAATTCTCTGTGGAAAAGATGCTATCATGAAGACTCTCAGAACTTAACAGGCCATGAAGTCTGTGGCTGATGAGACAGTGAGGCTGAAGATTCTGAAAGTCAGGACTGGTGGGAGGGAAGCCACTGTGATCAATGGCTTCTTTTTGACAGTGCTTGGAATAAAGGGATATAGCAGCAAGCCAGAGAGAGCTGCAGAGTAACCAGAAACAGTCTGAGAGGTATGGATCAAAGATGTTTGTTTGACAACAATGTCCACTTATTGCAAGGATTTCTGTCTTGACTTGATCTTTGTTCCTCTGTGCACAAGCCCTGTGTGATGAGTCTGCTTTATGTGTGGGTAAGGCCCTGTGGCAGGTCAGCCTTGTGCTAGCCTTTTGAGAGTTCTAATTGACGGTTATTAGTAGGTGGTAGGCTGATTATTATCAGGAGACTGGCTCTTCTCATACATCATGCCACCTGCTGTGTCAAAACAGTGTATGAGAGCGCTATTACAATTTAACTTTGAGCAGATGCAGAGCACCGTCCAAGGATGTGCAGAGTGTGGTGTTAGGTCAGTTGTATAACAAGATGAATGAACTCAGTGTTCTTTGCTGAACACTGGTCTCAGCACTGTTGCCTCAGCACACACTGTGACAAAATCCACACGTCATTTCATCAGATACTTCTGCCTTATGCTTTGTATATTTGATAAGCCAAAGTCAGCTTAAGGTCAGAGTTAAAGTACGTCTTGTTTCATCAATAAAGGCATACCAAGTGAGCTGTTTCTCTATCTTCTTCCCTCCTGAATCGCTCGCCCCTCTTATTTAACCATCTCAGCAACATTACCAGTCCACATGCTGATAATTCTAAAATGTGAGTGGCTAAGGAAGACCTCTTCTCCAAGCTCCTTTTGCTACTGGATCTGTTGAGTCCTCTCAGGAAAACAGTAACATTCCAGTAAATGGACATTTTGTATAGAAAATCCATTCTGGAAGTGGGGAAAAAAAAAAAACCAGAAGTGAGAGGTTAGGTGGAAGCCAGGAGATAAATTGAGGCGTTGGAAGCCTGGAGAATGGGAAAAGAACATAGCAGCTGCACTTGTTCCTATTCATTCAGCTGCAAAAGAAAGAAACAACTCGAGCTCCCTAAGGAAGAAAATGGGCAGGGTGGTGTCTGAGTGTGAGGGGTGCTACTCAGACGTGGGGCAGAGGAAGAGGGTGAAGGAGCAAAAGCAGAACTGAGCCTCTTCCTTTGGCAGAGTTCGTCTCACCGTCTCTCTTCTTCACCATTTCCTAGGTCACTCTCCTCTTCCACTTTGAGTATTTTTAGGTGGAGGGAGGGAGATTTTCTACCAACGGAATGTCTTCTCCATCCTTAAGAAGAATCACAGGAAGGTTCTCATATTGTTTTAGCTAGAGCAGTTGGTAGAAAAGTTATTCTATTCAATAGCTGACATAGAGACACAGCCGTATCTTAAAGCTAGAAATATCTCGAGCATAGTCTGAACAGTCGTGTTGTCAAAGGAATGGTGGTCCCCGAAATGTCCAGGCAGAGTCAAGTGATGACTTGTGATGTGTTCAGGGGATGTGATGGAATCATGGGAGTGGGGTTTCACAAATGGAGATGCAAACCAGTCAAAAACATCACACATGCACACAATACTGTTATTGCGGATATTGTTTGTGGGGAAAAAAAAAATCAGGATCCCGTACTATATACCATTCCAAATATCCCAACTCTAGTTATATATTAATAACAGCAGTTTATTATAAATACATTTTTATTGTTCCATATTTTTATATGGTTATATTTTTGGTTATTTACATATTACTTTTAGAGTTCCACATATTTCTTATATATAAGCTTATATTTTTAGAAATTTCAAGTCTCAAGCTAAAATCTTTACAGAGCCCTTAGCTTTGTATGCTCACATGAAACAATTTCTTCCTTTCCATCTTTTTTTATTAAAAGCAATATGTCAAACATAACTCACTTATTGAAAATCTACTGTACCCTCAATCATCTGTATTTTAAATGAAGCATGCAGACTCCTTTTGTAGTAATATTGAAAGATATGTCCTTGTTACTAACTCTTCATAGCCCCCTTTTTAGCAGAACACTGTGACCTAGATTTAAATCAGGCGAGGGCTAAGTCACATGTTGGTTTTTGTGACGTAGTAGAAGACTCTGAGCAAATCCAGGTGAAGCATCGTATATGCTCATTTTATATATATATCAGAACTGAGAGATCCTTAAAGCATTCAACTCTGTGTTTTATACCCCAGGGAAACTTTATTTTATGTGATTTATTTACATTTATTGGCCCCTTTAGGGGATTAAAGAATTTGTAAGGGTAATGGAGGCATAATTTTTACCAATATGGTAGGATACTTGCCCAATATGTGAAAGGGCCTGAGTTCCATCTCTATCACCATACAAAATAACACCCCTTCCATGTCATATGCAAAACTGTGGAGGTGTTGCTTTTTACTGGGAATTCCCTTAGGTTCTCATCCAGTGGAGTATTCTTATGAAACTCAGGGCACTTTGGTACCCAAGGTCACTGAAGCAGTCTTACCAATGCCACAGCAAAGTTCACTGCCACACTGATGCACTGAGATATGTCCAGCTTATGGCAACCACAGACACAGTCCACACTGTTGCAAACAGTGCCCCCACCCCCAGGATGTTGGATTCTCAGTATATTCTAACAGAGGGCTGCAAATCAGAGAGGGAAGAGATGGGCTGAGTGAGGCCATTTTGGAACCTCTATCCGCTTGCACAGTTGAATGTACACATTTGTTATGTGGACTGGGTATCCTCAGTGAGCTCTGTATCGTGCCATTGACAGTGATTATTTTCAAGTAAATGAGCATTAGCTGGAGGGGTACTAGTGTGCATGATCATCAAGGTTTT
Source organism: Arvicola amphibius (assembly GCF_903992535.2). Taxonomy (NCBI): domain Eukaryota; kingdom Metazoa; phylum Chordata; class Mammalia; order Rodentia; family Cricetidae; genus Arvicola; species Arvicola amphibius. The sequence goes on along the minus strand of NC_052059.1, from coordinate 8,214,577 downwards.
CATTTTTTATTCAACACTTAATGACAGTGGATTCCTCTTCATACTGTCATAACAGCAGGAAGGATTATAAAGTGGTAATAAAATACTTGCACATTTGCTGAGTCCAAATTTTATTCTGAAATCCCACACTATAAATCTCATAGAATTCCTGTAAAGCAGTAAGCAAAAGATCCATGACTGCCTTTTGCAACTTATGTGTTTATTTGATTTCAGATGGGCTGTATTTATTTACTGTATGCTTTTCTCCCATACTCCATTTTAAATGCATTCTTTAAATGTCAGAACGTCACGTTCCTGTTATCCTTACAGCATTGATTCTGGGTGCTGATGAGCAAAGAGACAGGCTGCTCAGGAGCAGGTGTCATTATGTTGAAATGTGACAGGACTTCTGTGGCCACGCTGACATCCATGGGCAGTACCTTAGTGAGGGAGCAGGGCTCCATGTCTGAAATATTTCTTTTGGTTACTATCATTTCCCACATCACTCTGCTGTAGGATTGACTGTATCCTTATGTTGACTTCATTTAGATCTTCAGGAACTTACTCCTCTGTGAATTTAAAGTTCTTATATACACATGAATATATATGAATTCATATATACATATGAATACATATGTGTGTGTATTTTATGTGTATATAAATATATATACAGTTATTAAGAAGCATCCTGAACCTGGAATGCATATGGCAATTGCTATTTTCCAAGTTATGATAGCAATAGTACTCTAGGTATTTCTGCTCCTGCACCATGGTCCCCAGAGTGGAGATGGGAACTTAGTGCTGGGATGTGAGGTTCCACTTGAGCTTTCTCCATACGGAGCTGGGTGGACGGCTCAACTGTTGAGACAGCTGCAATTCTGCTCCAAGTTAAAGGGTAAATTTACTCAAGAGATGGAGATACCAGTGCTACTCTCCAGTAAATGAGGTTTTATAAGTGACAATTTAAGATGCGATTTTTTTTCTCTCTCTCTAGCCTGTCTGTTAGAAATTACAAGGGAGTCTAGATCTCACTGGGTGGTTATGAAAAACTTGTCAGCTTAGTTAGACTGTTCAATAATATGATGGCATTAGTTAGCTAAATTGCTTCTTTAATGAGGGCATATGACACTGGCTTTTTAAATGATAGCCAAAGATTTTAGAGATATGTAGATTAGGAGACTCACCAAATGGGAGTTGGTAAGAGAATATGAAAATTCTCTGCCAAGCTGTTATGAAACATACTGGCTGTGTGAATCTCTTTTAATGCCTGTAAGTGGGCAAGGCTATTAGAATGAAAAGGCAACAAGGGTTTGAGCCAAGATAATGTTTACAATGATAAACATCAACACACCCATCACCATGGCCAGGTTCTCTGACATCTACTACCACGACTAGGTTGCCTGACACCCATCACCGTGGCTGGGTTGGCTGTCACACAGTGCTCGGGCTGCCTGCTGACTGAAATTGCTGCTACCTCCCTCCACAGTGCTGTTTTTATTTTACTGACTACACAGCAGGAGACTGCTGGGTCATTTATGTGGCAAGAAGTCTGCTTAGTTTGACCTTGTTGTACAATTTACAGTTAGAGCCTGCTCTGTTTGCTGCCTCTGTACCAGTGGTCTCTGAGATCGAGTCATACTCAATGAGGTGTTCATGTTACTTGAGGTCTGCCAGGGAACACAGTAGAGACTTGTCATGCAATCAGTTTGCCTCTAGCTTTCACTTTTAGTTATATTTGTTCATAAGTTGAGAACCTTGCTGTCTCATACAGTGGTTGCAAATATTAAACAAGAGATAAATGATGGCTAAGTTTTTTTTCAAGACACCATTTCTTCTAAGTGGTACAAGCTTCCTCACATGACTGAAGAGAATATGAATTGCAGATTCTCGCCTATGTTTTTGTCATATGAGTCTGCATAGTTCTATGTAGAGTGTATAAAATGTGAGTTTGTGGGACTTGACTATTCTGAGATCTGTACTGCACAGGCTTCCTTGCTGAGGCCTCCAAGCAGGATGGCTGAGCTTGTTGGTTCCAGGATCACGCAATGATGGGGGACAGACCACCAAAGTATATTGAACCAGAAGCAAGCTTCATTCCAGAAATTGTGGCAGTGGAGGCTGGTTTTGGTCATCCTCTTAGAGTAAAATCAAGCACCAGGTGTGGGTCAAAGAGCTTTTACAATCTTGAGGTCAGGTTTAAAGTCACATTACATTTTAAGTTTTACAACTTTTGGTTACAGGACAGTAGAATGTTAACTTAGAGTGTTTGTAAAAGCCTGTGACTGACACAGCCACTTCTCACTGTCCCTGAAAGAATGCAAGGCAGAGAGGAGAGTCACATAGGGGAACAGTTAAAAATTAAGGGAATACAAGCAGAGGGTCTCATAGAAACAATAATTAGAATCTAACCTTTGTCCCCAGTACCTGCCTAGCTGGAAAGCTGGGAGGCAGGAGACAATTGTTAAAAGTTTACCTCTGTACACAGTGGGTGCCAGGATGTCTGCTCTTAAGGCAGAAAGTGGTTAACAGTGTTAAAGGTTAACAGTGGCTGCCAGCTTTATTTTTTTTCAAAATGTGTTTGCACTTACAACTTTATTTCTATATTCCTGGACCAGACCCTTTATTTCTATATTCTATCCCTGGACTCTTCAAGCTGAAAGTTTTCCATGTCTGTGTTCTTTCTCTTTTACTGAATTTATTTTCCCATGACTCAGTAATAAAAGCATTTTGAGAAAAATGTTGATTTATCATTTTTTAAAAAAGATTAATTTTTACATTATATGTATATGCATTCTTATCTGAATGTAGACATATGTACTGCATGTTTGCCTGGTACCTTCAGATTCCAGAAGAGGACATCATAGCATGGTCAAAATAGTCCACAGTTCTAAGAGCAACAAGTGATTCTAATAGGCACTCCTCCAGCTCTAGTGATATCAGAATATATCCATTACCAACTACTTCTTAATACAATTCTTGTTAGAATCAAATAGCTGAAGTAGTGAATTTTGTGACTGTACAAATAGGTTAATCTGAGAATCACATTTAATTATTATTTGAAGTTTAGCGAGCCCAAGAGAAAATGGATTGAAATATTACCAGAATAGATATTAGTTGGTCACTCCCACAAGCTTTGTGTCATGATTGTATATCTTACAGGCAAGACACCATTGTAGATCCAAGAGTTTGTAGTTGGGTTGAAATCCTGGTCAGTTTTGTGTCAATGTGACACAAGCTAGTGTCATCAGAGAGGGAGCCTCAGTTGAGCCAAATATCTCTCTAAGATAGTGCTGTAGGCAATTCCATAGGACATTTTCTTAGTGTTTAATGTGGGAGGGCTCAGCCGGTTGTAGGTAGTTCTACCTCTCTGCTGGGCTGTTGTTTCTGTCTTCTATAAGAAAGCAGGCTGAACAAGCCTTGGGAATAAGCCAGTGAGCCTCTGCATTGTACTTCTACCACTAGCTTCCTGCCATTTTTGAGTTCTGTCCTGACTTCCTTCAGTGATGCACAGTGAAATGGAGGGATCAACCAAGAGAAACCCTTTGCTCCCCAAGTTGCTTTGATCATGGCACTTTAGCACAGACTAGTAGACCTAATTAAGACCATTGGTATTTACGTTTTTCTTTTCCATGCAGAGCACCTTCCTGTACCAAAGGCACTAGAGCATAGGGGTGAAGTCTCCTGGAGGCACCAGCTCCACTTTCCCAACATCAATGAGTTGTGTAGGTGTTGTCTTCAGCAATGAGGACTGATTTGATATAAGTCCTACTCTGAGATAGAACTCATGCATGACACTGCTCAGGTGACCAAGATCCTGAGACTAGATAGCCCAGGGACCTAAGGAAAAGCAAAATGCTACTGACCTTAAAAAATAAAAGTAGCAGTAACATGATTCCTGATGATATTCTGCTGTTCTCATAGATCAGTGCCTTGCTCAGCCACCATCTTTCTGTACCTCATGGGAACAAATAGAGACCCACAGCCAGACATTGTGTTTATAATGAGAGACTTTGGAACACTCAGCCCTAAGAGGGAGGCTCCATCAAATCCTTCCCCTAAGGACTCAGAGAACCATGCAGAAGAGAAGGTTTAGAGTATAAGAGCCAGAGGGAATAGAAGACACCAAGAAAACAAGGCCCTCTGAATCAGAATGTTCAGAGCACATGTGAACTCAGACTGTGGCAGCATGCTCAGGGAGTGTGGAGGTCTGTAGGTGGTATTATTATAGCTTCCAGTTCATTGTTTATAAAGTGATTCCTGGGTGTGTTAACGAGCAGGACTCTTTCTTGTGTCTTCTCTTTGGCCTCTTTCTCTTTTGTCTGTTTTTTCCAATTACAATGTGCTTATTAAAACAAATATCACTAAACAAAGTTATAAATTGAATTCTCTGATACAGGTGGGAAAAATGAACAAACAAGACTGTGGCATTAATCTCTGAATAAACAAATTTGTAAGGGGGTGTAGGTTACCTCAAAGGTTACTGCCTAAAGCCTGTGAAAGACAGCTTACTTCCTGTGACCTTTAAGTGTTGACTGTTAAGCTATTATGGAGCTGAGTACCCTGGCGATTAATTCTTTCATTGGGTTGTCTTAATTTTATAGAATTAGATCTCCAGTGAACTATTTAAAGATAATTCTTCAAGCTAAACAAATCCGAGACCGAGTAAAATGAGTAGGAATAGTAACTATTAGGGTTAGAGACAGAAAATAGGAATGCCTTCTAATACTTTCTACAAAGGAATCTCCAGGGCTGATGAACTATTGGAAAGTCTCAGGAAGGCTAGGATTAAAAATAACACCATTAAATGCAGATTATGTCATTAGGAAAGGCAATTGAGTTTCTATTCTGTGTCTACCTGTTTATTTTGCTGTCCTGTATTCATTAAGGACTTTTATGGCTTGTAATTTTCCTTGCTAAATTTAATTGTTTATCAGTGTTTTTTTAAAATGTCAGTATCATTTTTAAGCCTTTAAGCTCAACAGTTTTGTCAATTCCTGGGTATAAAACTGCACTTTGAGTACTGAAAATTACAGATCATATATTTAATTTCTTTTCATTTGAATTTTCATTATTAATACTTTATGAAGGCCTAAATAAATTTAAAACATAACTATCATAGTTTTTAATTTTGACAGCCTTAGGAGACTTCTCTTCCATGTCTTTTGAGCCTCAGGTACAGGAGTTGTGTGGGAAATGGATTAGTGAGGCTGGGGCACACGGGTTCAATGTCTCTTCACATCTTGACTGGTTGGTTTTCTTCTGTTAAAAAGATAACTTTGATTGTTGAAGGGTGATAATTCTACTTATTCATGGGGTAGGAATAAATATTTAGAGTGTAGTTAGGAATTGTTCTGGTTTAATGTGTTGGTAACTGTAGGTTCTCCTCTAAAATCCACGATCTCAATAACACTGGGAGGTTGTAGGTTTCCGGAACCAAGTATGATTTTTCTCTTATTGAATGGGACTTAAGTCAAGGTGAGAGATTGGTTAGCCAAGGCATGCCTGATGCTATTGTACCATAAGGATATAGCGCCATGCTGTCTTGTGTTTCGGGCACCATATCTGGATGGGGTATTTATTGGTTGCTTCCCTAAAACCCCCATGTATCCTTCGTTTACCATGAAAGCTAACCCTCAGGAAGGAGGCTTTCATTTCTGATCAAGCATGGATCCTCTGGGTTCTATGTCTAAAGCGCATGGTGTCTATACCAATACGGACTGACATCCAACCTCTGGCAGAAAATCAAGGGCAAGAGGAACAGCCTTATAACATTTTGGAAGTCTGTTGGACATCTCTGACCAACAACTTAAAATGACATTTCTTATGTTTGTTATTAGAGTTTTGGTAGTCTGTGGGAAAAATTGTCAGCCCTGGATGGAAAATTTCGTTTATACTGTATATGTATTTTTACACACAAACACACACACAGAGAGAGAGAGAGAGAGAGAGAGAGAGAGAGAGAGAGAGAGAGATGAGGAGAGGAGAGAGATGAGATGAGAGAGAGAGAGAGAGAGAGCAAACAAGAACAACAAAAACGCACCATGGGGCCTCATTTCTGTTGACCCACCATACCTGATCATGAAATCTGTCCTAGAGTATGGGACTAAGGTGGCCATTGGGTCTAGTCTGGCATGAGGAAGGTAGTTAATGAAGAGGCATTACAAATAAGGCATTACATGATGGATATTACACATTAGTAAAATGTATACATGAAGCAGATATTCTTGTTGACAACACCTTCGTTACTCTATTTTCTTTAGTACACTTACTTAATTACTCCCCCTAGGTACTAGGAACAAAGAAATATGCAATCAGGAAAAATCCTGCAAGCATGGAATTTGCATTATAGACCCAGACTTATATCATAGATCAATCTGAAAATTGCTTCTGTACATAGCAAGATAATAACTATTTTGGGCCTTCTAAGTCATATAGGTCTTAAATGTACTAAAGAAGAGTAAAGAAATAGACATAATTTGTTATCAGTAAAACTATGATTATATGCTAAAGTTTGACTTTCACATGCTTTGTGTCACAAAATAGTCCTCTGCATTCTTTCTCTTAGCTCAACTATTAAGAAACATAAAGCTCATTCTTTTTTTAGAGTCCACATAAAACCATAAAGGCAAGCATTGGCTCATGGGCTTTATTTTGTTCATCCCTGTTTAAGATGTTTCAGAGCATTAGCCTCCCTTAGTTAAGTAAACCTAAAAGGTTGCACATTTAGGTGATTTTAAAAATATAGTTTAGCAACCAGTTCATAAAGCAGGGAACTACAACTGGAGAGACATTGAGTTACACAGTTTGAGCCATGGATCCTTAGATGACCATGAGTTAAGGGAGTGTGTATCACATGAGTTCCTTTGGAAGTTGCTGTCTCCTGTTCCAGGTCTATGTCTATACATACACGGTTACAAATCCAGAAAGTGACAACTGGAACTGAATGACATGGTGGGGAAGCAGTCTATTCAGGCTTGGCTTCTTTGCGTAGCAATTTCACAGCATACTAATTTAAAGCAAATTAGTTGAAAACCAACCACTACCCCAAAATGTCCCTGGGATTTATAGAAAAAAGATAAAACAGTAGATGACGGCAGAATGAAGAGAGTTGAGAGTAGATGCAGTAGCTGGGAAGAAGCGTGAGAGCAGGCAAAACCCAAACAGCAAAACAGTGTTAACAATGATGGAGAGAGAACACTTGAAAAGTAGCTTGAGGACGTTTCACACGTGAGTGCTAGGAATTAAACAAAAACAAGTTTAGATGGAAATGAGGCAATAAATGTTTTTTTTTTTTTTTAATTGAGCTCTACATTTTTCTCTGCTCCCCTCCTCTTCAACCCTCCTCCAAGGTTTCCATGCTCCCAATTTACTCAGGAGATCTTGTCTTTATCTACTTCCCATGTAGATTAGATCTATGTAAGTCTCCCTTAGGGTCCTCATTGTTGTCTAAGTTCTCTGGGATTTGTAGGCTTGTTTTCTTTGTTTTATGTTTAAAAAACCACCAATGAGTTGAGTATCTGTGATAATTGTCTTTGGGTCTGGGTTACCTCACTCAAAATGTTTTTTAGCTCCATCCATGTTTTTAAACAAAGAACTTCACAGATTAGAGGTGTGAGTATAATACAGATTTAAAACTCCCCTGTGTGCTAGGCACTTACCTTAGTAAGTCCTGCTAGAATTTATGAACTTTAAGGAATAAAAGGATAAAAGGAACAATCCAGAGTTGTGACTGAATATACTTTATAAAAATAAAAAAATGAAGCTGTTCTTTGTGTTTGCAATATTGACATTTGCCAAAGTTTGAAGGGCAGCCATTGCTTACTGAGACAGAAGCACCACATTATATTAATCCAAGGCCCAGCTAGAATCTAGGCACTTGTTCAGCTAGTAGTGTGTACAATATGGCATGCCAAGTGTTCAATGATCTAGATAGTCTATTATCTTTATATCTAAGGGAGTTTGTTCCTTGAAAATAAACTTAGCAAAGTAATTATCTGCTCAGAAACTCCAAGATGAAGGAAAAGGATGTGACAGAAAATAGCAGTACCAGTTTGGTGTACCTCAATGTATATGGATGTGCCAGTCTGTCTTTTTTTTTGTCTAAGTGGGCAGTAACCATGTACAATATTATTACAATCAAACAGATCCAATAGAAGTGTAATTTAATATATTGAAGAATTAGATAATTTCAATAAACATAAACTATAAGAATACATACTTTCAATAAGTTATATTCCTTTAGATAGTCATGAAATATCAAGTATTACTAGATAGTTGTATTCCTGACTGTAAAGGAAAACAGTAAAATTGGTTTGAAAAAAGTAAAATTTACTTGGGCGATGATGGCACTTGCCCTTCATCCCAGCACTTGAGAGGCAGAGACAAGTGGATAGATCTCTGAGTTTGAGACAGCCTGGTCCACAGAGCGAGTTCTAGAACATGTTCCAAAGGTAGAGAAACCCTGACTCAAAAAACAAAATAAAACAACAACAAGAAAGTATACTTTAGTGTGTGTGTGTGTGTGTCCCTGCTCTTCTGTGGAAGACAGGACAACTTGGGTAGTCAATTCCCTCTTCCTTTCTCAGATCTCCAGGCAGTGACAAACACCTTTACCTGCTGATGCTTACTCACCTCACAAACTCCATTCTTCCTAAATTATCAAAATTAAGATTAGTGATAAGGCTTACCTTCTTCAGTCATTCAAATTAAAAAGCATACTTATAAAATTGAGTCAGTCATAAATTTGAAATTACATTTTAGGAAGACAATTTATCACTTTACAAACTATTTAGAAATCATAAAGGAGAATAAATTTTGAAACCAAATTGCCGCAGTTTAACTGTACTCTGAGAAATAATTTCATTTGGTGAGCCATAGAAAGGGAACTTCAAAAAAATGAAAAGTTAGCCACAAGGATCAAGATGGCAAATGGGAAGGACTCCTTATAAGACTTAAAACAAAATTGATTTTTTTGGAATATAAGCAAAATGGGTAAAACCTTGTAGATGTGAAGAATTAAGTGGCAGGGTTAACGTGCAAGGCCAGGGAGAACAAAGGCACCAAACTGCACAAACCTACTACAGTGATGTCTGGAAACCCTTGTGAAACACAAAACTACCAACAATTCTAGTAGAAGAGTAGGCCACGTTGTACATATTTAATCAAGGTCAACGAAGAGAAGAAACTTGAAAGATAAGGAAAACAGCTAATTTTTAAAAACTTTGAATGCTTCTTTGTGGTTTTCACATGTATTCTGATCCCACTGCTCTTGCAACCTCCCTCACAAATCAAAACCAAATTTGAAAGAAAAACAAAACAGAATAATAATTTTAAAAAGAAAAGCTCTCCTGAGTAAATTGGGAGCATGGGGACCTTGGGAGAGGGTTGAAGGGGAGCGGAGAGGCAGGGAGGGGAGCAGAGAAAAATGTGGAGCGCAATAAAAATCAATTTAGAAAAGGAGACTCTTGTCCTGGAAGCTGTACTGTGGCCCGCTGAGCCACACTGTTCAGCCTTAATCCATTCATCTTTACTTGCAAGTGTTCACTGTCACGAGTCATTGGTCTGCTCGAGGCCTCTGGTATGGACTCTCACTGTAGCTCCCCTTGGATACCCTGTTATCCTGTGACATGGTGATCCTGTTGTTTTTAATCTGTAGGTTCATTCCCTTCACAGGCTCCAGCACTTCATAGTGTAAATGGATGCTGGGGTCAGCCAGCTCATAACTCCGGTTCTGGGCCTGGGTGGGAGCTGGGCTGGTCAGCTCGCCAAATTTCCCTCATAGTCTCTATGGCAAGCTCTACCGCGCTGCCTTGGTCAGCTCATCCAGTGCAACCTATAGCAAGGAGCAGGGCCAGTTCTCCTGCTCTCATACTCTCAAGGGCTGCTCACCTGTGCCTCAAACAGCCGGGGAAGCTCTAGGGTGCTGCCCAGGCAGGGTGCAGGGACAGCTCTCCTGTGTGCCGGAGCTGGTTGGGGATAGGACTAATTCTCTCACTCTAGTGACCCCAGGGCCAGCTCTCTAGCGCTGTAACCTGGAAAACTGTTTAAAACAAAGCAAAACTGCAAATCAGGTTATAATTAGGCATAAAATAACAGAAGTAAAAGGAGAACATGAAGAGTCTGTCTTCTGTGAGCAGGCCTCACAATATAAAGGCTGTGTGCCCTGGACTGTTATCGTTGATCCCATAGTAATAAGGGAAAGAAGGTTGTGCAGAGAGGAAGACTGAGTAATGGAGTAAAGGGGTCAAAGCTTTGTCTTTCCAGTGAAAATTTAAAGCAGTTTAAGTGAAGAATGGGAGAGAAACCCAGTAGGAACAGATGTAAAATATGAAAAATTGAATTAAAGTTATTCTTTTAGAGCCATTGTTCAGGAAGAATGAAGTGGAGACTCCTTTGAAAATCTGTGGTGTACTTCTTCTAAGTATGATTACAATGTAAGCTTGAATATGTCCTCCCAAAACAAAGTTGTCATTGAAAACATCAAAATATTATCCCATCAAAAGTGTCTTACCTAGTTCGTGAGCTTAAAAAGAAACATTTCTTTTAATCAATATAAATCTACACCATCAAATTTATGTAGTTTTCGACATACACTCATAGTACTTTTTAACATAATAGCTTTATTAAATGCTTAATATCTAGCCAAAACCAAATAGAATTTAATGTAAAATCAAAGTTTAGCCTGTTAAGAAGCAATGATTGGTTTCCTTAAAAAAAAAAAAAAAGCGTTGAAGTGATTTGACTATTTTCCTTTCCCATCTAAAATTGGAAAAATACATGACTTGATGGCAAGGAATCCTTTCAAATCCTGTGCTTCAAGGTCACATGAGTGGGAAGACATCTGTTCCAATGAGCATGATTCAACATCATGTATCAGTTTGACACTGAAAGTCATAAACAGACTTCTGAAGCAGAGGCACTGCATCAGTAGAAATAAAGAAAATGAGCTAGATTGTACATAGGTGTTTGCTAACTACTATTAAGTCTAGGGAATATCTGAATTGCTTTGAGTCTTAGTTTGACTCCTAATGCGGAGACCCTTTAATTCAGTTCCTCGTGGTGACCTCCGACCATAAAATTAGTTTTATTGCTACTTTGTAACTATAGTTGTGCTACTGTAATTAATCATAACGTAAATACCTGTGTTTTCTGATAGCCATGTGAGCCATGTGATAAGGTCGTTTGACCCACTGGTGAAAACACATACATATATACACAAATAGATCTATACATACACATATATACACACATGTATACACATATACAGAAATACATATGTACATCTGACATACATACATATAATATCATTCTGGCTTACCTTCCTAGGGGCTTTATGGTCATGCACAAATGACTACAAAAAAGACTTTGTAATAAGCTATCTAGTCTTAAAGATTTCCTATTATAATTTTTGCCCTAACTTGTGGCCAACAGGCCTAAACTACTCTCAATAGCTATAATGTGATGAGTCCCTTCTGCTCCCCAGCCTGTCCATGTAATCCAAGCAAGCCTTGAGCTTAAGTAGTAGAAGATGCTCAAGTTCTCTTCCTCTGCCCTCCAGTGCTAAAATTGCAAGGACAGATGCACCACTGCTCCATTTTTTGAGCACCAAAGAGCATGTTATAGCTTTATGCAAGAAGTATTAACTTTAGCAGATCTACAGATTGATTGGATAGTGAAGCAGGTACTTAAAATAATAGAACTTGTTTACCTGGAAACATTTAAATTCCATAAGATTTGATTTCATCAAATGACTAAAGAGACAGTACTCAAGTGGTAGTAGATGCCATGTAGCTTTCTAGAGGAGATGATGTAGAACTATAATAAGGAATTATTTTTTTCTAATAGTATTCTTCAGTACTAAAATCTTACATAATTCTGAAGTAATTACCACAAGTAGATGTTTATCAGTGTTCAGGAATTCTTTCTCTGTACAGAAAGGGAAATTACTTGTTACCAACTCTCAAATATTATACACTTATACCCTTTTCTAAATCATACTTTGTAGATTTTTAATGAATTCAAATAAAATTCCATTTTTATATTCTTTAATCTTTAAGGAACTATGCACATATAAGACAAATCTCTCTATTTTGTCTCTGTAAATGTGTAGTTTTGTGTGTGTGTGTGTGCTTGTGTATGTGTGTGTGCTTGTATGTGTGTGGAGGAATTTTCAGATCTTTATTCTAACCTTGACACAAATCAAACTTATACTTGAATTAGAATGAAAATAAGCTATTACTGCCACACCATAAACCTGGAGTTTGCTTGTAAAACAAATCTCCTAATTTAGCACACACTTCCAATGAAGTTAATTCCTCTTGTGTATGGCACGCTTTTTACACTTTTGAGAGTAATATTCTTACCTTCCTTATTTTACTTGCTAAATCCTGATTTCTTTCCATGTTTCTACTGGGGCTTGAAATTGATAGTTTTTTATACCAGTGTTACCAATTATGTGAGCATAATGACAGTTGTTGCACTTAACTAATGTTGAAGAGTCACATAGAAGTAGATTAATCAGTTGGGAAGGGTGTTCCCTTAATAATGCATATGATTAACTCCAGAGATAAAGGATTGATGTGGAATTCTGCTCTGTATGCTATGATAACCATTGATTAATAAAGAAATGCTTTGAGCCTATGACAGGGCAGAACAGAACTAGGTGGGGAAAGCTAGGCTGTATGCTGGGAGAAAGAAGGGTGGAATTAGAGAGACGCTGTGGAGCTGCCGCCAGAGACAGATATGTTGAAACTTTGCTGGTAGGCCATGACCTCATTGTGATGCACAGATTAACAGAGATGGGCTAAATTAAGATGTAAAAGTTAGCCATATATAAGCTTAAACTATTGACCAAACAGTATTGCAAATAATATAGTTTCTGTGTGATTATTTCTGGAGTCTGGGCAGTTGGAAATGAACAAGCAGCCTCTTACAACAGAGGATGGGTTAATTAGTTTTGCTTCCACTCACTCTCATCCTGGGGTCACTGACATTCCTTTCAATAGCTTTTGGAAATTACACTCAATAATTCCGTATCTTTCCTCATCTCTTCATTGTATCTTCATTTTATCATTGCAGAGAGTGTGCTTTGCATGCAATGTATTTATGTGCATTCGATAAATTTTAGAGTTGTAGAAGGTCTTACAAGAAAGTGAAAATGGAGTATTTTGAGAAGCCAGGAAGTGCTTTGACCAGAGAGTTGCATACCCATTAGCAAATGAAGTCAGACTATGGCCTCAAGTTTCTGATTAATATTTCAGAGTTCTGTTTCATATTTAATAGATATAATTCCTGGAAATAATGTCTTACCTTGCTTGTAAAGGAATGGAAATCCATGCCAAATATTCTAGCAATAGAGAAAATACTAAAAATGAATATACAAACATTGAAGTTCCACAATTCTAAGGTGTAATGAACCAACTTCTCTATAACCCTCTTCAGGTTTCTTCTCCCTTTGATTTTTTTTGAACCTTTCTTCTTGGAGAATTACTCAAATTAATATGACTAGCCATGCACACTGTTGAAATAACATCATGATTGTACATTTGTACAAACACGAAACTACGCTTTAACATTTCCTTATGATTAAGCTTATTTTCACCACAAAGATTTTCCTTTATTTCACCTACTCGCTATAAATCCTATTTATCTTCCTGTCTTTACAGTTAGACTGAACCACACTGTTATATCTTTAAATTTTCTGCAGAGTACTAGAGTGGAAGATGAAGGGTAGAATTGCAACGTTATATTCCCCACACAAATAGTTAATTTACCAGCATTATTTACATGACTGCCGTTTTCTCCTCCACTGACATACTGGTGCCAAGTATTCAGAAGTTCATAGTCACAGATAAACTTTAGAATTACTTTGTCAATTCTATATTTTTCACCTCTTTGGGACTTGGTTGTACATACAGATTTTATTTAGCAAAAAAAAACTGCCATTTTTTCCAGTATGTTTTTCCTAGTTGAAGGCAATATCTCTGCATTCGTGTGTGTGTGTGTGTGTGTGTTCTTTTATCTCCTGTAGTAGGTACATTTGTTTTCCTCATTATATTTTCTGCACATTCTCCTTGCTTATTTCTTACCCGGGTTGTCACTGTTGAATAAATATGATTTACTTATATATAGCAGTCATAGCAATTCTGCGTACATATTTTTAAGTGTGTGGGATTTTCACATTATACAGTAATATCAAAGTAATTATTAGTTAATTATTTAACTATTTATGCTTCCATGTCTTTGTCTTTTAATCATACTGTAACACCCACATGTAAGTGATGTCACAGTTTATAAACATCTTTAGCTTCTAATCATAATAGAAACATAACTCTCACTTAGCATGACTCTGTCAAGCATATATTGAATTAAGTGTGTAGCTTATAACTTAGAGAAGCCTTATTTCCATCAAGTCTCATGTAATGTATGTATATGCTTACATTCAGATATAAATTATATTTGTTATGTATGCATTATCTTTGTATATAGGTATCATTTTTCTCAAAAGAAAATCAAGAGGCCGCTGAATAACTTTTATCTGTAATCACAGAACACATCCCTAGCTGTTACAATCATGGATAAAACAAGAATAAATGAGAATAATTTGTAGGTTGAGTAAGGAGATCCCTTTGACTGTGCCAGCCTCAAATTGGCATGTTATGCTTTGATGCCGAAGTCCAACTGAGAAGGGTTCACTTAAAATTAATTGATGAATGTGCCTGCAATCAACGACTCCTTCATTAATTCAAATTAATGTGGTGGGTTACTCAAATACTTTGGAGACCAGAGTATAAATTAGAAAATCATCTTGTAATATGCTGTAGAAATGGTGACTGAATGGGTGGGCAAAGGGACAGAAAATCCTCCTACCTAGTATGTCTCCAGACTTCAAAATGAAGGAGAGTATTAAAGGCTGATAAAAGATGGCTAAAATTGGATTTGCGAATAACAAAGCTCTCTGGCTTCTGAAGTATATTTATCTACATTTATCTTTAAGTATTTTGTTCCTTAAAGGAGCAGTGTACAAATCCATGCTGAAGAGATTCTCAGAGAAGTGGTGGAACTCTTTGTTATGCGTACTGTCTGTAGGCAAGGTGCACACAGTGGGGGATCCTGCATAAAAGATGGAGGGACTCAGACACCAAACAAATCTGTAATTCTGGAAGAAGTAATAAGTGATTCAAATTCAAAGAACTCTCCAATGTCACAAAAGACAAAGAACAAAGAAAGAGAATGGAAAGGTCTGGGAAACAATGGTGAAGGCCGGAGTAATATTAAAATGATGTAGCTAAACATGCTGTGTTCAAAGTGGGTAGTAGAAAGTTCTTTGACCTTCATATGAAGTTTGTGGAATGAACTCAGGTCCTCACCCTTGTGGGATAAGTGCTTTACCCAAAGAGACATATGGCTGGCACAAATTTTTCCATTATTTAAATCAATTGGAGAGGCATTGCTATCTAAGTATTAACATTACATTTACATTAAAATTATATAAATATTTTCTAAAAATATGCAATAATGTTTATTATAAAGCACGTTGTGTTAGTGCATGTATTATAGCTTATCTTCGGTCACAGACACATTATAAATGTAAGACTATAATGGCTGTGTGCATGCACAGGTGTGTGTGTGGCCCTGATCTTTGTGCATGGCACTCATCTGGCAGGCACATCGAGCATAAATATAATGGAGACCTCTGGATAGATCATCTATGAGAAAGCACACAGTGCTGAAGGTTAACAGGTTCACAGAAAGCAGGATGGGACTCTCTACATTTGACCCTATTATTAAAATCAGCATTTCATGTGCTTATTTAAAACAAAAGGTTGTCTTTGAATACATTATTTAGCTGACCCTTTTTGCTTTTCATTCTGTTTGCAACCACAGTGGCACTGCCCCTGTTGACCTCCTGCTATGGGAAGCTGCCCTAATCAAGGGCCTAGACCTCAAGTTCTCACAAACATTACAGCATTTCTGCTGAGGGCATACCTCCCACAGGCTGTCCTTTTGTTAGGATGCACAAATACCGCAGGGAGTTGAGTTCAACCTCTCTTTAAGGGGAGTGGGATTTAATTGACTCCTGACTCTGGCTTTCAGGTACCCTTACAGCCTTGCCTTCTCTTCTTTAACCTGTACAGTGGACCAGTATACTCTCACAACCTTCCTTCTCTCATGCACACAGATCAGACTCACATAATCATCTGAGAACTGCCCCAGTTTTTCGTAACTCTGTTTACTCTTGTTGGCACATCTCAAAGTATCCTTCTGAGTCAATCTATTACAGTGCCTACTTTGATGGGAGCATTTTCTCAATAACGCATAATTGTAGTGGTTCCGTAAATAGCCACCAGGAAGAATATACATTTGGGATGTTTCAAACCAGTAAGGAGAGCCTATCATCCTGATTTTTGATTGTGTGTCAGCCAGGAAAATCTCAAGGGTCTTAACACTGCTGGGATTGTTTGCACAAGGAGTGTCTTCAGTGAAACTTCCTTTAATATTTTATCTACACAGAGATGAGCTGCTTTTCTTTGAACTTCTTAGTGAGTGTTTATACTAGTATGGAGAATCGTCTGCATCAGGCTCTTCCTATTCCACAGTTTCTCCTCTCAGCCTTACCATTCATTTATCAAGCATTTATTGAAAATTGATTTTTGTCAGGTTTGATCTTAGACTCTGAAGCCCATTGCAATGTGTTAGACATAAAGATTTATTTGTTAAAGGAGTAGCATAATTTTATCAATCTGTGAAAGCAAAAATGAATATTGCCTTCAGTTGCATTAAATGTTGGACTTTCTTTTATAATGAAGAAATGAAAAAGAATAAAATCTATAATCTCTGAAATTACAACTTTGTTATATATTAAACGGTGGGAGAGTCAGCTTTATTTCTGTTTCATCTTTCCAAAATTAGACATTACATACCATCCATTGGAATGAGAAGATGCAAAAATACTCGTGGGAGAAATGACATGATCATATAGTTTAATATGTGTGAGTGTCTGTGTTTCAAAGTGTCTGTCGTTCATATATCTAATGGCTTCTCTAGTGCCAGACAAAAATTCATAAGGCATCTTAAGTTTGTCATCATTTTTATCTTTGGCTTTGTATTTATAACATGTTTACTGTATGACAGAACATAGGCTTACAGAAAAAATAAATGTGAAGAAGTACTCCATTTTTTCTGAACTCTCTTATTAATAACACATTTCCTTTATTTTTCTGTCTCTGTCCCAGTATGTGTGTGCATGTGTGTGTGTTAGTATTACTGACACTATATATCCATATCTATCTATACACAGTGAGAAAGAATATTCTAAACTATGTTTTCATATGACTTTCAAATATATTGTCAGTCATGTACATCCATCTATCTATGTGTCAAGAGAGAGACTCAGAAAGAAGCTTTTCTGTGTCAAGCTTTAATCACGAGGGCTATGGAGTCTGGGGAACAAAGTCAGCATTGCTTCCCCTCTGCTGGGACTTGAAATACAAAAGCAAGTCAATCAAGTGTGGAGGCGCTGGAGAGAGATCACGTGGGTGACATCTGTTCTTTACTACTTTTTTTTTTGGACACGACCAAGATGGGCACCACATCCCAGTAGTTGTAGCAAATGGCACAGATGCTCCTAATAACTACACAAGTGTCTTCCTCCACACAGGAAGTGCTGGGTGTCTGTTTCTATTGTCCTACTAGTTGGTCCTTCATGCCAAGCACCCAGAACGATCACCGCTGCTTATCAGGATAAGCAACCCCCAGTGCTGTTACTCTGCATTTGGCTGCCAAGTGCTCACCTTTGCAGGCATAGTTCAGCACTATGTCACTATGCTGGGCATGTTTTCAGAAATCCAGTCTTAGCAACCTTTTGTGTACTTGAGTTATAACAACTGTGGAGCCTAATTTTCTTTTTAAAATTGTATTTATTCATTTTACATACCACAGTTCCTCCTCCTTCCCCTCCTTCTACCCCGCCCCAATCTCCTCACTATCCACTCTTCAGAAAGGGAAAGGCCTCTCACGGGTAGTCAACAATGTCTAGGACATTAAGTTGAAGCAGGACCAAGACACTTATCTTGTAACATGGTTAAGCAAGGCATCCAATAATAGGGAATGTGCTCCCCAAATCTCTCATGCACCAGGGATTAAACTCTATTCCTACTGCCAGAGGCCCCCTCAAACAAATATATATAACTGTCACCCACATGCACAGTGTAGCACAAATAATAAAAACTCAGAGACAGAAAATGGGGCTCAACTTAAAAACCAGAAAAGTAAAACAGCCAAGCTACTAAAGAAGTCCTACCTCTATCAAAATTGGACGACTGTAAACTAAGCATACTAGGCCTCTCTTCTACCATTTTATATTCCATCTAGTGTTGGGATTAAATGCATATGACTCCCTAGTCTTGAGATTAAAGTTTAGGCCACCACCATGTGGATTTGTTTCTGCATTGATCTTTGGGAACCCAGGGTAGACATGAACTCAGAGATTCATCTGCTTCTGTCTCCCAAATCCTGGGATTAAAGATGTGTGTCACCATTACCTGACTTCTAGTAACTTTAGCTTTACCTCCGGTCTTTGGGAAAGATTTATTAAAATACACATAATATGCCACTATATTTCCCCTTTATTGTTTTCAAAACAAGAACTCGTAACCACTATCTTGTAACCAACACCCTGAACAACAAAAAATATCTATAATACATTGAGTGACCAAAACCCACCAATCCCACCTCTTGGGAAGGTTGGTGTAATATTCTTAAATTTACTTTCTGCTGTCTGGGGGTGATGGTCTCTTTAGGGGATCCTAAAAAAAATCTTGGGTTAATCGTTGTGGCCTACATTTTAGTCCCAGTACTAGGGACTTTTGCCTTTAATCCCAGCACTAAAGGGAATATAAAATGAGAAGAGAAGAGAGGCTTAGTCTTAGTTTATGGTTGTTCAGCCTTGGTAGAGGTAAGACTTCTCTGATGTAGGAGGGTCTTCTGCTATATGTTACTTTCATTAGTCAAATAAAGAAACCGCCTTGGCCTTTTGATAGGCCAGCCCTTGGGTGGGTGGAGTAGAACAGAATGCTGGGAGGGAGAGAGAGCAGTGTCAGGCAGATGCCATGAAGCTCTGGCCTGAGGTGGATGTAGTTAGAATCTTCCCAGTAAGCCACAATCCTGTGGTGATTCAGATTACTAGATATCGGTTAAAGCAAGATGTGAGAGGGATTAAAGATATAAACCACCATCACCCAACTATAAACAGCAATTGTTAATTTCTGTATTTTTTTTGTTGGTAGTTGTGTATGTGTTTCCCTTCAGGATTTGCTGGTATGGGATTATCTATTGCTTTTATTTTCATGGGCTCAGCTAACTTCCTTGGGTTGTAGTATATCTTCTAGTGCTTTCAGTACTGGATTTACTTAGGTATTGTTTAAATCTAGTTTTTCATGGAATATCTTGCTTTCTCAATCTATGGTAATTGAAAGTTTTGCTGGTTATAGTAGTCTGTGGTGCCATCTGTGGTCTCTTAGTGTCTGCATAACATCTGTCTGTTACATCTGGCTTTCAGAATCTCCATTGATAAGTTGGGTGCTATTCGGATGGGTCTGACTTTGTTGATATTTTTCCTTTGCACTTCTTAATATTCTTTCTTTATTCTGTATGCTTAGTTTTTTTATTATGTGGCAAGGGGACTTCATTTTTGGTCCAGTCCATTTGATATTGTGTAAGCTTTTTATATCTTCATACCACCTTCTTTAGGTTGGTAAAGTGCTCTATCATTTTTGTAAACCCTTTCTGTACCTTTAAGCTGTCATTCTTCTTCTGTCCATTTTATTCTTAGTTTTGGTCTTTTCATGGTACCTCAGGTTTCTTGGAAGTTTTGTGTTATGACTTTGTTGGCTTTAACTTTTTCTTTGACCAATGCAACTATTTCCTCTATAGTATCTTCAATTCCAGAGGTTCTCTGTTCCATATCTAGCATTCTGTAGGTTGTGCTTGCATGTATAGTTCCTGTTCATTTAATCAGATTTTCCATTTCCAGAGTTACCCAAGTTTGTGTTTTCCTTATTGCCTCTAATTCAATTTTCAAATCTTAAACTTTTCCTGGCTTTCTTTAAGGGACTGATTGATTTATTCCAATTTTTAGTTTGTCTTTTCCTTGATTTCTTTAAGTGAAAATTTCAATTTCTCTTCGAGGGCCTCTATCATCTTCATAAAGTCATTTTAAGGTCACTTTTCCCTGAATCTTCTGCGATGAGGTGTTCAGGACTTGCTGTTGTACAACCACTATGTTCTGGTGGTGTAATATTGCTCTTTACGTTGTTGAATGAATTCTTGCCATGGTGTCTACTCATCTTTCTCCAATCAGTGCAGGTGATGTCTGTGCCTACGAGGTCTTCTCTTTAAATTAGTCCAAGTGGTGTCTGTGCTTACAGGGTCCACTGATGCCAGAGAGGATGGTTGGGTTTGTGGGGCAGAATGGAACTTGTAGATTACCTGGTACAGTTGGAGGAGTCTTTCCTGCTTGCTGGCTAGTGGGGCTGCAGTGGGGGCAGGGGCCCAGGGTAAGCTCTAGGGCCTGTGACCTACAGACCAGTCCCTCACCTCTTTGTCAACTGGTGCAAGTGGTATCTGTTCCTCCAAGGGCTGCTAATGCCAGAGTGGATCAAACTCTGATTTACTTATGTCTGTATTCCACTCCAAGCTTTCTCACATGACTTTTTATACTCCACCTAGCTCATATTCTTCTGATCTTCTTAAACACACAATCTAAATTATGTAAATATTTCCAGCCTTAATAAATCACTGAAACCTAATGCTGTCAATTACTACAGTGATTCTATACAATGAATGCATTTAAATCTTCATTTAAAAATAAAGACTCACAGGTAGTCATAAATATAAAGCAGAGTCCAATAAACTATCTACTCAACTTCTGGTTGATGATATCTTGCATAATGTGGTATAATAAAAAAGCCAGACCAATGGGACATGATGGTTTATTGATTTCAGATCTCACCCTGTTTCCACTAACCTCCTTCTGTACTGATGTGTGAAGTACTTTGTGGGTGCATGTGTTTCAGTGCAGTCTAATCATTTATTTGGGCTTATGTTGACAACACCATAACCAAGGCACAGTGCTCTTTGATCATTCCAAGGGAATTTTCAATCCTTATAGATACTCCTCTCTTTCATCTGTGCCCCTCTTCTTAACCACCAACCCAGTTTACATCATTATAGTTTATTTGAAGAAAATAACATTTCTGGAGAAGATGAGCTATCACTTTAAGAGACTCTTGTAATATGTAACATCTTGAAATGGACTTTTTCTTCACAAAATACATTTTTTGGGTTTCTTTAATTTTATCAGTATCATATTTGTGAATATTATTTTATTAGATTTTTGTAAGTGTTACAGATGAAACTAGAAAACTGTCAAGAGAAATGTTTCACATTTGCCTGTGGTTGTAGGGGTCTCAGCCTAGAATCCATCTCATTACTGGTTGTGTCCTTCATTTCCACAGTCAGACAGAACCTGTGGCTGGAGAACATGACTTGTTCTGTCATGAGCCATGTAGCACAAAGCAAGCAGGTGAGGTTGGGAGCCCCAGTTCCCTTGAGGTCTACACTCCAGTACCCACACACTTTTCCTAGGCCCCCCTATGAAAGTATAATCAGTCTGCCAGTGGCTCCATTTGGGGTCATTCTTTTCACATACATACCTTTGTGGGGGACAGTACAAATCCAAGCTTTAGAAAACATATTCCAACCAAAGTTAGCTTTCCCTATCTCTTCACCTCTTCTATGTGGGGAAAACGAAACAAAGGAACACCACAGAACAGCACAAGATGGTATTTCAAAACTTGGAAGAAAATAAAGTTGCTGGAGAGTCATAAGCACAAGGAAAGTATTCTTTTTAAACTTTTAATTAACACCAATTGAAGCAATTTTAACTTCATCTAAAAGTAAAAGGAGATATTTGCTCCCAGTTAGCTCTAAATTCATATTAGTCTCCAGGGAATGTGAATATAAAAAGAACTTGGAGAATCTGTGACTAGGATTCTCATGTACTTTTTAAATGTAGAAGAATGAAAGTATTTGTTCTTCATAGGAAAAATTTATTAATTTTAGTGAAATTATTAAATCCAGTGATGAAATTGAGAGTCACTTTCAACTACTGTGGCGTTTGCTATCTAGAAACTTTAAGCAGTGACTGTCCTTCAAAGTCATTATTAATACCGAGTATATTTCTAACATTGCTGAATATTCAGTAAGTCATTTGATATAAATTCAAGTAATTCAAATGTCGGGCTGAGTTCACAGTAGTGATTTACATCGGCAGGAGTTTTATGAGCGTGCATTATTAGTTCTCTGACTTCCTTAATATATAAAGGTTATAAAAAGAACGTTTCCCACAGTTAGGAATTTTAGCATTTCTTCAGGTAAATGTAAATACCCAAAGATTGCATGCAGCCTTACGATTTCTGCAGAAATGGTCAAAGAGTGATTCAGCTCCTCAAATTATGGACACTTGTTTTTCATTAAATGATATTTACAGTCTTCTCACATTCTGAATGAAAATGTACCTGCTAGCTATGCCAATAGGGTTCTGTAGTCTGGTGAGTGACGTTGGTTTGGGAGCACCGTCCTTCCTCAGTGTACATCTGACAACCTCTATCAGCAGCTGAATTTAGCCGCATATATGCTCTGATTTTTAAAGCCATTGATGTGTTTCTAACCTCTCTCATTAAAGAAACTTATTAATGTGGGTATTAGTTATTTGGTAAAAGCAGTTTTAGAGAATGACTGTTTTAGTTTACATTGTTGTGCAAAAGTATCCAAGAAAGTATACTTAAAATATTTTACCTATGTTTCAGACTATTTTTTTCCATGCTTGCTTGGATTATCTCTGTGCCTCAGTGAGACAGAACATCATGGTCATGAACAAATGGTGGCCTGAGAAAAGGAAAAAGCAGGGCCAGAGCCAAGCAGTGCTTTACAAAGGAACTACCCCAGTGACTGTGCTGCCAAGTTTTGACTGTCAACTGGGCACAGACCAGAATCACATGGGAAAGAGAGTCTTAGTGAGGGAATTTTCTACATCAGGTTGTGCGGTTGTGCTGTGTAGGTATGTTTGTGGAGGTTGTCATGATTAATTGATGAAGGAAGCCAAGTCCACACTGGGTAGTACCATGTTCTAGGCATGATCCTGAACTCTATTAGAGTAGTGAAACCAAGCTAAGCAAAAACATCAAGCAAGAAAGAATGTTATCATATTCTCTTTGCTCTTAACTGTAGATGTGGTGCGACTAGTTGCCTTAACTCCCACTTGATGAACAATAGGCTGAATTTATAAGTCAAATGAACTTTTTCCCTTAAGTTGCTGTTAGTTGGAGAGTATTTCCCTGTTAAGAGATTGTTTTAACATGCATTTCTATTCTTTCAAATAGACCCTACTCCCAGTGACCTATGATTTCTTAGTTATGAACTTCATAGAGTGATCCCCTGAATAGGTTATCAATCATGATTTTTTTCACCTGTCATTATCTCTACACATTTTCAACACAGGAACTTTTCCCCATTACATTTAAACCATAGCTACAAATGAATTTTGGTGTCCTACCCCTTATATTTGATTCTTAATTTACATGTCAAGGCATACAACTTTACCCAGAGTCAACCAGTTTGGAGCTAGACATAAACTTATTCACAAAAATCAGGGTAACATTTTAGTTATAGAGTTCCAACTGTTCTTTTTCAAATATCAGGTTCTTTTGGTTACTATGTAGGATGCTGCCCATCAGGAGCATATAGATGCTTATTTGGCAATGAAGTAATTTAAATTTTTTTAAAGAAGCTGGTTCAGTGACCAGGAGGGGGATATAGCTGCTTGACACTACCACAGAAATTCTTATTTTAATGGTCTTTTGTATTACTTGACAGGCTTTTCAAGTTGATTCGTATGAACTTAAGGAAAGATAAATTTCTTTTAAATTGGAAAGATTGATGGGTAGAATGTTTTGGAAAACTGACTGTGACCCCATGGGGATAAACAAAATACATACAGACTGGGAATGGGTGGGCATGTTCACTCTGATGGAGTGGACCCTACTATACAACAGTCTGGAAACTCAACAAGTGTGTGATGGACACACCAGGGAGTGGTACACTGTTACCTGTAAATGGTCTCTGTAGGGGAGCATTCTTACTCTGTCAATGTCTGGAGAATGAAGCTGCAATTAATGCTTTTTATGTTCTATCAGCACTCACACAGACTAGAGGAAGGTTTTGTCAGCTCTGATCCCGACCTAGAGACAGTTTAATTCCCAATGAGTCTAAGGAATTGGGGTCCTTGTGAATAAGGCACCCTCAGGACTTCACACACTTCTTACATACTCACTGAGGTCTTCCTCAGCTCCCCAAGACAGATTCTATATGATGTGGGATATCCTTCTGTATGTTGTGTATATGGTTTAACCATTGATTAAGGAATAAAGGTGCTTCAGCCAATGGCTTAGCGGAGCAAAACAAGATGGGAAATACAGAGAGATAGAGAATAGGTAGAATGAAGGAGATGCCATGTAGCTGCCTAAGGAGTAGAACATATGACAGAACCTTTCCAGTAGGCCATAGCCTCATGGTGTATACAGATGGATAGAAATGGGTTAAGATGTAAGAGCTAGTTAGAAATATTATAGTCATTGGTCAAACAGTGTTGCAATTATTACAGTTTCTGTGTTATTATTATTTGGATCTGAGTGGCTGGGAAACAGAAGAGCAGTCTCTGACTAATCTGTTTTTAGTTACATTCATAATAGCTCAGTAGTATTATTAGTCGTATTAGTACTGGTCAAAGAATTTTTTCCATGACACTATTTCCCATAAAGTATGAAATATCTATAGAGTAGGTAATAATACATAAACTCAGCATAATACTATCAGAAAATAAATTACCACTGCCATGCTGACTTTATTGACAATTCACTTCTTGTTCACATATGGATTTGTTTTATAAAGGATAACCTTATATGTATTCTTTGCAAAGGTCTGTCAGTTTGTAAAATTTACTTAATAAGGTCAACTAATTCAGATAATTGATTCTAGAGTAGAAACTTTTGATCCAATTACTCATTCAAATTGACCTTTCTCGTGAAATACTGCTTGAATTGCTCTATGCAGCTTATGTTTAATTACAGTATCTATGTTTAATTATCGAATCTGAGTAATGTTTAATGAGCTCCCATGTTTAATTACTGTATCTGACTAATATAATTACTCTTAAGTAATCTGTCATTATCAGCTGAGCTCTCTAAGCTCTGTGGAGTTGTCCTCATCCTGATTCTCCTGTCTTTACCCAGTGCTCCATGTGTTCTGCATCTGCCCCAGCAGTTTATTCTAAGCCATCTGTGTGCCCAGCTGTCTGAGAACTTGGTTCTTTCCCCCTCTTGATGTCCTTCCCCATGCTTTGATCTTTCCAACTAAGCTCATGACACATGCTATCTGCAGAACTATCTTTCCGGTTTTCTGGAATACTTCATGGCCCCTATTCCTGTTACTGTTAGGATCACACACCATGTGCTAGAGTGTCCTCGAACTGTGACCTCTGGTAACGTAAGTCTTTACTTTCATATCTAGGAACAGTTGATCATTACATGCAGCATTATTTGATGAATGAATAAATTAATGAGTGTATAAGTTCATCTATCAATCATAATTATGTATAGGCATTTGATTAACAATTGTTTAATACATATGGGTGCTTTTTAAATGCCATTACATTAGGTCAGTGATTGAAAAGACAAATGCATCTGAAAATCAGAGGATAACAAAGGTGAATAAAAAGGCAGGTGTGAGGGCATGATGAAGACTGTCAGGACAATAAGTAAAGTTCAACCCATGGGTTGGTGTTCTGAGCACAGTTTTAATATGATGGGTATCAGTCAATAACAGCACTGTGCTCATTGGTACACTGTGTTAATTCTTAGAATACAGGAGTAGGCATGGCACATGGATAGGTGACTTCAGAAGCATTGCATATTGTTTCTTAGATTCTATCATATTGTGGACCATGCTGTGCTTATAAATGTCCAACAGTATAGATTCATGAGATGGATGAGGGAGCTTTGAGGGTTGTCAGATCGTGGTGCTGGTGTTTCCCAATAGTCCTGGCATGAGGATAGCAGTGTTATGAATAAATACAAGAGGCTTTCCAGGCCAGATTACTTGAACTTCTCAAAAAACTCCCCTGTAGAGTCTGGTCAGTGAAGAAGGTGAAAAATCTTCAGTATACATTTCTTCTAGAGAAACAAGACCTTCAGCTGGTTCCTGAGACATTGAGATTTGTTTTGTGAATAGGCAGTTATCACAGCATGAAGGCAGCAGCTTTGCAGCAGCAATTAAAGAATATTCATCTTAAAAAACAGAAGCATTTGCCAGTGCTTGATTTGGTATTAGTCAAGAAACAGTAGAAAAGTTCATTTATAATTTTTCAAAAGATGTACTATTTATTTTGAGCACTTTTAAGTTCTAATACAAAATAGGAAAGGAAGGGTTGCAGTATTTTCTTTTAAGCGCTCTTGTGTTGAATTGACACAAGCTAGTGTCTCCCAGGAAAAGGTAACCTCAGTTGGGACATGGGCTTTCTCAGATTTATTTGCCTGTGAGCATATTTTGGGGGCATTTTTAAAATTACTAATTGGTGTAAAAGTCCCCAGTCCACAGTGGGAGCTATCATCCATAGTCAGGTAGGCCTGAGCTTAGGAGGGAACCTGAATAACCACAGGGAGCATACTGATAAGCAAAATTCTTCTTCCGTCTCTACTTAAATTTCTGCATCCAGGTTTCTTCCTGGAGTTCTTCCCTTGCCTTCCCTTGACAGTGAGCTTGAACTACATGATCAAATAGTCTTTCCTCACACAAGTTGATTTTGGTCACTGTTTTATGATAGCAATAGGAAAGCAAACCACCGAAACATCTAAGTAAAAATTTATACTTAAGATTCCAAGCAGACAGGGCACCATCAGAAAGTCCTGGTTTTCAGAGAGGCGGGGAATGATGTGGTAACTGTCTTTAATGGGCGCTCAATGAGGCCAGTTTGGTATTCACAGCCTTGGATTATCACCAGCCACTTTACCGTAGGGTGAATTTACTGACCCAATTCCAAACTAAACACCTGTATTTAGTATTGAGCGTGGAGAATGAGAAAACTACCCAAATGATAACAAAGGATATTTCATTAAGTGCAAGGAAGGCTGGCCAGTATTGCCAATATTTGTCAGTAAATTGCAAGCAGAAGGATAATATCTTAGAGAGGAAAGAAGGGAGTTCTCACGTATGACATTACTGTAGTCTATTAACATGGGACACCATGGATGAATTAACTAAAAATCATTTCATGTATTGGTTAAGAGATGTTATTTGATCATCCATGGAAAACAGGCACAGAAAATGGGGGTTGTCAGTGACTGATCAAACCTTGTCCATTTGGGGCAGAGTGCTGCAAAGACCATGGTTCAGATGCTGATTGTTGATAGTTGCAGTTAAACTTCCTTGACTAGTTGTGAGTTGCAGTTATCAAATATAATCTGGCCATTTTGTATATATTCAGTTTCTTTGACACCATTGAGGGGGAAATACTCATTAAGTGAACTCAGGAGTGAATATTCTGGGGTGTCTGAGAGCCACGCCTCAGCTTTATATGCACATCCATAACCAGGGAAGCGGTGCGGTGACCACAATCCTGGGGAAGGGATTCTCTAATCATGTGTTGTGGATGGTCCTTGGCAGAGCCTTGTCTAGTCATTGCCTTTGATTTACAACCTGCAGAAACTGTGGCGTGATAAATACACTGGCTTTTGTAAACCACAACTTTAGATTCAGAGTTTGAGTAAGTTTGTCTAGAATGCATAGGCAATTTCAGTATCTTAGAAGGAATCATGTCCTCTTGAGATTTATTTATTTTCATTTTAAAAAAGAAAACTGTCTTTGCTCATTTTACATATGATTCCCAGTTCACACTCGTTCCCTTCTCCCCATTCCCTCCACCTCCTTCTCACCCCACACCCAACCACTCCTCAGAGAGGGTAAGGTATACTGCTTTGGGGAGGGCCCTTCTTACTATATCTAGGCTGAGCGAAGTATCCCTCCAAAGAGAATAGGTTCCCCAAAAGCCAGTACAAGCAGGGAAAAATCTTGTTGTCACTTCCATTGAGCCCACAGTCTGCCCCAGTTAAACAGCAGTTCTCCTATATCCAGAGTCTAGTTTGGTCCTATGCTTGTTCCTTCACTGTCCAACCAGAGTTGGTGAGCTCCCATTACCTCAGCTAAACTGTTTTAGTGGGTGTACACATCATGGTCTTGACCTCTTTGCTCATACTCTCACTCCTCCCACTCTGAAACTGGACTTTGGGAGCTCAGTCCAGTGCTTATCTGTGGGTCTCTGCCTTTGTTTCATC
The DNA here is from genome assembly GCF_903992535.2 of Arvicola amphibius. Lineage (NCBI taxonomy): Eukaryota > Metazoa > Chordata > Mammalia > Rodentia > Cricetidae > Arvicola > Arvicola amphibius. The sequence continues at coordinate 8,186,153 of NC_052059.1, read as the reverse complement.
AGTTGCTGGATGAAGATTCTATGGTGACATTTATAACATTCATCAATCTGACTACAGGTCAAGGCCAGATTGGGCACCCTCTCCTCTATTGCTTAGGGTCTTAGTTGGGGCCATCCTTGTGGATTCCTGGGAATTTCTCTAGTGTCAGGTTTCTTGCTAGTCCAATAATGGCTCCCTCAATCAAAACATCTTTCCTTGCTCTCATCTCCGTCCTTCCTCCGTCTCGATTATCTAGTTTCTTCGTTTCCCTTGACCCTCCCCTCCTCTGCTCCTTCCACTTTCCCTTCTCCACCCTCTGAAGTGCTCCCAATCTTGTCAGGTGATCTTGTCTATTTCCCCTTCCAGTTGGAACTATATATGTTTTTCTTACGGTTCACCTTGTTACTTAGCTTCTCTTGGGTCATGGACTATAGGTTCATCTTCCTTTGCTTTATAGCTAGTATCCACTTATGAGTGTGTACATACCATTGTTCATCTTTCTTGACCTGGGTTAACTCACTCAGGATTTATTTTCTAGTTCCATTCATTTGCATGCAAATTTCAAGATTTTTTTTAACACATTTAGACTTGAGATTTGTGCATGGGGATAGTTAGGGATCTATTTTCATTCGTCAACAGGTTGACATGCAGTTATGCCAGCATCTGTTGAAGATGCTTTCTTTTTTTCATTGTATAATTATAGCTTGTCAAAAGTCAGGTGTTCATAGGTGTGTAGCAAGCTTAGACAGCAGTTAGAGCTGTGACCTAGGGCAATCATGAAACCTCTCACTAGAGGTCCGTGGGTGAAAATTAAGGCCTCTGTTGTAGTGGAGAACTGAACCTTTGGGCCCCCTAAAGTGAGAAGAATGAAGGATGTGAAAAACAGGGAGACTGAGAATGAATGACCAGTGAGGAAGATAGGAGTCCTAAGAAAGTATAGTGTCCTGGAAAAAAAGGAAATAAACCAAAGACCACCTCTCAAACACTGACATATTACATGTGAGAAGAAACAGAATTCCTTAACAGATTCAGAAACTAATCAAAAGTCACTAGACATGTTTTCAGAATTAACTGGGTGGATTACTGGGTGAAAGGCTTAGTAAAGATGAACTATGTGAGGAAATAGTAATGAAAACTGCAGAGAGGAAAAATTGGTAAATCTTGATTTTGTTAATTTTGTTATACAGCATTGTAGATAACTGAGACAGTAGCTGACAATAAAAGGATTATTTTTATTTTCCTTGGGGTTTCCCTAATGCATCTCTATTAAGCCCTGGAGACATTCAGATATCCAGTTTTGTTCTCTCTTCCATGTTCAGCATTCCACACAGTTATCTATATATTCTACTGTCACTGTCTTATTGACTTTCACCCTGTTCTTTAGTGTCTCTCACTGGACTGTTACCCCAGCATCATGGTACTTTATCATCACCGTATTTCCGCTGTGTGCTTCCTATTGCATCTCCCCTCTCCCAGTGGTTGCTTTATCACTCCTGCCAGCAAACTGTCTTCAAGACACGTTATCTGTGATGTCATTACTCTGCCCACTGTAGCTATTTACATGGCTTCTCAAACTTCAGTTGGCTCCAGTCGCTAAGCATGCTGAAATGTTCAGAAGACGGGAAAAATGATAGGTGAGTCAAAGTTACAAGAGGAGGCTAGGACTGGAGTGTGCTGGGAAACTGGCAGGGCTTTCGCTCACATGTTTGTGGAGTTGTGATGTCATGCCATGGAAAAAAGTGTTCATAACCCAGATCTTTTAGAAACCATGGTTTGAGTTTCCCAGATGGGAATCTGGAGCTGTTAACTGGTGCTTCACAGTGTAGTTTGTCCTGGAAGGCTGAGTACTGAATTCAGAGACACTGATATTTGCAAGGTTCTACCACTGGAGAATAAAAGACTCTCGTTACTTTGTCAGTTTATTTCTTATTGTTTCATTATGTATCAAAAGCCTTCAGAGAAGTGTTCAATGAAATTTGTTATCTTATTTTATATCAATTTGAAAATAGGCTAATGTATATGCATACACAGTATGAATATACTTGTATATTTCTGTCCAAATATATGCGTATATTTTTTTTAGTGTTACATTTTTCCTGAGATCAGTTTTTAATTGATTTGACCTGATTTTACAAAATATAAAATCACAGACCTGTTTCCTGGGATATTACAGTTGCCTTAACATTTTTAACTATTGGCTAACTTTGTTTCTAGCACATAGTATGAACTTGACCCTTATATAATTGCTATCATTTGATGGAAACAATTTTAAGGAATTCTATGTCTTGAGATTAGACATTACCTTAGGCACCAATATGATGCATCACACAACAGTCATACACTTGTTGGCATTTTAAAAGAAGGTAAAGCAATACTGTCAAGTGAATCACACACGTGGACACACATACACACATGCACAGAGAGGGAGGGAGGGAGAGACTTGTCACATGATGATGGCTTAGCTTTTATTTCAGGCTGATGAAAAGGGATTGGAAGTTTTCTGGAAATGTGTGGTTCACTCTAGTAATGTATCCCTGCTAATGTGATTCTGCCAGCAGCACTCAGGTTTTCCTCAAGGTGTCTTGAAGAGGAGTATCTTTTTGTCAAGCCATGTTTTAGCGACTTTAGTTCATGGTTGATAACTCCTGTCTCAAGACAGTCAGGACATAACAGGAAAGAAAAAGGGGCTATGGGTGAGATACACATCCCTCAAGTCACACTGTCCTGTCTGACTTTATCCCAGTGTGTCTAAACTCCAATCAATCACTTATCAATGGATTATTCCCTGGATGAGCTATGGAAGTGTCTTTTACTTAGCATTGATTTGGGGGATCAATCCTCAGCAATACAACTTTGTGGTCGTGTTACATTCAAACCAGAAAAGTGGTGGACTTAAACCTTGTCTTTTGTGCCCCTAGTCCCCTCTATGACTGCCTGCTTGGAATGTATTTCACTGTTCTACTTTAAGTTATATTTTGGTTTCCTTACCTTTCTCAGAAGCAAATTACTATGCACTTTTCCTTTTCCAAGTTTTAAGTGATGGTGTTTCTCTATATTTATGTCCTGTCTCTAAACAGATCTATTTATCTGCACAAGATCTGCATCGTTAAACACTTGTCCCACATCTCAGTAAAAATCCAACAAATATTCCATGCTGTGGCACTGAGATGAAGGTTTGTGTGTTGCTTACAGTTTACAACAATGGTGGAGACAGGGTGTCTTTAGTGTTTTTGCAGCATTCAGATTTTACATTAGCTCCCTACTTAGAGATGAAGCTAAACTGGGACATTAACCACAGACTTCGGTTATAATTCTTAACCTGTGGATTCTTATGATGCAAATCATGGTTTCCCCTGATTGGTGTGCATATTCTGAGACTGAGCTGGAAGGTGCCCACTTCATTCTCATATAATACATGCAGCTAATTGGTGTTTTGATTGAACCAGCAGAAGAATAAAAATGCCTATGAATCAAAGGAATTATTCTCATTAGATATGAAACAAAGAAAGCACTGGTTTCAAGAACAAATATTATTCAAAAATATTCTCATTAAAAGAAATTGCTCTCTTTGGTGTAATAAAATTCTTCTAAAGAGAAGCATCTGGCAGAATCATATAACTTACTGTAGCATAACATTTGGGATGAATTAAGTTGCTTCATGCAACAAAATGCTTTCAAGGCTTCTCAATATTTTCCTTCACTTTAACTTATCTGTGTCTCACAGTTCTACAATTAGGTCATTTTTTTACTCCACCTTTTGTTAAAGGTATCACATTATGAATATTGCATAGAAATTACAGTTCCTTGAAGGCTAGAAGCATTGCTAACTGGAATTAGTTCAAGCTCTTGTGTGGAATGTAAAAAGTCTTACTATGTTTGCCACACTTGCACAATTTACCATATTAATAGCTGGTCAGGATGAACTACACAATGCTACAATGAGTGAAAATGGGCACTAACGAAAAGGAAGTCATTGTAATTCATGTGCTGGATAACCAACCTACCGCCAACCAATACTTGAGCATGATAGAGTTAGTGTATGCCGTTGAAATATTGAAATTAGATGTCAATGAATCTCAGAGGCAGAAGTAATTTTAGCCATTATCTGGTAATCTCATTACCATCTCTGATCAGTAGTTTAATGACCGTTTATCTGGACATTACCTTTGTAGAGAAGGCCATTTCTTCTCCAAGACCTCTTTTGAAAGGAGGTTTACCTGTCTATTTCTGTAACTAGAAAACAATTTCAATCAGTCCTCCATATAAGGGTTTTGCTCAGCGTGATTTCCACATATCCTCAAACATTAAGTATTTTGTTCATAGGGACCCTGAAGTACACTGGCATGGTTTGCATTGGTGCTCAGGTGAGTGTACTTAAGTATACATTTATATGTATCAATAATAATTTTGTTCATATGATTATTTTGACAGATTAATATGCTAATGTAGTTCCATGTCACCAATAGCTTGTAACATATATTGTATATAGTATTTGAATAATTAGAAAGTTAACCCCATTCAGTGTTGTCTCTTATTTTTGGGAGGCTGGTGTGGGAAGTCCTTCTGTATATGTGTTACATTTTTTTGGTTAATGAAGAAAGAAGCTGTTTCAGCCAGTGGCTTAGCAGAATAGAGTTAGGTGGGGAAAAGTAAACTGAATGCTGAGAGAAAAAAGGCAGAGTCAAGGAGATGCCATGTAGCTGCCAGAGGGGAAAGATGCAAACTGCCAGCTGGAACCTTGCCAGTAGGGAGCCTGGTGGTAAAATATAAAATAGAAATGGGTTAATTTAATATTTAAGAGCTTGCTAGGAATATGCTATAGTTGTTGAGCAAGCAGTGATTTAATTAATACAGTTTTTGTGTGGTTATTTCGGGAGTCTGGGAGGCTGAGAAATGAACAAGCAGCCTCCTACTACAAATCTATGCTCCAACATATGCTAACCTTTGTTGAGATTGTTGAGGTGCTTGTGTTTAGAGCTGCAGTGGTCAGATGTGTAGTGGAAGGAAACTCATAGTTATAGGGATGGGAAATCATAGTGAGATCTTGTGGTCCACTGGGATCCATATCCAATGGTTTCCCCCTTGTTTATTGGGCCAAGAGGTAGTTTATTCTGGAACCAAATATAAGCCATCATTGGCTATGGAACAAGGTTCAAGAAGTTTAAAGTTTCAGTGTGGTGGCAATTTCATGAAACTTTTATACTAACATAACAAAACCATGAATCACGGAAAAATTTTAAATATGTAAGCAGATTGAGCTAAAGCAGGATAATATACTACAGGCTTCAGGCACTATCTGAGGACACTCATCGCCATCTGGTTGGTAGACGCTATAGTCTGTTAATATATTTCAAAGAGTTATTTGCTATCAGGGTTTCTGCCCTGCCCAGTTCCCGCAGTTGTTAAGTCCCAAAGAAATCACACAGAGGTCTACATTAATCATAAACTGATTGGCCCATTAGCTCAGGCTTTTTATTAACTCTTATAACTTATATTAGCTAGCCCATTATTCTTATCTGTGTTAGCTACATGGCTCAGTACCTTCTTGAACAGTGTAGTCACATCTTGTTTCTTCTGTGACTGGGCAGGACTGCAGAGGGAGCTTCCCTTTGTAGGACAAGTGACCGGTGGACTGTGTCCTACTGCCCAGATAGCTTAACCTCCGAAATGACCACATAGAAATTATATTAATTAAAACACTGCCTGGCCCATTATCTCCAGCCTCTTATTGGCTAACTCTCACATCTTGATTCATCCCATTTCTAATCATCTATGTCACCACGAGATTATGGCTTACTGGGAGAGATTCTAACCTACATCCATCTCAGACTGGAGATTCATGGCATCTGCCACACTTCCCTTCTTCCTAGCACTTTGTTCATTCTACTCTGCCCACTTAAGGGTTGCCCTATCAAAAGGCCAAGTCCGTCTCTATTCAACCAATAAAAAGCAACACACAAATAGAATAACCTCCTACACTTCCCTCTTCCCAGAATTCTCCTGTTCTCATTGACCCGCCTCTACTTCCTGTCTGGTTGTCCTGCCTATACTGCCTGTCTGGTTGCTTGGCCAATCAACATTTATTTAAAATATAATTGATAGAAATATACAATTGTCCTGCACCAGTTATTACCTGTTAACCAGCAGATATTAGTTGAGGCATGAAAATATTAGGAATGCTTATTAAGATGGAGCAAAGATAGCCTAAGATAAATTGTAATTAGGCTCTGGACCTGCAACATTCCAACCCTTCTACAGTCAGTGAATGTGCCAGCAGTTAATCCACCTTACTGAAGACAGTGGAAGTGAACGCTTCTGTGCAGAGAACCTCCTGTGCACATCTTCATCTGTGTCTAATGTGACAGTGCTGTATCTCAGGATTTCAGTGTGTGAAGATTAGCTCGTGGCATCTTATCCTCAGGTTCTCTAGCATCAGATTCATCTCTGAATCATTGGAGACATACTAGAATGTCTCTATACCCTAAAGGGAGCAGGACACATGTTCAGTAGGTGACTTCAGGTTGCTCTTAAGTACTGTAAATCGACTCTGCAAGAGAACTCAAATCCCGATACTTGGAGACCTATATCTTAAGCTCTGGATAAGGCACAGAAAACTATCACAGTGAAAGCTACTGTATTCAAGGCTGTGGAATTCAGAACTTATAATTCTACTCAATTGCTTCATCAAATGAATTTTGATGGCTTCCAACTTTTACTGAAGATAAGAATAGAAAAATCTGTTATATTTTAGACCTATCGGCCTTGGTCCACTGGATCAGGATTCAGGCTTCAATTCCTTTCTTAGTAGTCCCAAGTCTGCTGTCATACTCTGTTGTTTGAGTCACATCACATGCTGTGTGCAGTAATTCAGCTAAAGTAGTGCACATGTGCTGTGGGCAGTAGACCAGCTAGAGTAGTGGACAATGCTGTGTGCTGTAGTGAAGCTAGATCGGCATACACATGCTGTGTGCATGTAGAGTGGCACACACATGCCTGCTGTGTGCAGTAGTTGAGCTAGAGTGTTGCACACATGCTGTATGCAATAGTACAGCTAGAGCAGTGCACACTATGTACAGTAGTGCAGCTAGAATGGCTCACACATGCTATATGCAATAGTGTAACTAGAGCGACACACACATGCTGTGTGCAGTAATGCAGCTAGAGTGGTGCACACATGCATGTTGAGTGCAGTAGTGCAGCTAGAGCCATGCACACAGTGAGGAGGAGAGGCTCCTTCCTCCTGGGACTTTTCTCAGATGCTTGGGTGACACCTGCATCGGCATGCACCTTGTTCTGTTTCACACAGAGGTGACTTAAATGGCAGTAGCCCACAGCATTGAAATGACGTGAAAGCTCAGAAACCATTCCCCCTCATTGGCTTGCGTTCTCACTACGTAAAGAGATTACAACACTGCCTTCCCATACCAGAGTCTCCAATGCATAGAAACAGTTACCAGAGTATCTGCATTAATTTTTATTGTATTTATCATTTGGTTATAATTGTTTTGCTAGTCTCATTTTAGAATAACTTAATACTTGTTTCTTGACTTGCTTCACTTTTGGCACATTTCTCTAAAAAGCAAAAGGCAGTGGAATGTGAGGACAATGAAGTGTTCTTGTCGGAAATAAAAATAACTGCAGACGATAGCAATGATTTAGAAGTCAAGTTGGCTCTGGCTGATATTAATATTCTGGTTATGGGAAAACCCATTGACACCCTGACAATTCCAAACATAAGCAATAAAACAGGATACATTTGTGAAGAATACCTTAATCATTGTTCTCTATCTTTGCAAATGAATGCAGTAATAGCAGTGGCATTTTCTAACAAGGAGGATTCAACTAATCCATTTTTTATAAAGTGAAAATAGACATCAGGGTAAAATATTGTACATTGATTAACTACTTAATAAGTCATTGGCTTTACAAGGCCCAACAGAGGAGTGTTTCCAAATGACAGTGCTTAGATAAAAAAAAAACCCTGTAATCCTTTGTATGGTAATTACAAATGCATTAGGAAAACTCTGCTTAGAATGCATTAGAGAAGATGGTGAAATATGCTCCAGGATCATCATTAGAATGCTGGCTGAAGAGAGGAGGCGTTGTTTTCACAACCAGTGATTGTCATACATTGGTAGTTCAGAAATTGTGCATCACAATACCCTGTTAGGAACAGTAAGACAAAAGCATGGGTCCTTTGGAGTATAGTAATCCAGTTCTGAATAAATTAGCATTTAGAAAGAATACAATAATTCTGAATGTGATTTTTTTGATTCCTAGCTTGTCAGAAAAAAACACCATGTAATAGAGTTGTGAAGGTGCAGGTATGACTGAGTGGTTCTAAACACACACTGGTTCATTAGACATTTGGCTAAAATAAAGTTTCTTAGGATTTTAGTACCTTCCTTCTTAACATATCTCCAATTGACTTCCTTTCTTTTCCTTTTTAAAGATTAATTCTCTGTCTCTTTGTATTTGTCAGTCTCTCTCTCTGACTCGGTTTTTCCTTCATGTGTGTAGATATATCTGGTAGAGTCCCGAAAACCAGATTTAGGAATCACATACTTTAGAGGTAGGGTTACAAGCAGTAAGAGAGATGGGCTTTATTTTGGCTTATGGTTTAAGTCTATCACAGCAGTGATGAAAGAGTAGAGAATTTTAAGGTGACTGCTGAGAGCGCTCATAGTCAGTAAGCAGAGAAAGGAGAATGGTAGAGTGCGGGGTTTCCTCCCCTCCACCACCTTTTTACTAAGTTTAGGATCCTTCCCCGTGATGCTGGCTCAGTTAAATCTCTGTGGAGCATGCCCACAGACCACCCCACAAGTGGTTCTCCTGGGTGGTTCTTGGTCTAGCTAAGGGGACAAAGATAGTCAATCTTCATATAGCTGAGGCAGCGGAAGGCAAGTCAGAGAGACTGACTTCAAACCGAGAGGATGGGTGCTTTTCATGAGGGAGGGGGAGGGGGGGAAGCTCTAGCAGAGTTATATTTTGTTCTTGTGTCAGTAGACAATACATTTTCATCAAAACCACAGGCAAGAGCTCAGGACCAGCCATTCACACCAAAAGCTGAAAAGCTACAGTGATACCAAACCCATTTGATGAGAAGAAATATATTTCCTTGCATGTGTGTATGTTTTTGAAAGTGAGTTTCCAGTAGAAATTCTCATTAAGACATAAAATTCCCTTCTTTGAAATAACTCAATCCTTATAAAAAATAACCTGCTTTTTGATTTGGGTGTATCTTGGTGTATTTTATTTTGCAGTGTTAACTGTTGGCTTCTCAATTTAGTAATACTAATTTTTCCCCAGACCTAGTGAATACAATGGTGATACAATTTGCAAAGCAGTGAGTGTGCTGACGAGCTAGTAAAGCTATTACATGTTTTGATAATCCACTTTGATGGTTTGAATAAGAACGGCCCCCATAGACTCATATATATATATTAATACTTGTTTCTTAGTTGAAGGAATTTTTTGAGAAGGATTGGGGAGTATGTCCTCATTGGAAAAGTTGTGCCACTGGGTATAGGCCATGAGGTTTCAAAAGACTCACACCATTCTCAGTTAGGGCATTCTTTCTGTTTCTTGTTTCTGTTTGGGGATCAAAGATGTAAGCTCTCAGCTACTGCTCCAGCATCATTCCTACCTGCCTGCTGCCACCATGCTCCCTACATGATAGTCATGGGCACATCCTCTGATACTGTAAAGTCCAAATTATTTTCTTTTATAAGTTGCCTTGGTCATGGTGTTTTCATTACAGCAATAGAAAGTAACTAAGGCACTCTGATTGCAACTTTATGAGTAATTCATCTTCAACCTTCCATTCTAAGATCTTATAGTATCATGTACACCAACTGTTTTCATGGACATTGAAGGGCTACAGAATAAAACAAGCCTTATTGGAGAATAGACTAGAATAGGCTCATAAGAACTGAGATATCAGCAGGATTGTCAAAGACAGGGAAAGTTTTATCAGTTGAGACTAGAATCCTATAGTGGAACTGAATGGAAAGTGTAATTGGAGCTCTAGACTAAAAGCTTTAAGTCAGCCTACTACCGTGGTCTACCCACTAACAATAGACTCATTCTATGCTGTGAGGAGTGAATATATGCTAACAGTATTTGGTGATCATAGATTCATTCTCTTGGGATGAGAATTTTTTTTTTTTTTTGGTTTTTCGAGACAGGGTTTCTCTGTAGCTTTGGAGCCTGTCCTGGAACTAGCTCTTGTAGACCAGGCTGGTCACGAACTCACAGAGATCCGCCTGCCTCTGCCTCCCGAGTGCTGGGATTAAAGGCATGCGCCACCGCCGCCCGGCTTGGGATGAGAATTTGAAAAGAGTAATACAATATTGAGTATGCTGCAATTATTATATATGTGAATGTAAAGTCTACATTGGTAGTTATTGTATAAAATATAATAAATCTGAACAAATTATATGATATGACAGATAAAACTCAAAGACAATTTTAATGTTAGTGGGGCTATACAAATGCAGGAGATAAATAGCAAAGATGTAGTTCATTTTTGAAAATTAAATCAGTGCATAACTTAAAACATTCTACTAGGATTTAGAAAGACCAGTCATTGTTTTTAATTAGAAATTGAAATCTGCACTACTTTTAGTGACCTATCGCCAATCATTGTTTCGTCCTCTCATTTGTACCATTTAATAAAATTGACAGTTCTTGCTGAGGTGAAGAGTGTGACATAAACTGTCCAGTACAACTATATAAATAATTTCTCAGATTGTTCAATTCCTGGGTATACTTCCATCCTGATTATCCAAGACTGTAGACAATTTCAAAAATGAACTAGCTTGGCATGAAATTGCCAAAATATTTTCTCCTGTAAAAAAAAAGTGATAGGATGTTTCTAAAGAGAGGAAAGAAAAAAAAAAGCCCTGTACCCTTCCCTTCCTTTCCTGGAGCCAAAGCATCCAGAAAAGCATCTCGAACACTAGGGTTTATGCCATTTGGTATTTCTATGTTTGACATTGGTAAGCAATTAAATCCCAGGAGGTGATCACAAAGGCTAATTAGATATATTTTAGACATCTCAATGAGCTCTGCTTTTGATGTGTGGGCATAATTAGTGCATTGAATGCATGTTAGCCCTAATTAAGTTGATTAATTTTGGCAATATTTGCCTTGGTTAATATAATTAATAAAAGCCCAGGGATATATTTCATATCCCCACATTCAATCATCTTCAGTGATATGTTTTGCAGTTGTGCTAGGTGAATGGGAATAGTCTAGAAACATGAGTGGCATCATGTTTTGAGCTATAGCATCTTAACCAAGAGGAAATCCCCATGTTTTCATACTTTTTCCTCTGAAAAATTTAAATTTTTACATTTTTTCAGTGACTGTTATCAGGTGACTGATTAGCTGTCTTGATCTTCTGCACTACAGAATTCCTCAAATACCCATTGTTACCTTTGTTCTCCTCGGATTGAGTTAGGATTTCAATTGCAGTTAATTTCCCTGTTGCTGTGATTGAATACAGTTCAAGGAACAGTCCCTCTAGAGGATGAAGTTAAGGCAGGTGAATTGGAGCAGCTGACAACATTGCATCCATGGTCTAGACATGGAAAATAATAGTTAATGCTCAGTTAGTTCTCCCAACTGATGTAGTCAAAGATTCCCACCCAGAAAATGGTCCCACTCATAGTCAAGCTTAGCCTTCCCACATCAATTCACATAACTGAGGGCATCTCCCCAGTCATGGTCCTATAGATTGTTGTCTCCCAAGGATTTCTAGATTGTTTTAATTTGACAACATAACCATCTCAGTCCCTCTTGGGAAACTATAATAAAAATTACCTCCCAAGGAATCTGAATTATTTAACTGTTCTTATTTTAAAAAATGATGTAGAAACAAGTTCCTTCTTGGTGTGCTTTCTCCAGCAGAGTTGTACACGGATCCCTTTACGTTACACTGCTACTAAAAACAACGCCACTGCTCCCTGCCATTGTTTTATCTATTTTTATACATTCATATGTTTTTACTTTTATGTCTTTCCATAAACACGAAATCTTTGATATAAGAAGGCGTAGCACCTGGCCTTCCTAGTTCTTTGGGGGCAATTGTTGACTAAAGACAGAAGCAAGTTCTGATTCTCTGGGCAAACAGAAGAAATCTAACAGCATCATTGCACTAGTGACTATTTGTTCTGTGGTCTTTTGCATTTTGCATTGTTCCAGAATCAACAAGAGTTTCTAAACTCACTAGATTTCTCACACTAATGTGAGAATGGCACTTTCAGTTAATTAGCTTAAGTGTTAACTATTTAATTTCATAACAGAAAACATATGTATGCCATTGAACTTTAGCTATAAGAAAGGACAATTGGATCTTCTTATGTATTTCCAAATACTGGATGTTATGAAATTATAATGGTTAATTTTATGTGTCTAATGGATTGGCTGCAGGGTGCTGTAAACAGAGATGGAGCTTTTCTTGTGTTCTGACAGCCCAGTCCAAAATAAACACACAAAACCTTATATTCATTACAGGATGCTTAGCCTATAGCTCACACTAATTAATAACTATTCTTTCCTAATTAAATTAACCCATTTCCATTATCTTTATTTTGCCACATGGCTCATAGCTTTACCTGTCCTTTAGCATCTTTCCCAGGAAGTGGCTCATCTTTCTTGACCCTTCTTTCTCTCTGTACTTCCAGTTTGGCTTTCCTGATTAGCCTTATTCTGCCTTGCTATAGGCCAAGTAAGCTTTGTTATTAACCATTGAGAACAATACATACTCACAGCATACAGAAGTATTAACCCACAGCAGGGTACCTAGGCATTTTAAAATTATTTCTGGGGTTGTTTTTTGTTGGGATGTTTCTGAATGAGACTAAAATTTTGATCACGAAAATGATTAACATAGATTGAATTTGCTAATATAGGTGAGTTTCAACAAATCTTTGAAGGCTCACTTAGAAAAAAAGCTGAACAAGACAGAATCCTTTCTGTGTGATTATATTTGGATGCTTACTATATATGGTATGTATATTCATACATATGTATGGTTGTATATTGTACATGTATGGCTGTGTGAGATGCTAAGCTCGTGGGAAGGAATGCAACACTAGGGGAGAAGAACAGTAAGTTATTTGGGGAGTGATTCTTGAAGAGGTGATCTGTGAGGTGACTGAGAGTTGCTTGCGAGTCAGGGTGGAGAGTTTCCCACACCAGAAAGGAGTTGTGTGTGAGTCATGGTTGAGGTTTGCCACACCAGAAGAGAGTTGTGTGTGAGGAAGGTTTGAGGGTTTACAACACCAGAAAGGAGTTGTGTGTGAGTCAGGGTTGAGGGTTCACCACACTAGAAAGAAGTTGTGTGTGAAAAAGGGTCAAGGTTGGCCACACAAGAAGGGAGTATAATCAGATTTGTGTTTGCTAGTTACAAACAGAGGGAACCACGGAAGAGTTACATTTTTTAATAGATATGATAAATAGCAGAAAGAGCATTAAATCATTTTGCTGGCAATTAAATCTGATGTGACAGGTTGTCACTGGAACATAGTTGACATCACAGCACTGGGGAGGCTAAAGGAGAAGGATTGCACTTTGGTACAGTATGAGCTACATTATGTAACACAAAATGGCCTGTGTTACATCGGGCAGCCCTGTAACATAAAAACAAAACTAAAAAGAATATCAGAGTCAACATCTCAAGCAATGCCAAACTTAATTGAAATGTCAAAACAATGCAAAATAATCAATAAAAACACAGGCAGTTCTGATCTGAGCTGAAAAAAAAATACCAAAAGAACCCACACAATTTTCTTTTTTCCTCTGCTGTTTTGATTGTCTTTTGGAGTAAAAAAAAATATTAAAATATTTCCAAATCAACTCTCTCCGTAGTTTCTCTGTTCTTCAACAAAGCAGAGAGAGCTTTGATTTCTGTTAGGCAACTGGAAACGGGAATTATGCCAAAGATCGGTGATTAATGGCAAAACACCAGTGAAAGCCCTGATATGTACAGGTGTATCAATGACCTTTTCTGGGGACACCTTGGCATCTACTCTCAAGAGGTTCTTAGCTGAGTGGAGAGTTTACCCAAACATAGTCCTCATTCAAAGTGGAAGAAGAGCAATTATTCTGTGCCAAATACAAATGATTCAAGTGACCATGGTCCAGTAACATGGAATTAACATGACTAAGTAACAAGTTCATTGTAAAATCAATTAGCTGGCTGTCTTAGCTTGGCTTTTTATTGTTGTGAAAAGGCACCAATACCATGACAATTCTTACAAAGGAAACGGCTCTCTCACAGTTTTGGAGGTTCAGTCCATTGTCGTCATGGTGGGAAGCATGGTAACATGCACACATGTGATACTGGAGGAACAGCTAAGAGTCCTATATCTTGTAGGCAATAGGAAGTAGGTTGATAGTCAACCTGAAAGACACCTGAGTAAAAGAGACTACAAAGGCTGTCGCCACAGTGACACACTTTCTCAAACAAGTCCACAACTCCTAATAGTGCCTGCTCCCTTTTGAGACCATTTTCTTCCAAACCACCACAGCAGACCTTTTATAGTGACTGAACAGAAGAAAATCATGAATCACAGTGTTTACTAGATACACTTTCGGGTGGGTATCAGAAAAGCAGAGTGGAGAAAAGTCAGTTATAGTTTGTTTTAGTTTATAATAATTTTTAATTTTTGAAATTATAATTCATGTTCTCTTGACCTTTTCCTCACTCCAACCCTTCCTACAAATCTACTTTGCTATCTCTCAAATTCACTTCTCTTTTTTTTGTTGTATATATATTTGACTGAAATGTCAAAACAATATAAAATGATCAATAAAAATATAGGCAGTGGTGCAGTGGATGGAAATGTGAGAATATATGCTATTTGATGCCATTCTTAACTTTTGATATAACCTTGTGGTTCTCTAAGAATACATTACAGAAGTTTTACCTGCCAGTCAAAAGGGTGTTGGGGTGGGCTGGAGGGGAAGGTGGGAGAGTAGGAGTAGGGGTGGGAGAACTGTGGATGCAATTAAAATGAAATTTAAAAATAAGATAAAAGGCTGTTTGGTTAGCGGGTAATAAATAATTACTATGGGGACTAAGGATAGGGTAATTTTGACCGTAGAGCTGCAACATTCCAGCTTTGCCATCATGGACTTCTATTCAGTTTCTTAGCTGTGTGTAATGTTTAACATGGCATAACTTTGGGGATGTGGCAAGGCTTCAATTTATAGGAAGGTCCAGAAAGGAGTGATGATACCAGTAAACAGTCCTTCTGAGGGAGCTGTGTGGTGTGCACAGTTTATACTTCTTCAGTGGGAGCAGTGTTTGGTGTGTAGAGTTCACACTCCTTTAGAGGGAGCTGTGTGTGGTGTGCAGAGTTCACTCTCCAGAGGGAGCTTGTGTGGTGTTCAGAGTCACACTCCTTCAGAGGGAGCTGAGTGTGGTGGGCAGTTTTCACTTCTTCAGAGGGAGCTGTGTGTGGTGTGTACAGTTTACACTCAAACTGAAGGATTTGTGTGTGGTGTGCAGAGTTCACACGCCTTCAGAGGGAGCTGGGTGTGGTGTGCACAGTTTGCACTTCTTCAGAGGCATCTGTTTGTGCTGTGCACAGTTCACACTCCTTCAGAGGGAGCTGTGTATGGTGTGTACAGTTTCAAATAGTGAAATATTTCATATTATCTGATGATCCTTCTGATTCATCCCTGATGTGTACCAAAGGAAGTATTTTAAATCTTTCCTCATGCCAGAATTTATGATTTACATTTTCATTTCTATTAGCCATGAGATGGAGTAGAAGGACTACTTCATAAAGAAATTAGAAACATTCCATATTGGGAGATAGTGTTATAAAATCTAATTTTACAGTTTGTATGTAAAATTCTAATGACTATCTTAGCACTATGCCTGTGATATTTATAAGTATAAATGCGTTTTATGTACATCAAAGAGGGAAGAAAATTTGATATAACAGGTAAGTATTCTTGAGAATCTTTTCTTGTATTAAGACTAGCATTTTATAACATTGATTTGGGTCCTTTAAAATATGGTTACCTGAGCCATCCATAATATCAACCCTATGAAGTATACAGTCATTTTTACTTCCTTATAAAGATAGAGGAGCTACAGAGAAAAAAGTTAAATATCTTGCCCAAAGTTCAGGAGGCCAGTGTAATTTTGAAAGTGGACAGAGGGATGTGGAATCCCAACAGTGAACTCTCTGCCTATCGCCTATGTGTCACTTTGATCTTCTGCCTTCTAACTGAATAACAAGCTCCGTCCACCATTCTATGTATTTCCAGAGAATGCATATCCCCTTTGTTCTCTAGCAGATTCTCACTCCTGCTCTCACATGAAGTTCGTCTGCTGCCACCCTTTCTGCAGACACCTCTCCTGAGGTTACTTGATGAGGAAACACAAGATTTTGTTCAGACCTACCTGCAAACCCATTCAGTGTGTATGAAAGAGCTTTGGTGAACGTTTGGAGACAGCATAGCTAGTGGTATGGTAGCAAAACACACACTTCTGTCTCTAAGATATTTAAAAGTTATTCTTGTCACTCCAAGTAAATGCTCCCCCCCCCCCCTCGGGGCTCTCTGGATATCTTGACATTTTGTTGTAATTACTTCCACTCTGGGCACTTGTGGATGGTATATTCACCTGTACCATCTTACTTGTCAAACCATCTGAGCTGAGAAGAACCCAATAAACTTCACATGTATTTTTAATCATCTTTAGATTGCTTCTAAGACTTTGAGGTGTAGCCACTGTAAGAATTGTTTAGGAGGTCACTGACAAGGAAAATGCCTGCACATTCTCAGTACAGGAAAGGTTTTTCAAAATATTTCTATGCACAGTTATTAGGATACATGGCTTTGGAATTCAAATTTAAGGGTCACTGGGATGATGGATTATCATGCAAAGTCTCCTGCAGAAGATATTATTTGTTCTTAGTGACAGGCATGAAGGCTCTATGTAGAGAAGTGATGAAGAAATACTGGGAATGTGTAAAGACTTGACAACACCAGCATAACCCCACTTGACTGTGATTGTGACAGCAGCTACATAAGTGGTATCATTGAAAGAGTACAGGTAGAGAGATAAGAGAAAGAGGGGGAAGTGCAGAAAAGAGACTGAAAAAATGGCTTAGATTCTACCAAACAAATAACCCTGTGAATCCTTTTTGGGAGTCTAGACTTCTAGAAGCAGCAGATACCAGGGCTCCAAATGCTTGAAGAAAGGAAGATTTATGCACCTCATCCAAAGTACGCTGATCATGAATGTCTTGATGTGGCTCAAAACCTTTAAAGTCAGTTGTGGCCATTAGGATTTAAGAGATTTGGCTATAGGTAGTTGGGGTCTTTGACAGTTTTAATGTTACATATTGTTTGGTCATATTTGGCACCATAAGCTATCTTCTATAGTATATATGTTAAATGTATTTAGAAACATAAAAAATATTTTTAATATACCCTGAAATGAGGGTGGCATCCTGTGTAGCAACTGGGTGGTTTAGCTACATGAGTATATATATGCCTGTTGAAATTCTATTGGTAAAACTTTGCCAAGGTTTTTTTTTCCTTTGACTCCCTCCCTAAAAAACAATAAATCCTCTTTGAGTAACTTAATAACACTGAACATTAAAGTGGACTTCGTGAACTGAGGATAAAGATTTTCCTGGCTGTATTGTAGCCTTTGGAAGCACTGCTGTAAGCTTTGTGTGGGTACAGGAGGCTGCAGCTTCATCCAGGGATAGATTGGAGAACATGTGTTATTGAACAGGACAGAGCAGGAAGCGAGTGGGCTCTCAGTTTCCCAAAGTCATGGTGGGTCAGGCTCAGAGACTACCAGTGTTAGACTGCTTTTGATCCAAAGGCACAATCTAGGTCTGTCTTGCATGTGGGCAAGGGTGAGTTAGTATGGCTGTGTTGTGTAGAAGACAAAATTCATATGAAAATTGAGACAAAAATCATAGCTAAGTGCAGCTATAACAAAGTCTTTTACTACAAACAGCAAGGAGAGATAAGATGTCTATATAAATAATGCTTGCAATGGTGGCCAAGAGCTCTGTAAAAGCTGCATAAGATGCACCATGGGTCATTCTCTCAAAAAAAAACAAAACAAAAAACCCAAAACAAACAAAACATCTAGTGATAGTGAAGTCATGGTTCTTGGAAGAGAACCTACAACCATCAATTTGCTAAACCAACACAATCCTAACTGCCATCTAAACATTTGCCCACATATCCACAGATAAGTGCAGTCCTCATTGCTGATCATGGAAACTTCATTTTGCAGCAGCAGGAGATCATTAAAGACAACACCATCAATCAAAATGAAGAGGGGAGGAGATGGAAATTTTTAAAGATAAAAAAAAAAACCAAAAAAAAGACACAGAAAAATAAAAAAAATGCAGAGTTGTGGAGCTCACTTCTAAAAGATACTTTTCTATAATGTAACTCCTCCTGCACCAAACATTGTGGGGTCAGGGTGGATGGTGGGGTTGAAAGATCAGAGCATCAGAGAACTTGCCATGCAGTTGTGTCCTCCAGTAACATAATGAGCTACATCCATAATATGCTATAAATGTGAGCAAACGACACAAACACCAAGAAGACGTGCCAAGTGGACTTCAGAGAGGCCCTGGAGGCCTTGACCCCATACAAAGAATTATAGAAAACTAAGGAATGCTGAAATGAGGAAAAATAGACTTCCCCAGGGAAGAGCACACCAATGCAGTATGGACAATTATCTGTATTCTGTCCATTATGTTTTAAATAAACACGGATTGGCTAGTAGTCGGGCAGGAAGTATAGGTAGGACATCAAGATAGGAAGTAGAGGGAGGTCAATGAGAACAGGAGAATTCTGGGAAGGAGGAAGCTCTCTCTGCAGTTGTGATCCTGCCACAGAAGAAGCAAGATGTGACCTGCCCCGCTGAAAAATGTACTAAACCATGTGGCTAGCATATACTAGAATAATGGGCTAATATAAGTTATAAGAGTTAATACGAACCCTGAGCTAATGGGCCAATCAGTTCATAGTTAATGTTGATCTCTGGGTGATTTCTTTGGGACTTAATGATTGCAGGAACCAGACAGGACAGAAACCTGAGCAACACCAATGTTTTATATAAAACTTAATAGTTAGTCTTGAAAGCATACATTAGGTTATATTTAAGAATATATATATATATATATATATATATATATATATATACATAGATATATGTATTTAACAATGAAAAAAGAGGCCATGGAGTTTAAAATGAAGATAATGGGTATATTTGAGTATTTGGAGAGAGAAAATGGAAGGAATAAATTTTAAAACTATAACCTTAAAAATAAAAGAAATCCAAAGTATGGTGATGCCGAGGGTCTACGCAGGACTCAGTGTATCCCTTACAGTTCCCACTGATGAGTCCTTCCTCAGTGATGCTACCTGTATTGTAATGGTTTTCAAATGAGAGCTAATGTCAGTTAACACATGTGCATGTGCTTGTGTGCGCACACGCACACACAGATTTTCTTGCATTCCAGGTGTATGGAATTTGGTATGTTAATGACATAATCACTGTGATTGAGCTGCACTAAACATGGCATAATGGCACTGAGAATCATTTATTCTCAGTGTAATAGAATGGAGACCAGAGTTCCTGGGCTGGTGGTGAGGACTTTGGGGTGCTGCATTCTCCTATCCTTCAAGTTCTTTTCTTTTCCTACACTGACACTGCAAACACTTTGGCCTTTCTGTGTAAGGTAGTATCTTTTCCACTCATATTTTAAAACCCAGTGAAAATGAAGGCAGTTTCTTTAGATCTCTCTCTCTCTCTCTCTCCCTCTCTCTCTCTTCCCCCCTCTCTCTCACACACACACACTTCTTTATTTCATACATTTGAATTCACATTTAAAATTTAGATTAATAAAACCTAATATTTTTGAAGTATATTTTTCAATTTATAACTCAGGCTGGTGAGAAGCCTTGGTAGATAAGGCTACTTGCTGCCAAGTCTGAACACCATGAGTTAACTCTTCAGATTCTACAAAGCAGAATAGAAAAAGAATAGAAGGACTTCAGTAAGTCCTCCTCTGACCTCCAGATGTGACCATTGCACATGAATGTACATGCATAAGCACATGTACACAAACATACACAAACTCTATGCATTAAAATGTTTAAAAAATAAAATAAAACTTATATTTCTAGTGAATTTAGAAAAAAACTACACAGAGAAATCCCATCTCAAAAAACCAAAAAAAAAAAAAAATTTCCCCCTGCCTAGCCCTTATCTCATAATTGTAACACTCTGTTCTTTATACTTTTGACTGTGCTACTGGTGGAGTACTTTGTGGTAATAGTTATGACAGCAGAAATGCATTCTGTAGTAAAACGGATTCCTTCTGGTCTGATTGATTTTTGTGCTTTATATCCCACTTCAGTTATCAGAAATTATTGCAATTTTTCCTCCTGCTATTTGGAAAGAATGTAATAGTCTAAAAGATTGCCTGGATTCTGCAGGAGTTTGTCCTGTCAGGTAGCCACAGTGTATTTATTAAACTGCCTGGAACTCAGTAGTGGATACTTTCAATTCTTTCTTTCTCTATTTGGGACTTGAATGGACTCTTGGCAGTGTGACCTAGTGGACCTGTGGGGTCATGGTCAAGAACTGTGAAAATCACTATTCCAGATTGCAATTAGAGTACCTTCCAAAGTTACTGTACATGAGGCATGTGATTGCTAGAACCCATCAATACTGAGGTACAGTGCATTCAGAGTAATTTTCGTATGACTTAGACTTTCATATGGCTTTTCGTGGTGTTGTGCGCTTAACCAAAAAAGACAGATATGTGGTTTTTAACATTACCCTGTCAGGAATTTTTCAGTAACCATGGCATGACCACGAGGAGGATATAAGAGACTATAATGCACACTAATAAAATTCTTTTGGAAAAAATACCAGCAGACTTTTCTAACACTAAGGAGCACATATAAATTAATGATAATTCTTCAAATGGTAGATATGAGTGATAATGTATATGATAATCTAAAATGAGTATGGTAACTGTTGACAAAGATTTCTGTTCTGCCCAGTCCTGCAGCCAGTAAGCCCAAAAGAAATACACAGGGGCTTATGTTAATTATAAACTGGTTGGCCCGTTAGATCAGACTTTCTTATCACTAATTCTTACATCTTACATTAACGCACAATTCTTGTCTGTGTTAGGCATGTGTCTTGTTACCTTTAGCAGTGAGGCATTCTCATCTTGCTTGCTCTGTGGCTGAGTGACCACTACAGACTGAGCCTTGCCTCTTCCCAGAATTCTCCTATTATTGTGGCCCCGCCTGTACTTCCTGCCTGGCTACTGGCCAATCAGCATTTAACTAAACCAGTACAATTGAGAAATCCTTTCAGAATACACGACCATTGTCTCATAGGACGATTAAACAGTGTAATTAGGAGAAGACACTAGAAGTGTGTAGGCAGAAACTGTCCTATTGTGCATCTGTTGAATGTTAGTGTAAACAGAAAGATGAGTTTTTATGTAGCAGGAAGGCCTATGTCAATCTAGGTCACATTGGTTTGGACTGTCATGTGTTAATACAATGCCATCTTTCCTAGCATCCATCTGTCCTTTCAGGTATGTTCTGATAATCCCACAATGCACTTGAAATTGTCTTGATTGTCTCAGGTTTATCAGGATTAGATATGGTCCTAGAGTGAACCTGCACTTGAATACATGGGGAGAGCTAAGAAAAAATAGAATTTTAGTACTCGGGTGAGGAAAAGTTGGCTGAATGAGAAGTAGGAACACTTAAGGAAGTTAAAAAGGGCATTTACTGTTGACAAGGTAATTGTTGGAAACCAACGTTAAAGAACGATACCTATGTGAAAATAAGGCTTCCCTAAAAGTGTGGGAGGCTCTGAAGGAGGGTTGGGGGCAAATGAGAAAGACAGTCCAAGTTGTTGCATTAGACTTTGAAAGTAATTAGATCTCAGGTAAAGATGCAAGTCTCAGAGAAGTCTCAAAGTGTGATGTAATGAAGAGAGACATGACCGTGGCAACTCTTACAAAGGAAAACATTTAGTTGGTGTTAGATTAATGTTTTAGAGCTTTAGTACAGTATTGTCATGAGAAACATGTTAGCATGCAGGTAGACTTGGTTCTAGAAGACCTGAGAGTTCACAAGCAACAGGAAATGATCTGAGACTGGGTATGGCTTGAGCATATATAAGACCTCAAAGCCTACCTCCACAGTGACATACATCTTCCAATGAAGTCATGCTTACTCCAACAAAGCCACACCTCCTAATAATGCCATTCCCTTTGGGGGTCATATTCTTTCAAACCACCACATAGTTTTAAAAATCCAATTTCATTTGACATTATCCCCATGAACCAAGAAACACTATTTGTTTTGCTGACTATACACCTTCTGGCCAACAAACCTATTTTTCACTACTGATGTGCTAAAATGCAAAAGATACATAAAGCATATCTGTTATCTGCATGTCAAACATAATGAATGTCTCAATAAACACCACTTTTGCAGTTAAAATAAAGTTGAAAATTTAAATAAAAGATGCATTTTCTTATGAGATTGACTTTTTCATACTTATAATGTGGCAAACTGTGTCAGCCTTAGTGAAGTCTGCATAACCTGAGTACCAACATTTTTCAAATATCAGTACATGGCAGATTTTGTCATGAATAATGGAACAATTTAAAATGCAGAAGCAATGGATTTTAATTGTGAGAGTAAAGAAATCCCATTCCTTGTATTTCATGTTTGCAACTAACCTTGGACAAACGTCTAACACCCTTGTTTTGAAGTAATACAAGATAGTGTTAAGTCTTAAATAATGCTAAATATCTGTGTGATGTTGAATTTCTTTTTCATATTTGTTAAGCAAAACTACCTACTGTTAGAGACTGCATCAACTGTGTCTCATTAAGCCAGACATGACAGGAATTTGCAATGATGTAAAACAATGACAGTTTTCTCACTAAAGTTTTCTTTTTTTCTTTATGCACATGTAGACATTTTCCTTCATAAAATCAATAATCTACTTGGTAGCATTTGACTTTGCCATGTCTCCTTCCCCAGGCTCATTTGAACCTTTATGAGGTCTGGACTACTTGTTACAAGTAGGTCTCAAAAAGCTGGCCTTTGATAGCTAGCACTTGCTCTATGCTTTCTGTTCCATGGTAGTGTTAAAAGTCTCTGACCCAGGCTTTTGCCATCATAAACTCTACCACATTTTCTCCACCTCCTCCCTTAAGTTGATTAGTCATTCATTATTAATGCTGATAGAGATTCAAAATATACCTACTTGTAAAGCAGTTTTACTTTTTGTTTCCTTTTTCGATTGAATAAATATTTAAGTCACATGTAGATATACACACACTGGTTTTTACTCTCGACTTGGCACAACATAGATTCCCCTGGAAAGAGTCTCTGTGAAGAATTATTTACATTAGATTAGCTTCTGGGTGTGTCTGTGGGGGATTGTTTCAATTGTTAGGCAGTGTAGCCTACAATAGGAACATCCATTTCTTTCTGATCTTGTCTGTGGATGGGGTAAGACTAGCTTCTTGGATTCATGCTTTCATTTCCAAACAAACAAACACAATATTCAAAACAATATTCAAACAAACATATTCAAAACCCTAAAAAAAATCCACCAACTCAAAACAAAATAACAAAACCCAAAACCAAATGACAACAACACCAAAAGCTGCTTTCTTTCATAAAGTTGCTTTTGGTCAGGGTATTTACCATGCCAATAGAAATGAAACTGGAAATATATGCATATTTATATGACTACATATGTACATATATATACATCTCACTGGGACAAAAGGACTTCAGGCTTCTTAATAAGCTCTAAAAAGAGGAGATAAAGAGAATGCAGAAATATCGAGCTATATTTGTAGATGAAGTCAGCAATTGGTAGTGTCATTTGTCATGAAGGGTGTCTGTCTTAGTTACTTTTCTGGTGCTATGTGATACCATGACCAAGGCAACTTACTGAAGAAAGACTCTGTTGGAGGGATGTTGTGTTAAACAGTTGAGTCCATTATCATTCTGGTGGAGAGCATGACACCAGGCAGACAGCCAGAGAGCCCAGAGAATCACTGACAGCTTGTATTTTGATCTACAAGCATGAGGCAAAGAGGGTAATATACTGGCAATAATGTGAGTCAGTGAGACCTCAAAGTCTGCCTCCAGTGCAACTACCTTTTGCAACAACATCACACTTCTTAATCTCCATCCCCATAGTATACTAACGATAGATTAAGTATTCAAATATATAAGCCTATGGTAGTCATTCTCTTTCAAACCATAACAGGCTGTGTGAAGCCTGGTGATCTAAGAAGGATCTCCAGAACCTATGTAAAGGTGAAAGGAGAGAGCCAGCTATTCAAAATTGCTCTTTGATTTCCACACACATGATGTGGCATGTCTCCCACACACATTATGCACTAACAGCCTCACAATATTAAACACAATATTTTTAAAAGTGGTGATATATTTTAAAGAAGATGATATATTTCCAAGACTACTGCTTTTAAATGTTGGCTAAGGAAAGAAATAAATGTTTCATGATTACAGAATGTAGTAAGATCATTGGCTTTGAATTTAAAGGCTCAAGGAAATAGGAGAGTCTGTGTTTTCAAGAAGTATATATTTCATTTGGTAAGAAAGACTTCCAGACATCTCTTGAACCAGTTCCATGGCTGATCACATTACTGGATTCTCTTTCCATTTACTTACCTTGCTGTCAGTCTTGGCAACTTGCACACCTAAGAAATATCAAATGTTTGGATTTCCCATGAGTGTCCAGCAGGATTACATCTTTTAGCTAATTCAAATGATTTCTATCTTGATCCCATTTCTACTACTCAGTCATCAGCTTTTCCATGGAAGAGATGTAGGAAGACTGAATCTTTTCAGAAAAATAAAATCTTTGACTATGGATTCTTATTCAGTGTCTTCCTTGGTTCTGTGATTCCACAGCAAGCTCTTGCTTGGATGCATATGTACATGACCTCAATTCATGCTCTGTTGTAGAACATTATTTTAAGGTATGTTATTCTTGTTTATGCAATGGAACGTGTTTAATTTTCTCATGAAAATTCCCTCTAAATGCTAACTTCTTAGACTAAGTTTTCTTGTTCATCTTGTTTAAGATAGCTATAAAGATAGCTATAGTGCAGAATATAACTTTTAAACAAATAATTTGCATAAATATGTTTAAATTTGTTACATGTATAAGTATTATGTGTAGATTGATTTGGTAAATCAGAAAGTTTTCTACTTGGAATAGGCTAATGATAAATTGATTTATAGCTATTTTCTGTCACAGTTGCAATTTGCTCTCTGGCTAAAATAGTCATTTGATCACTTTCATATTTCTCTAGTCTATAGATTCTAATTTTATAACATGTAAACATGTATGAACTATTAAACTCCAGCTTCAGTGTCTAGTACACATTCTAATATAGTGGCTCAATGAATGAATGTCAGAAGAAATTAGATTTTACTGTGTTTAAGGAAATGGACAATATGCCAGGGGATGCCAAAACTATCAGATCATCTTGTTTTCTTGAGATATCACAAAAAGGAAAATGACAGCAGAAATTATCATTTGTTAAAGTGGTATATTTTGTTTAAGTAAAAGAGATCTATGATCTAGATGATGAAATTAATCAAAATTTTAAATCAGAGAGAGGAGAGGCCCACTAAAAGTGTTGGTTCATTTGTTCTTTTAAAATACAGATTATATCATTAGTAATATACAGTGATTTTATAGCTGTTCCTTGTTTCTGTATTTTTTTAGTGTATTCTAAAATTACTAGAAATTTTTAAGTTCTTCATTCTATAATGTGTGGTATGCCATTTTATGCTATGAATGTTTTATTGCCATTGATTAATAAAGAAGCTGATTTGACCAAATACCTGACTGAATATAGTCAGATGAGAAATACAAGAAAGATAAAATGGAATCTGGGAGATGCCAGCAGACACTGGAGAAGCAAGATGTAAAGTAGCAAGCCAGGATCCCTGTAGTAAAATACAGAATAATACAAATGGGTTAATTTAAGTTGTAAAAGCTAGTTAATAAGTCTGAGCTAATAGTCCAAACAGTTTGTAATTAATATTTAAGAAATGGCTCTGCCCCATTAGGCTTTCCAACATGGCTGAGATATATTCACCACCAGTTCTAGGAGCCATGTTCACTGACCCAACTCTAGGGATGCAACACCTCGATCAAGAGGTTTGTAACACACTGCCCATAAACCCCATTCAAATGTTCCATAGCAAGATCTTTCAAAAAAGCTGTCCATGCCACCAGTACAAACCAGAAAGACATTTCTTAAAGGAGCCGCACATCTATGCCCCACCAGGAAACAGTCTTAATGAAAAAAATGTGCCTACCAAAACGTTGTACTTGACTCCCATTTTTTTTTGTGTGTGGATCTAAAAACCTCTTTTTAAACTATTTTAGGCCTTATGTGGATCCATGCCAGATGGTAGGTGGGTGTCAGTTGCAGCTAGAGGTTTCTCTCCTAGCCACTTAGTCTCGAGTAATCACACAGAAGCTTATATTAATTACTTTATATCAATTATTAATATACATCAATTATTGGTATATTAATTTATTAATATACATTAATTATTCTCTATTAATATATAATTCTATATTCCTGCCCCTAATCAGCAGGAAGTAGTATATAAAATTACACCCAAATTCCAAAACTATTATTTATAAATATTTGTTTTCATTTAAAGGGAGTTATAAGTGATTAATAGTCATAGTCAATATCTTGCTAAGTAAAAAGGGGAATATGTTATAGAAATGATGAAAAAAGATAGGTTATTGAATAGACTTTAAAAAACAACTTTTAGTCTCAAAGTATCTTATTGGTATGAATTTTAGTTTATACAAGTTTAAAGTCAATTTAGTTATACTTTATATTTTTTCTTTTAAGGTACTATGTTTATATGGCTCATTAAAATGTAATGTATAGTTAAAATGCAAATTCATAGTCATCTATAATAGTCAAACTTGCAGTCATGTTTTTTAGGTTTTTAAATTTTCAGAGATATAGTTCAGATAGGTAATCTCCAAAAACATCAAAGACCTATAGTATATGTTATTTAAAAAGTTTTATGGGCTTAGACTTTTCTCAGTGAGACACATCTGCTCCTGATGTCACCAGTTACTTCAAGAGGATGGTGGACATCAAAGAAACTCCTTATGGAGTTTGCTCTTAATGTGGCAAGACTAGCCATTTGGGCAAGAAGCTGCTCTTGTCTGAACTGATTGACAATATGCTGTATAAACTGGACCCACAGGAAAATGACTGCTGAAATTGCCAAAACAAGTTGGGCCAGTCTTTCATGGTTCTTGATTCATGGAAGAGTCTTCCAAATATTACACAGGACACAGAGGAAAATGACTGACAAACTGCCAATATAGGTGGGAAAGTATCAAATTTCCTGCTTCACAGAGAAATCTGCCAGATACTCTGGGCCTGTAGGCTGAAGATGGACGCCCTAACATTACAAAAGAACTTTGAGTGACTGTCCAGCCAGCCAGATATCTCTATCACTTCTAGAGTTTTGGAATTTGTTTATAATTCACTTTCCCATTACTTAGGTAGTATTATATCCTTCTGAGTACTATGATGGAACTGAGACTAAATACTTAGTTTTCCTTAGTTTTGATAAATGATAAATTTAATATAAAACTTCAGATTCACAGATAGGATAGATGATATATTTTCTTTCATTTTGCCAAAATACAAAGTAGACTAAATATTGTAGCTGTAATTATTGCTTGATACCTGTTTTTTTATACATAATTTTACAATGTTAAAACCTTCTGTTGTAATTAGACAAAAAATGGGAGATGATGTTGGATGCCATTCTGAATGGTGTGAATGTTTTCTTAACATTGATTAATAAAAAACGTTATTTGTCCAATAACCAGGTAGAATAGAGTCAGGCATGCAATCCAAGCAAAGATAGAGGGAAAAAAGAAGGCAAACTCGGGGAGATGCCAGCAGACAGCAGAGAAGCGAGATATGAGGTAACACGACACAAGTATCATGGCAAAATATAGAATAATAGAAAATGAATAAGTTTGTAAGAGCTAGTTAATAACAAGCCTGAGCTAACAGGCAAAAGTTATCAATTAATATGAGTTTCTGTGTGATTACCCGAGACTGGGAGGCCAGGAGAGAAACTTCTGTTTACAAACGTGTGAAGTGTTTGTGTATACACACAGACACACACACACACACAGAGAGGGAGAGAGAGAGAGAGAGGAGGTGGAGGGTGTTCATTTGGCTCTAATTTTAACTATTATATAAATGCTCTATTAAGTAAGCTTTTTTAAAACTAGAATCTATATTAACTTTCAGGACATGAATGAATGCAGAACTATGTTAGAAGTAAGGGTAATGCACTGTGATTACCAAATTTTAAAAAAAGAGAAATAAAGGAAGAAGAGTTGAGAATTTTTGCATGCTGTGCTTGTCTTAGTAGCATAGATTAATGACCAATATGCTAATTCATAGTGATGCAGATTAATATCCCAGTCACTATTTATACAGATGACTAATTTCTGAAGAATTACAAATCATAATGCAGAGCATTTAAATGTCATTAAATCAATATTCCAGAGAACAGTTATTACACATTCTACTTTCCTGAAAAACTTCAAGAAATATGAGAATGGAAGAACAGATTCATCATAAACATTTCCAAGCTGGGAAAATAAGCATTTGCTGTGGTTTTATGTGAGTTTGTGTCATAAGTCACATGTTGGCATGACATCCATCAGTGTACAGCGTCGAAGAGTTCAGCATTCCAGGGTAAGGACGTGTGGATTAGAAATGTTAGGCAGGATAGACAGAGATACAAAAGAAATACTGAGACATAGGATAGTGCTGGGAGGGCAACTCACTGAACGCTGAATACTGAATCCACCCATGTTTATTTTACACATGATTATGTGGAGGGTGGGGGGGAGGCAAGAGACTACATTCACATGATATAAGGAATAGACTAAGTATCCTGCGGGTGGTTACTCCGTGAAACCTCCTAATAATCTTCTTTGAAGGAGCAGAATTAGCAAGGAGAAACAGATCCAGCTCTATACTCAAAATACTAATTAACCACACCCTAGGTCAGGATCTCGTTTGTAGCCACACCTGTTGTCAACTTTGAAAGAGAAAAATAAGCCAGACTCTAACCTTCAGTCAAGGTAGAACAGGTT
Organism: Arvicola amphibius; assembly: GCF_903992535.2. Classification (NCBI taxonomy): domain Eukaryota; kingdom Metazoa; phylum Chordata; class Mammalia; order Rodentia; family Cricetidae; genus Arvicola; species Arvicola amphibius. The sequence continues at coordinate 8,156,896 of NC_052059.1, read as the reverse complement.
CCCATCTGTGGGCCTCCGCAAGTTTATATAACGACAGTGTATCTCTGACGGTCTTCAGAAGATTAAAAAAATTATTTAATGTGGTACTTTTAAAACCATTGGAAAGCATTTTGTAAAGATTGAGATAGAGTTAAAATTTATTTTAATATATGCATGATAAAGCTATTGAGAAATTATTCTTAAATTTTATCCATCTGTTTGTCTCTCTAAAATGTAACGAATGGGGAAGCATAGCATCGGGCACACAGGAGCTTGGACGTAACTGAGTAGTCGTGAAAGTTGTTTCAGCTCCATATTCTGTGACTTGAGAACTCTGATGTGCAAAAAAGTTGCTCTGAAAATACCTCTTCGCCATAAATGTACCTGCTAAGCCTGAGCTGCTTATCCATGGCTGATGGGTTTTATTTCTTCCCATGTCTCGTTGCTCTAGCTGGGGATAGCTGCAGTCTTACCATGGACATCACACTTCATAGTTTGTTTTTTAACATGTTTATCGACTTAAAATTTAATAAGACCCAGAAATTGCCTGTTCATGTCCTGCTGGAAAGGTTGTTAAAACTATTGTTTCGTGATTGTTACCTATGGAGTCAATTTTTCATTGAAATAATAACAGCACCATGGAGATAACATTTCTCTTGCAGCCAAAAGGCACTCACACAGGAGTCTTTATTGACTTTTCAGTTTGTTAAATTTCATTTTTTATCAATAGCACCTAACTTTATATTTATTAATTTGAATTTAAATTCTTAATTTATATGTCAGCAATCCTTTGCATATAGGATAAAATACCTTTGATGGGCATTGGGACCGCGAAGCCTGAAGTAAAATTTCTATATTTGTTTAGCCATGCAGTTATCCTAGAATGCTAATGTCAATAATTGAAATAAGTGTTCATGAACTCCAGACATTCAAATACACGTCTCTGTGAGATTATACACAAATGGTTTTATGTCTGGATAATTAATTTTTTCATAAATCTAGGAGGCATTATATTTTCAATCAAACTGTAATTTGATTGCTACCTTTGCTCCTTTCCACCACTTGACATTAAAGTGATTTTGGCCTTTTAGATTATATCATCACTGGAAGGAGATGCCTACTGAAGTACTGAACAGCAAACACAAAGAGAAGGAAGGGTTTGGGGTAATTTATTCACTGAGTTGTAGTTGGTTTTTATCTTAACTCTTTGGGGTCCTGCCACCCAACTCTCAAATAAATTTGCCGAGGCTTATTTTGACTTCTAAATGCCAGAGCCTGCTTGGCTTGTTTCTAGCCAGCTTTTTAAAAATTATCCAGTCTACATTTTACCGCTGGGTTTTTAAGTTTTCTTTATTCTATATACCGTTTTTTCCATCTTTCATTTTTTCCTCTCTCCCCCTCTTATCCTTCCATTTATTTTCTTTGCCTGCAAGCCCCACCTTTTTCTCTCTCCTGCCTTGCTATTGGCCAATCAACACTTTTATTAGACCAATCAGGTGTTGTAAATAGGCACAGTTACACAGCTTCAGAGTTAAGCAAATGCAACGTAAAAGAATGTAACACATCTTTAAGTAATATTTCAGAAGTCTAAGCTCTTGAAGCAAATGAGGGCTAATGTTTAATTTTTCATGGATCATTCCAATGGATAGCACCAGGATGGAAAGATACAGCTTGCATGGCGTCAGTTTGGATTTCTCACATGAAATAAAATATTGTAATGTGACATGAACCTTATTTTTCACAATGAAGTCACTAGACAAATTTTTCTGCACCTGACCCACCTTCTGTTCACACTGAGGCAAATTCTTTTGCAGGGCAGCAAATGCTTCGTTACATGTCAATTACTTTTATGGTTAAAAGTCTTGCTAATACCAATGTCAATTCTTAATGCAAAGTGTTAACACCAACTGATAAAAATCATAATTTTTGTAAATTCAAAGTTAATATACAGAACTAATTTTTAAAAACCCATCTCAAGTTTACCCAACTTTAAAAAAATGACAAAAATCATAGAAGGGGTTGAGTTTTTAAGTTGTTTCATTTTGAGACAGGATTTCTTGTATAACTCAAAGGGCCTGGCTCTTGGCATTTAGAAAAGACCAACTTCAAACTCATGATCTGCCTCTGAGTCCTTGTTTACTGGGTTTTTAAGTGTCAGCATATTCAACTGAGGCTTTTTAATTTTTATATATTTTTATAGTTTAAACTGTTTGGAGACTTTGCGAAAGTCACAGAATGTTTTTTTCCCAATGGCTTTAAATATTGGATGTAACACAAGCAAATCAAAATAAGTCCCTATGTTGTGGTATATTAGTAACAGTGTGACAAACTAATTCAAAAGCAACTTCAAAATTCCATTTTGTTCAGACATTTAGAAAATAATAATCAGATCAGAGGAAACCCATACTAACATAAAATGCAATCAGGATTGTGTGCTTTGTTCATAGATTTATTTTTTAATTGCACACTCAAATGGTAGTCAAAGTTAGTATGTTGTCAGTAGTAGAGTTAATTCAGTAAAGAAATATTTGGATGCACTACACTTACCATCATGTTCTAATAAATATGTTCTATTTAATGTTTTCATAAAGTAAGTTAATGTGCAAAATATAGTTATGAATATCCACCAGTAAATTTTATACAGTCTTAAGTCATTAGCTATAAATGGATGTTGTTAGAATTTGTAAAGAAACAGTTCATATATTTTTACTTCTGGCTACTAAAAACAGTCACATACCTGAGCATCATTTAGAGTTGTCAGAAAAAGAACAGGGCATTTGTATTGCCGGGATTAACAATGTTCAAATGCCATTCGAGAGTCCTATGGCTGGTGTCAGTTACCTGAAGACATTCATAGCTTAACTTAAAAATGATGTGTGAAAAGTACATTGGAATACATGTGAAATGGGGGTGTCTTTTTATCTAGTCTCATTTATTTTAAAAATCAATTACCTTGTAATCATTGGTGTTTATATACAAATGGTGTATATAACTGCTTGTGGCTTATGTCATAATTATTTCCCACACACAAACAACTGAATAACAAGGGCCAATGCTACGGAGGAAGGGGCAAACTTAGATACCTTTTTCTAGTTAGAGCACTGAGTTCAGTGTGGCTGTCACAGTCATTCCGTGGCTCTGGGAAAGCAGCATACTGGTTGAGATGCAGCTGAAAGGGTGGGCTGTCCTCCTGGGACACTTGCTGACCCTTTCTAAGAGCAGAGAGGGCATGTTATCTTTATTGGCCATTGCAGTGTCTGGCCATGTGGGAATCACCTGCCCTGCATGGTGAAATATAGATTGCTTTTCTAAGACAGATCTCTGAAGTGGTCTTACAGCCTGCATTTGCCTTCACACAGACCAGTGATTTAGCCAGTTGGGGAATCCGGTATTAACGGTAACTCCCAGCCCACTTTCATTCTCTCTGATCACTGAGTTGCTCAAATACACTTAATATCTGAATATGAATAGTAGAGTCTGCCCTCATTAGCAATCTAAAGCTTGTCATCATCTGACTGAGGAAACACAGAGGGGCAGAGCCCTTTCAAAGCAGGGTAGACATACCCTGACATTTCACACTGAGGTCTGGAATGCAGTGTCATCTACTCTCAGAGAAATTCAGAATACACTTCAGTGTTTTCTTTTCTCCAGAAGACACTACTGCGCAGTTGGGGTTCTGGTTCCGTAGTCACTCCTTGTCTGCTTTTCATGATTTCCTTTTTTACTTTTTCTCCATCTCTTTTATAGGATACTCAAGCAGCGATTTGATTACTGAATTATGACCATGGCCTTTTACAACCTAATTAAAAATAACTATGAGGTTGTTGCTATGGGAGATAATTTTATTGAATATATTTTATAATTATATATCAATATAGTCAAGTGTCATTAGTCTAATTACTAGAGTAGTCGTGGCAGTTTACTGCTGTCTAATAGCCAGGGTTTGGAATCTCATTTGATCTCAATGATTACTCCAATCCCTTCTTTTTAGATTATTCTCCCATTCTCTGTGGATATATAGATTTGCTTGACTGGTTCTAGAGCATCAGCTACTTAGGTAAAAAATAAAATATCCCAAAGACAGCCTTCTGTGAAGACAAGATGAACAATAACAAAGTACAATGGATAAGAGGGTTCCAAATGACTGACTTCAGGTAGCATTGCTTATGCCTCTCACTGCTTAACAAGGCATGACAATTTACGTCGAGCATGGTAGTGGCATATTTTAACTATGTTTAAGTTAGAAAATATTAAAAGATCTATGGACTATCAGTTCTTTTGGGATCTACCTGCTTTAGGTGTAAGTAATATGTAACCTACAAACTTTCATTTTGAAAATAAAAGTAAGATGAAAAACTATGAGAATAAAGTAGCCAGGAAATAAGTACTAAATGTTGTCATGTTTATAAGTATTGACTCAGATATGAAAGAAAATAAACTTCTGATCAACAGGTTACGAATAGCTATAAAATAAAATTTGTCAGACTTTTTATGCCTCTTTATAACTATTCTTTGCTTTTCTGTACTGTTTAGCTGGCTTAGATACTAGGAAATGCATTTCTAGAAAATGTATGTGTTGTGTCTATTGGCAATATCATACAGCCATTCTCCTTGGAAATTAGTTTGGCAGACTGTCCATCAGAGTTTATATTGGGCAAATTATGATGTATTACGCTCATTTTTACATGTGGCAGATGGACAGATGTCTTGATAGGAGTACTAAGTCTTTTGCTTTACCTTCATTGTGTTGCAGAGACCCTGGAAACCCTCATCCGGCAAGCAGAGAATTACACCAGCATCCTTTTCTGCAACACCTACAGGAACATGGCCTTGGAGGCTGCCGCTTCCATTCAGGAGTTTTTCACTGATGTAGGGCTCTATTTATTTGGTGCAGATGCTAATCCTGAAGAATTTGTAAACAGATTTTTTGACAGTCTTTTCCCTCTGGTCTACAACCATCTCATAAGCCCTGGTGTGACTGACAGTTCTCCCCAATACTCTGAATGCATCCGAATGGCCCGCCAGAATGTTAGTCCATTTGGTAATATTCCCAAAAGAGTCATGGGGCAGATGGGGAGGTCCTTGTTGCCCAGCCGCACATTTCTACAGGCCCTTAATCTGGGCATTGAAGTCATCAACACCACGGACCACATGCACTTCTCCAAGGAATGCAGTCGAGCCCTCTTGAGGATGCAGTATTGCCCGCACTGCCAGAACCTCATGCTCAGTAAGCCCTGTATGGGGTACTGCCTCAATGTCGTCAGGGGCTGCCTCGCCCACATGACAGAGCTCAATCCACACTGGCATGCTTACATCCGGTCTTTGGAAGAGCTCTCAGATGCAATGCACGGGACCTACGACGTTGAGCACGTGCTCCTGAACTTCCACCTGCTTGTGAATGATGCTGTGTCGCAGGCACACCTCAATGGGCAGAATCTACTGGACCAGGTGAGATGCCTCTCTGTGCCTCCTTGAATGCAAAGACTAGGCAGGTTGCACCCCAAATTTTGTGACATTTCATTTTCATATTCTTCACGTTCTTATCAGCATAGTGTATCCATTCTCTAAGAAATAGTAGCAAGATGAGTAGATAGACATTCTATCTATGCCAAAACTTCAAACAGCTAAAACAACACTTTACCCACTAAAGTAGACAGTTTTTCGAATGGTTCGGTGATTCTGGAAGAGCTCACATTTAAATCAGGAACAACATCGATTTGAGTTAGAATGCAAAATTAACTGGCAACGTGAAACGAGGTGAGAGTTTTAACTCTCTGGGTCCCTAATATCCTCCTTGCTAAGAAAGACAGTCCTGCAGATGTCTCCCGCAGCATTCCATTTTGAGAAGGCATTATTTATGCAAACTGTCTCTCAAGCACTTGTATATAAAAAGACAGGCTGCCGTCGTTGGACCGCTGCTGATAAGAGGTTGTAGCTTCCTAGCTTTAGAATGGGGAAACACTGCTTTTGCATCCATGAAGGTAAGGCTTGATACCTAGGTGTGCAGAAGCGTTTCTTAGGATTTCGACAAAGTGGAGGAGTGACAGCTTGTGAGAACCTAAGCTGGGCCCTCTCTTGTTTTATTTCTAGCAAAATAAGAATCTTTGTGACAAAACCATCAATCAAGGGATGCTAGAGTTTTCTCTCTCTCCAGCTTCCTGTGGAGCTCTTTAAAAAATATTCTCAGGCTCCTTCGGTAAAGCTGCTCATGTTTCATAGAGGGAAGTGGGATGTGCTGTGAATGTTTCTCCTGCATCACTTCTGAAATAAAACGAAAACTCTGCAGTACCAAGACAATCCATCTCCCTGCAGTGACATTGATTTACCGACTTAACAAATATTCTCATCACGAGGTCTGTATGTCAGCTCTTCATTTCTGGTAGAAGGTGGACGTGAAAATGTTTGGGTTTAACTACTACCTTCCAGTTCTTTCCCTGTGGCCTTTGTGAGCCGTTCTGGGGCCTTTAGAAAAATTAGAAATCGCGCCCTCTGGTGGCTGTTTCATAAGCATTTGGCATTCACCGGATTTCAACCCCCAGTCTGCCAAATGTCCCTATGCAAGAACACTTTTATTTTGCCATTTTACAACTATTGTTCAAAATAATAGGTTTCATTATGACATTTTCATGTATCTATCACTTTGTTTTTCTCATATTCACCTTTTAAATGCCTTCCCTCTTTATCTGTTCTCAATTTGATATAGATAAACCTCATTTCTTGGTCTTTTCTCCTCAGTTTACGTAAATCAAATACAGCATATTCTAAAAAAAACTTAAAAAGAATTAATAGTTTTAAATTTTAAACAGGAAATATAATATCCATATTATGATGACAAGTGTGTCCAGAGGGAATATATATATTATTACCTGAGGTCAACTCTACAATTAGTTTTTCAGTTTTTTCTTTGTTTTAAAATTTTTTATCAATTTTATTGAGTTACACATTTTCCTTTGCTACCCTTCCTTTTCTCCCATTCTGTTTTATTATTTTTGTGTATCTGAGTGTTAGCTCGACCATATAAATGTAGTGTGTGACTGATGCCCGCAGAAGTTAGAAGAGGTCCCAGTGAGCCTGCCATGCGGGTCCTGAGATTAGAGACCAGTTCTCCAAGTGCTCTTCACTTCTGAGTCATCCCTCCAGGCCTCAGACTTTAATTTTGGTTTGTGGTATGCTAGTTAAAATCGTTGGGCCAGGGATTTCTGATGTAAGAGAAATGATGCTTTAGGTCCCCTGTGCTATGTATTTTTGAGAGCCAGAGTACTTTTTTTGTATCCTTAAAATCCATCACCTAGGAATTTATCTATTTTCTCTCTTTCAAAGGCTGAAATAACACAGGACTCCAGTGGATACGCAGGCATGATTTTAAACCCAGCATTGTCTACCCATAGCCTAGGCAAACTGTTCACAGTGCTGTATCTGAATGTGGCTTGTATGGCAAGGATGGTAGGGCTGGATTAGGTGGGATAACATTGGTCAGTCACTGGAGCTGGATTTGTGGCTACCAGCTATTTTTTTCCCTATTCCAAGGTCAGCCCTGGTCAAATCTTGGTTAAACTGTTTACTTCTGTATTTCAAATTATTAGTATAATGTTTGTGTTCTAAGAATCCATTTTAAAGAAAGCTTTCATCCCATGAAATCCTCAGGGAACATTACAGAAAAGAGAATGAGAAGTATAGGCAAGTCAGAGAATCGGGCACGAGCTGCAAAGGACACTGAAGTCATGAACTCATAATTGTGATTCCCTGCACTGGGGCTTGTAGGATTTGCCTTGTCCATAATTACAACCCCCTCCATGTTTCTTTCATTCTCTTTAATCTGTTTAGTAATTAAGTTTGCCCTTTGACAATTTCACACAATAATGAATACTGAGCATTTTTACCGCTGTCTTCATTCATCTCTCTCCTATTCTGCCTGCTCTTCCTTCCTACAAATCTTTCCCACATTCATGTCTATCCATTTGTTTTACGAATCAGGGCCTTCGGTATGACCGTGGGTTTGGAACTATTTGTTGGAACGTCAACAGACCATGATCCGTTGTCCCAGAATCTATCAGCAGCCAGTGGTTCGGTCATAAAGAGTAGGGTTCTGTGTGCCTGTCTCCCTTCCATGACTGCATGACTGACTAAGTCAGTGTTGCCGTGGGTTCAGGAAGGTAATTATGATTATATGCTCATGGTTGGAACAGTTGTATTGGTGCTTGAGGAGTGTTTCACAGCTCCTCCCCTAATCACCTGACTCTTAGATACACCGTCTTCTCCTCCACAGTGTTCCCTGGATATTAGAGGTGGTGTTGGTAGCATAAATGTCTAAATGTGTGTTGTAGGGTTGGGGGCTGGACTCCTACTTATTTTCAGTGTCTGGCATTCGCTGCCATTCACTGAAAAGATGAACCTCTGTGATGAAAGTGGAGAGCGAGTTTATTATTTTGGTGTGTGTGTGTGTGTGTGTGTGTGTGAGAGAGAGAGAGAGAGAGAGAGAGAGAGAGAAACATAGGTATGTAAGAAGTCCCTTAGATGCTGTTTTATTTAAACAGCAGTGGTAAGTTCCCTCTTGAGTTTCTCACTCCCCAGGCATGGGTTGTTGTTAACTACAAAGACAGTGTCAGGTATGGTCTCCCTTCTATGGATTGGGCTTCAAATAAAATTATAAGGCTGTTGGTTATGCCCCTACCCAGCAGTTGTACCACTATTGCAAACGTGGGTACAACTTTTTTGGGCAGGTTGGGTTTTGTTACATAATTCTCACATGCGTAAAACCATTGCTAACACCTTTACTACTTTAATGCATATGGTATCTTCTGTCATCTGAAAGCAAGCCAACAGGGAGGAAGTTTCAGTTAAGCACCAGCTTCCTCTATACCCTACAACGAGGTATGTGGTGTTGTCAACAATATGGTCTGAGCCTGTAGTCATTGGCAATCAAGAGCACTGACAGGAGATGTCTGTTTCAGGAACCAAAAGAAGTCTTATTTTAGAAAATAAAATCATCTGATATGTATTTAAAGGAACATAGTTATTAGTAACAAACTATGGATTATTTTCCAAATAAAGCAACAGAGAGCCTCATTTTCATTTATTTGGAAAGAAGAAACTGACTTTAAGTTCCTTGTAAATGGAGTCATTAATATTTATTTGTGCCAACTTCAAAGTGATTTATAAACTGTTTATCAAGTTTTGATAACCAGTTCACATATCAATGATTTCAACAAATTCAAAATAAATTGTTAGAGAGTAGCAAATAATGCCACTTTCACGTTCCCAAAGCAATCTGTGAACTGAAGCACTTCTCCGTGTATTCTTCAATAAATAGGAATTTACTCTTAAAGGGATCCATAGAAGAGCTCTGATGTATTATGCTCTGTTGGAGGGATTTCAGCCTGAAATAAAAATAAATCCTTAATTTATTGACAAAACTGTAAACATTGCGCGCACACACACACACACACAAACATACACACTCTCCTACCAGCAACAGAAGCATGTTTAGAAAGGCTATTCTTTAAATCCTATAGTTTTTTTTCTTTAGATTATCTCAGAATTTAACTTAAAAATATAGAATCTGAGCCAGAAAGACTGGGATTAAAAGCACAGGCAGTTATGCGAAGCTGGATCATGCACGTGCCTGCACCATCTTTTAGTACAATTTCTCACGTGGTGGTGACCCCCAACCATAAAATTCAGTTGCTACTTCATAACTCTAATTTTGCTACTGTTATTAATCACAATGGAAATATTGGATATAGAGGATATCTGATATGCAATCCCTGTCAGAAGGTTGTTTGATCCCCAAACAGATAGCAATAAGTTGAAAAACACTTGTCTAGCAGTAGACTGAACAGTTCCTTGTTAATTTAGTTTGCTCTCAGGTTAAATGTGGCAATAACAGCCCCATATCTACAGCATCATGAAGCCTAAAATCCGCGCTCATGCTTAGCATCTGCTACAACGTGTTTAAGCCATGGAGAGTTTTTGTCAAGTTACCTGTGCAGTATAACTTGTGATTTGTCTGGTTGCATCCACATTACCTTAGAATCAGTATCTGATTCACTTTTGAATTACAAATCATTTCAAAATTGCAGTTAAGATTGATTGTGCAAAATCATGTAGCTTAATTAGCTGGCAAGAGAACAATTATCTCCTTCCTCCTATATACACTAAAATTTACCTAGGTCTGAAAAAGGACAGTAACATCTTATGCTCATAAGTATGTCAACCACACCCTTGTATAAAAATTGAATTGGTAACTTGGATTAATAGGAATATCTGCTCCTTTTCCTCTAGTATGTGGTACTCACTTTTCTATAATCTCATTGTCCATGAGGCTATGTAAGCTGGTGCAAAGAATAAAGAGCAAACTAGAAAACAGTTGATACCCACAATTACTTAAATAAAACGCAGATGCTTTAAATTAGGTATCTTTAAAGCAAACATGCACTTTTAATACCCATTTCAGTGTTTTCTCAGGGGCAGTTGATGTGGTGGAGGATGGTGGGTTTCTAAGTGGTGGGAGAGAAAAGGAAGATAAGCACATGTTTGGGGTGTAGCATATTCATTAACCGACTGTGGATTATTTTTCAAATGAAACAACTGAGATTCTCATTTATATTTATTTGAACCACAAAATCCATATAACCACCTCTCCTCAGAAGACTAAATACATGGGCATACAGAGGAGTAAAACATGACATGTAATGGAAGAATATTAAAGTTCCTTCTTAAAGGTCGAAAACTACAGGAGAAAGAGCTAAGGGTAAAACACAGATATCCTTATTTTTAAGATAACTCCTGGTGATTCCAAGATTTGGTTTATAGAGTTTTATTTGAGAGATTCAAACATGTCTTTAATTTTGTAGTTTATTTGGATATGTAGTGTGCCAGTTTGAACATGACACATAAGAATGTATGTAGTTCACACAGAGGGGAGCTCAGAATAAGAATAATTCTGGAGTTGCTTTATGTATCGCTAGAATTTATAAAATATTGACATGGGGCAGTTTGATGACACAATTGATAAAGGCAGTCAACTCTAAGCAAGACTCCTTGAGTTCCATGTGGGTCCCCATGACCCACATGTTCGAAGGAGAGAAATGGCTACTGAAAGTTGACTTCTGACGATCTTAAGTATGTAATGTCATGTATGTACTCTTCAAGAATGATGTAAAACATATAGGCTGCAAAGACACTGTTGACAAGAGGTTTCATATGCTGAACTTTGCTGTCACGGAGTAGAAGGTGGTGATCAGAAGTTCTGTATCAGCTACCTCACATCTATCAAATTCATTCATACTATTTGGAATATATATATATTTACCTTTGTTTACCTTTTGTTTGGCTTCTATGGCTGGTTGATACTGGGTCTGTGGCTTAAATGGGGCTTGAATTTTCTGTAAGATGGCATAGTACCTGGGCAGAAGAGAAACTAGACATGTAAATTAAATCAGTAACTGTTGTAGAGCAGAAGTCTAGTGTAGGAGAGAAACATTCCAAGTGGATTGAGCAGTAATGGAGAATTTCTTCTCCAATAAAGAGGAACAGAAAAGCTCCAGCTTACAGAAAGCTCACACAATACTGCTCACAGTTCCATAAAGAATATTTAGAAAGGGTTCAGCCACTGACATATGGGCAGTCCGTGATGCTGGGGAGTTTGGTCCTGCATTGAGCATGAGGCCATAATTAGTTTTTAGTTTCAATGGTAGGGTTATAGTATTCTTTTCTAATGCAGAGGAAGAATTTAAGGCACATCTAAGTGTAAAATCCTTTATTGATTTTCTGTTCAAGAAATGTTACAGCTTAGAGGAACTTCTAGAACAATGGCTCTCAACCTTCCAAATTTTTTGACTCTAATACAGTTTCTCATGTTGTGGTGATCGCCATCCATAAAATTATTTGTTGCTGCTTCATAACTGTAATTTTGCTACTACTATTCATGATAATGTAAACATCTGTGTTTTCTGGTGGTCTTAGGCAACCTCTGTGAAAAGGTCATCTGACCTCCAAAAGGACTGCAACCTGCAGGTTGAGAACTGCTGTTCTAGTATGTTTCCACCCTCTGGTGATGGGTTTTCGTCACATGCTTGACTGTACACATAATCCTCACCTAAGGAAGATTTCTCATTTGCACATGGATGTGTGAAGGCTGATGGGAATGGGTGTATCCAGTTTGATACTTCTGTTGATACTTTTTGAGATAAGGTCTTCTATAGCCCTGGATAGTCCTGAACTCAATATTTAGCCAAGGAAAACCCTGAACTTCTGCTCTTTCTATGCAGCACTTGGGGTTATGAGACAAATAGCTTAACATTAAGCTTTCATTTTGACCATTTGGTAACTTTCTAAAGGCTGAGATGATTGGCAGTGAAGACCAGTCAGTACTGAAGTTCCTCAGCTGTAAAATTTTAAATTCTTTAGAAAGACATTAGAAAATGAGCTTGAATAATTTTTGAATATATATTCCAGAAGAAATTGAAATTGTGTGATTAATTTTTGAATTAGTCTTTTTGAAGAACAATGTGACAAATTTCTTTAAAATCAGTAATGAGAGTCATGAGATTTTACTTTTGTCTGATTTCCTAAGAAAAGAAATATAATTAAGGTTCTTATGAATACTCTCAGGTCTGTATAGCTGTCAAAATCCAGAAAAGTAGTCTTCCATGTTTGTGAGGAGTAACAAAAGCTATGAAATTCTATGTATATGTTAACTGATGATACATTTGAATATAAAACTTGAAGACAAAAGGAAGTCATGACCACCTTCCTCTTCTAGTATTTGAGGGCCAATCTTCACTTCTCAGACACCATCTTCCTTGACACTGTGGTTCAATTTCATTTTAAATACAGCAGGGGAAATAATCACTTATATCCTTCCCAATTAATTTCAATATCATTTGTTTATTTTCATTAAATGATAGAGGGCTCTCTGAGATATCCAAGTACTATGATCCTTTGCTTTCGTTCAAAGACTTATTTATTGCTATCACTTTTGTGTGGATTGATTTGATCCGTGTTGTGATTAAATACCCGACAGAACACTAAAGGAAGCACTAATTTTGGCTCACTCTTTTGGAGGGGGCGAGATCATTTGGTCTCATATTACTGGACACAAAACTCATGTTATTGGTAGTGTGTGGCACAGGCAGATGTTTGTATCATGGAACATTGGGAAGGAAGAGAAGTCAGGAATTGGACAATAATATGATGGCAAGAATCTGTCCATAGTGACCGACACCCAAGTAGGCTCCAACTTCAGGAAACAACAACAACAAAAAAACATTTAAAAAGTGAGATACAAAAAGGCATACAGCTAGGATCAAGTTTTCAAATCAGGAGTATATGTGAGATATTTTATATTCCAACTATAACAGGTATGTGTTTGTTGTTCAAAATAGCATATTTAAAGCCTTTCAATGAAATCCATTGCCCACCCCTGTCCTCCCAGTTCATCCCTTAACCTCAGACCAGATCCAAATCCAGCTCCCACTTTCCCTCCAGACTTCATGTGCTCTCTCTCTCTCTCTCTCTCTCTCTCTCTCCATACACACACACACACACACATTCATGAAGCAATTCAGTAATAGGGGCTTATTAACTCTTAAATGATAACTGAGAAAATTGGCAATAGCCCATAACATTTGGGAGGTCTATTGAAACTTACTGATCAATTACTTGAAAAGCATTAACCAAACCTTGCACTGGCTGTTTGATTGGCTATTCTGTGGTGTTTAGAGAAACCATTTTCTCCCATGTGGTGTAACTCAGTTTAGACCCCTTTAATATATGTATACATTTATATTTTTGGAAGCATCAACAGTAGTAAGTTTCTATATTGCAATTTTTAAAGTTGTTTTTCAAAATTAGCTTACTAGCTAGTGAATTTCCAATAAGCAATTTTATACTTCTTTAGTTATGGATAACCAAGAATCCAGTCCTTCTCGCATCCCCACAAATTTTATCTATCTATCTATCTATCTATCTATATCTATCCATCTATCTTAGCTTTCTATCTTGTATGTGTGTAGGAGTAGATTAAGAGTGTATTGAGAGTAGTTGAGGGGCATCTTTGGGGTTTGATAACTTACACTGAGTAGTGTTGGCAACATGACAGATCTTCTAGAAACAAACTGTGCTGTCACTATCCCTGTGTCATTGTGGAGTAGTTTAAATTCACGTACAGTGGCTGTCATCTCTTCAGTTTCCCACTGTACAAAGTGAATGAATGTATACCTTTTGTTGTATCCCTGCCACCAACCTGTGCTGAAACTTCAAAGGTCTGTGTTAGTCGTCCAAAAATTCCGAAACAGTAAAAGTCAACAATGTTAATTTTTGGAGGAAGTTTTGAGAACTGATCTCCATTTTTTTAAAATCATACCTTAAATAATATATCACAGAGATGTGACTGAAACTCATCACCACATTGGTTACAATTGTAGTATGCCAAAAGGGAAATGAATTTATACATATAAAATAGAATTTCTATCATTTTCAAACAGAAAAAGAAGACATTCTGGAAAAAGGTTTTTATGTTCATAAACTTAGATGGTGGGGGACTAGTTTCTTATATAAGATATCACAAACAACAGTGTTAAGGTACAAAATGATTGAAAATACTAATTTTTAAAATTTTTTGTTCTCTGTGTAATGTTTCACTTTATGACCCACGTTACTTACTAAGGGTTCTTCTACATCACATAAAAGAAAAAGCCTCCTATGCTCTGGTCCATTGCTCTGGTTCCAGACCATGGTACCTGTCTGCATCATCGACTGATGTTTTAAATTGGCATTCTTGTGGCAGGGCACATGGTATGTTCTCTGTTGAAAGCTTCTATGTCAACTGAGAATGGGATAGAGTTACTAGAGGATGAAGAGAAGGCAAAGATTAAAATAAGAAAAATACTGAAGATGCATAATTTATAAATGTAAATAATACAGTCCACAAATACTGCTCATAATTTGCCAAATAGTCATAAAATGTGCTTAATAATAAAGATAAAACGTGGAAATAAATACAGCAGTGGAAGTAAAATTAGTAGAAAAGCCAACTTTGAAAACGCAATCCTAAAAGTATAATGGAATTATTAGAAACATTTTCTTTAAAGTCATCTTTTTTATATATCACATAATAGAAGTTAATGTTTACATGAATCTACTCATACACACTTATATAATTGTAATACAATTATTAAATCATTACAACTCCCCGTGAGAGAAAAAATTAGAAGAGATAAATAAGTATCCTCTAACAAAGGAGCCAGTGAGCTACATGGAAGAAGTTTAGCATCTTTACTCACTGGTGACCAGGCAATAATGAGATATTGTTTAACACTCTGTAGGATAGCTGTAATGGAGATTTAGAAGAAAGTGTTAGTGCAGCTGTGGAGAACCTGGAACACTGAAACGTTGCTGGAGGCGCTGTGAAATGAATGATGCACAACATTTGGACAACTGTTAGGTGCCTTCCTACAGGGTTAAATAGTTACTATATGACTCAGGAATTTCATACTGAATGGATGCATATGCAGTATGTATGCATATGCATACATCATAGAATGGTTAAATATATGTCCCACAAAATACACATTTATGATAACTGTATTTATCACAAAAGTTGAGAAAATAAAACTACCTATATGGTCATCAGGAGATAAATGGGTAAACACGATGTCTTTCATGCACATGTGGCTATTCTCCAGTGAGAAGGAAGATGCAGGAGACACACCGCTGTGCTGCAGGACACTGAACCGCTGAGGAGCAGGCAGTTGAGGATGTCAAAGAAGTTATGTGGATCAGAAACTCCAGCCTGTGTGTAACTGAGTCTCCAATGACGATTTTTTTTTTTTTTTTTTGGTTTTTCGAGACAGGGTTTCTCTGCAGCTTTTTTAGAGCCTGTCCTGGAACTAGCTCTTGTAGACCAGGCTGACCTCGAACTCAGATATCCGCCTGCCTCTGCCTCCCGAGTGCTGGGATTAAAGGCGTGCGCCACCACCACCCGGCTCCAATGACGATTTAAGAGGAAACAGACAAGATGCTTTTCATAGAAGTTGACAGTGAAACATTTTAATGATTAAGATAAAGCAAGGGCCTTTGTTGTTAGCTGGATGTTTCTGATTGGCTAGGTTTGAAGTTTTTGTGGGATAGGAATTCAATCAGTTCAGGTTGTTTGTTTACACAGGAACTGAGAAGGCTGGTCTTAGGCCAATGAGCCCCCCCCCCCCACCCCCAATTAACTACTATTTGAAGTAAGTTGGTCATCAAGGACCCTGCATTACCTGTTACTACGAACATGAAAAGCCAGAGGAGCCAGTCCACTGAGACAGAACAGCTTGGTGCTTCCTTGGGCCTGGGAGGTGGACAGGAGAATGGGAAATTACTGCTTACACAAAAAAAGATTTGAAGGAGTTAGAGGTGAAATCATAAAATGTGATAACGTAGTGTTGTACACTTGTAAATATAGTAATATTCACATTTCAAAGGTGAGGTTGATGGAACATAAATTACATCATGCAGAGCTTATAAAACCATTGACGCTCATAGTAAGTTATAAGAAAGTGACAGTCTGAATTTGAAATTAGATTCATAGAAATGGAAACCCACAGCAGCGCAGTGAAAAATTTCCATGTTGGGGTTTGTTCTTTTGTACTTTGTGTTGGCATGTGTCCTGGAAGCTATGTGAGCTCTTCTCATACATGGTGACATATTAAACATATTTTTAGAAGCATCCTGTTCTTAGTGATTTAAAGTCCCTTAGAGCAAGCATCTCACTGTATAGTGAAGGTTTTGTTTTTACATAAGCAATAAACCCGAAGACCTTGGAAAATGGCTTTTATTACTTCAAAAATGTAGGGGTGGGGTTTAGTGGGAGAATGCTTTCATTTATTGTAGCATCTAGTGAAACTCTGTCAGGCTGTTACAGAAGGATGCCCAGTAAGACATGGATGTCTACCCACTGGATAGTGTAGCTGCAGAGCCGGAACTCAGGAGCATCTGCTCTAAATGGAAGTAAGAATGCTCTCTCTAAAATATAAAAAGGAATCATGGCTAACACCTTTCAGTGACTATCCATTGACCTTACAGAAGAATCTAAACCTTTATGTTGGCTTTCAGAGCTCAGCCTGTTCTGGGCTCTTTTCCCCTCCTACCCTCATCAGAAGGACTCTGCTCTGCTCCAGTCATGCTGGAGTGCTGGAGACCCCTTTGACAAGTAGGCTTCTGCTCCCTTCACTGCTTATGATAGTGAATGAAGCAGGCCCTCCTCTGGTTGTCTGCCTTTAGCCTCTTTAACAGATGTTAATGCCGCTTCTCACTTTCGGTTTCATCCTTCCACTCAATGAATGTGGAAGCCTTTCTTATCTTTAGAAGAAAAGGGTGGGTAGCCCTCTAACTAATACTAATAACATGTTCATCTCCTTATGCCTTGCAGTTATTATTTATTTCTATTTTATGTTTAATTGTAGCTGCCTCGAGGATAGAGGCTCTTGCTCGTACTTAGTGCTCTATGCCTAGAGTCTAGGTGAATTTCTATAGGCCAAGTAAATAAATATGACATTTCTAATCTATTTCCTCAACAAGGGCAGGTCTTTCCAAATTCATCTTTGTCTCCACCTTATTCTTTCTTGTGTCTGTATGAAAACTCTGAACTCCGTGGCATAGTCTACAGTCCTCTGAGTGGTGGTGACATCACCCACTGTCATCTGCCTCCGCTGTGTGCTTTTCCCCCACCTGCTAAAATGCCCATGCTTCATCCAGGACTCCTTACTATCTCTGTACCACTTGATAATGTAACAGCTCAGAGAATTCATGTCATCTTTTTTCTTTCTTTCCAGTGCCTAGTAAAATGTTTGACAATATTTGTTGAACTGAAATGATCTCAAATTTGACTGTTAGAAGCATTTTGATTTAATGCACTAGCTGGATTTAATTACATTTGTTTACAGTTTCTCACCGAAACTTAAATTGCTAACATTACTGTCTCCCATGAGAGCACATCCAGAGAACAGTTATAGTTTGTGGTTATTGTAACGAATATACAAAGTATAACATTAAATGTTTACACAGATACCTTGGTGGTGTTGATATCATATGTGCATTTTGCATAAGCCGCGTCATATATCTCATCTATCAGCTTATGTTTTTGAAAATAAGGGCAAGATAAAATTAATGAGCAATAAAACAAATAATAATGGTCCATGTGATTTTTTTGTCAATAGTTCTAGGTGCAGGTTTGTATCAGTCTTCTACGTTCCACTCCTCAGCCCAGGAATGACAGAAATAGGCATTTAGCTCCCCATGCTATGGGCTACACAGATTTCCAGGCAGACAACATTTCCAGGGCTGGAGAAAGACTGAGTCTCTACGGTCAGCATAAGCACTTGTTAGATGCTGTGAGCTTATCCTCATGTACAGAATTCTTACAGAATTCTTAGAACTATGTTCTCAGGAGTTCGCTGATGTTTTTAGATGCTAGTAGCTAGTCTTTAAATCCATATAATCTTAATGCTTGAAAAAGCTGGGTTCAGTAGCCATCTTCACAAATCACAAAATGTTGTCCATGCAGGTTGTACATTAAAAACTCTGGTCAACATCTGTTAAAAAAAAAACTGTTAACTATGTTTACTTGAACCCTGAAACCTATTTTAACTGGGTACCTCATTTTATCCCAATTTAAAAAGTGCTCTTTTGAGGTATTTTGTGATTTTTATATTGAGAAAAGTTAATGGAATTTTAGTTGGGTTTCTAGGCATCACTTTCAAGTTCAGCATATTGGGAAAGAAACTTTTAAATTTACCATGGAGTATATCCTGGAAACTGACTTCCTAGGAACCTGTCCTATGCATTTATGTGAACTACATTTTTCCTAGGCAAAGCAATATGAAAACAGAAGACTTAACATGGGGATCTTTACAGATTGCCTGTTTTCCTGGAGCTAGACATGAGTGTAGAGGAGGCATGCTTCCCTCCCTGAAAGCCACTGTTCCACGTTCACAATCTCCATTCTCATTTGTATTTGATTAGTTTTTCATAGAGTGAAAGTTACGATATTCACAGTGTGTATTTGAAACATTTCTCAAATATCTTAAACAATAAGCATTAGCATGTGGTGTTGTATGGGGGATCAGCCTCCAGCTGCGCAGGGATTAAAAAGAATCCATGGAGTCAGTGTGTACTATTTTTTTTTTCTTTATCTGAGGGGATTAGAAGAAAGGACACACACTCTCTTGATGGTTTCCTTTTTCCTTCTGCATTCTGCATTCTGCATTCTGTGGTCTATATTCTCTTAACTTTATCAAAAATGTTCTTTCTTTCTTGATTTCCTTCACCTTCTAACTCTCTTGATATTCTCCTAACTTTCTCATTCTGAATGGTTTCCTTCTAACTCATTTAATTCCATCTGTCTTTACTCTTTCCTTTACAGCTTATCTACCCCAGCAAAGTCTTTAAAGCGATATAAAAGTTACATTGTGGTTATATTCTGTTTCTCAAGTGAATGGTGCAATGAGTACAATTCATAAAGAGCATGTTTTCCATATCCTATACATGATTAAACATTTTATGCATTACAGGTAAAAAACAAATTATCCCAAGAACCCACATACACTCATACCTAAGAAACTTGTTGTAGATTAACAATGTAGGCAAGCAAGCTGTTTTAATTCTTTTCCTGCCAGGCTGCATTTTTGTGGTTACAAAGGAAGGACCAATCACTTTCTTATCTTGAAAGCCAATCTCATGAGGAATCTTACGGGGACTACAAACCTAAATCTTTACATATGAAAAAGAATCAGGCAGCTCTACTTTAAATCTTTAGGGAACATACCCACTCAGCAACAGTTCATTTCAGGAGATTGAGGGCAAAAATGGGTATAAGGAATTAATCATCGCCTTTGGTCATCAATCCTAGCAAGAAAGACACATCAGCTAATGATAATTAGGCTGCTTTGCTCTTGACCTTAGAGTTCCTCACTCATCTACATGCATTTTCAGAACTTTAGATTGGCTTCTTGGGGGTTTCACCTCAAAGGTATTTGATAAAAACATCTTACTATAAGTTATTTTTCAAAACTTTCTTTCAGCTGTTATACATGCCCAACCCTGTGAAAACATCTCCCAACATTAAGATGAGCAGGATTTAAACTTGCTTGGCTACTGGGACTCATGTGTTCCATTTGTTGTCCTAAAGCACCGTCTATGTGGCTCCTCAATAGACACTCAGATGTTTTAGGTGTGTGACATGTCCTTGTTTTATTTTTATCATCAAAACTCTATTTAAACTAACATTAAATGAGGCAGTACTGCGTAGGAAGAAATCATCTTCATACTAATGCACAGGTAAAAATGACCAGTAGAATGGGGTGTTTCCTTGTGATAATTCACTATATTTCAGGTAGTGGGGATCTCCCCACACCCATTCACAGCATGCCAGATCGTGGAGGAAGATGGTAGCGGCAAATATATGAAGGCACACCAGATGCGAAAGACATGCTGGGGTCTGTCGGTACTCTCGGGGCCTTGTCTGTCCAAGATTCACCCATCAGGGATTTTTCCTCTATGTGGGCTGACATCTTGGAAGTCTACTTCCATCTGCTGCTCCTTTGACATGGCCACCAGAAAACATGAATTCTACGTTTAAGAAAGGCGAAAGCAACAAAGGAGGGAGGCAACAAGGGGGGGGAGAGAGAGAGAGAGAGAGAGAGAGAGAGAGAGAGAGAGAGAATGAATTATCTGTATCCTTATGTCTTCCCAAAATTTAATATTGTCAGTCTTTACAGTAATTTTATAGTAAGTTGTATGTAGTTATATTCAATTTTATAGAAAAGCATTGAGATAGATTTAATTTTATGTTTATTGACATTTTAATGTTATTGTTTTTTATTTGAAATTTTTATTTTGTTAAAATTATATGCCTGAGTACTGTATTTACTTTATTTCCATCCTCTTCTTCCTCTTCCAACTCCCCCCCCCCCATGTGCTCCACTCCCTCTCATCTTTAATTATTGTTTTACACATGTGTGCACACACACACACACACACTGTCACACACACAGGCCCATGTGCACACACAGGCATGCACCCTGTTAGTGTTGCCTATATGCATATATGTTTAGGGAAGACTACTGGGTTTGGATAAACTACCAGGCATCTTTTCTTGGAAGAATATTAGTCTTGCTCTTTTGCTGTCATTGAGTGCTGTAGCTCCACGTCTAGGGGTGGGACCCTGTGGAGTTTCCCCTATCCACACTAGCCTTGATAGCCTTTGTGCATTTATTTCCCTTACTAGCTTTGTTTTTGTCTACCTTTAAAACTTCCAAGCACGCTGAATGAAAAATAATTTTTCACTGAGTTGAAGTTATTCTTTCCATCTGCAGTGTCTTCCCCTGAGTCTCTTTCTTGCTCTGTCATTTTGTGTTCAATGAATGTTAGTTACATGGAAACTTCTGTCAATCATTAGATGTAAAAAATTAGAGACAGGAAAATCTAAAAAAATTGTCATTGTGTTAAACAGAAAGAAAACGGTTGCACATTAAGTGCTCAGTGGAAGGAGGCATTGAAATTTTTCCCTGCATTACCATGTGAGGCAGCTAAAGACATTCATGCGCTATATCCATTTGTATCAGCTGTGTTAAACAGGACGGACTGATAGCTGTTGCCAATTGAAAAACTCACACCAAAAATCATCAATGGAAATATTTCTTACATTACACTTTCAAATCTGTGAGTAGCATTCCTATTGGAAATGCACAAATTAAATGCATAAAAGGCATATCGAGAGCCTGGAGTTGAGAGATCACATACTGTTTAGTTTTGCAGGTGACGGATGGCAATGTTTAGACAGGCAGAAAGAATAAAAGTACAGAAACAGGAAAGGCCAGTGTCCCTCTGGAGACTCTCAGATGCACGCAACACAATTTAGCAGAAACTTGGGCTCTTTAAAGTGGAGTACTGGGGAATTCCAAGTTTGAACTCTAAATTCACATGAAATGCTTTGGTTCCTATCATTAGGAAGTGGGAGGAATGACCAAAGGCTTTGGATCAGAGAGGCAGTGTGATCAGAGCCTGCTTTAGGAAGATTAATCTTGGAACCCAGAGGGAAGGATTAGGGCAGGGCAGTTGCTGGGAGGAAAGGAAGCAGGGCTGCTCTTGCCTCTGAGAGGAGGCAGTGAGGGCTCACAGTTGAGTGGTGAAATTCCTGCACTGGAGCGGTGGGAGCCCAGGACACCTGCTAAGGGCACAGAGCCTTTGTTTCAGGGCTCTCTACCTCCAGTTGTTGCCATTTTTAAAACATTTTCATGCATGAGTCTCAGTTTTCAAAAAAAAAAAAGGGAAACACTGATTCGTAAAATTCTGACTTTGTCCATTCAGGATGTTTGCTCCTTTGGATAAGTTCCATGGGCACACTTTCGTGTATGGGAGTGTTGTTCTCTTCCCGTTTCCCTTAACTTCAATTCTCAGTTGTTTTTCTTGCTTCCCTGTGGTACTTTTTCATCTGTGATACATTGTGGTTTTGTGGTTGCACAGGCTGGTTGTCCCTTCTACTTTTGTGACAGAGTAGAGTAGTTTGTAGTGTGTCATTCTAACTTACAAGACTGTAAATGTCACAGAGCCCAAAGCATCACAAAATGTTTCTATCTGTAAGTCACAAGATGTTAGTTCATACACAGAGATGGGCAAGGAATGACTGCTCCAGAGTCCTAGAACTGGCCCAAGATATAGTAACTACCGTATACAGCTGAGTTCTCTATACACACTATAATCTCTACACACTACTGACACTGGAATCAATTAGTCTCTGCACACACAGACTCCCTTCAAGGGTCTTCGTTTAAATCTGAAGAAAAAAAATCCCTTCTTACCCAACTAGTGTCTAGGCTGCTTAGAGAACAGATATCAGAGACCAGGCAGGGAAAATTCCAGGTCCAGTTGTAGTTAATATTGCAGTTGGAGTCATGAGGTTTATAGAGTTAAATGTACCTACATGGGCATGGTCTTAAATTTTACAAAGTTCCCACAACTGTGTAAATACGTATGTTTATTTTACAAATATTATTAAATAATATTTAAAAATTAACTACTTAACGTCGATTGGTACATTTTCTCCTAAAACACGTCATTGCTAATGACTCTAATGGACTCTGTCAGCTGGTTCTGTATTTTCAAAACTAGATGCTCAGTATCCTGAGACTGTTGGAGTCTCCAGAATAGCCAGCCACTCAATCATACCCTATTTCTCATCCCTTCTAGCTTTCCAAGACAATGTCCAATCATTACAGTGTCTCTGAAATCCTCCCTCAATCTCTCTCCCCACTGCCATCGTCGTCTTCCATTCCAGGTGACTGGCTTGTATTTCTAATTCCAAAATAATGCTATCAAGTGGAAATGTCAAATACATTTTTCTCATTCTTCCTTTACTTTTGCTTTTCTTCCCCTTGTATGTACATATTTGTCTCTCTAGGCTACATTCCACGATGAGCCACCTCCGATTCATGTCAGGGACAATTTAAGTGTCTCTGGATGACCATAGATGAAAAGTAAACTCCAAGCTTACTTTGTTTCAGTGCCTCACTGGCTCTAATACTCTGGGAACACACTGAAAATCTTGTGTTGCTTTATTCTCATAAGTGGGTCAAATTATCTGAAATTGAATGTCTCCCATCAAATATAAAATTGTTTGAAGATACTTTTGTCTTAAATCAAAGCAGGCTGTTACTGTTTCATGGGTTCTCTGGAAGTCCTCCCAAAAGGCTTCTTGTGTTCTAAAAGAAAGCAGTCTGATAAAGCCATGAGGAACAAGTCAGTAAGTTCCACCTCTTCTTGTCCGTGCACCTGTTCCTCCCTCCAAAATCCTACCCTGCTAGGGTGTCTATACTTCCATGGTAATGAGCTGTGATATGGAAGGGGTAAGCTGAATAAACCCTGTCCTCCCCAAGTTGCTTTGGCTGTAGTATTTCATTACTATATTATTTGTTATATTAGTTACTATACTATTAGTTAAGTAACCCTAACTAAGACAAGTTGGTACCAGGGTAGTAGAGTATTGCTGTGACAGACCTGAATATGTGTTTTAGATTATGGTAGGACTTTGGAACTTTAGACTAGAAAAGCCATTCAGTGTTGAGAACTCAGTGGATTATTTTTTTCTTTGGTTGTTTGTTTCTAGACAGGGTTTCTCTACATAGTTACAGCTATCTTAGAATTCTCTCTATAGACCAGGCTGACCTTTAAACTCAAACATTTCCTTGTCTCTGACTCCCAAGCACTGTTTTTTAGAAGCCTTGAAGATAAGAATGTTAATAAGAAATAATAAGAAAATAAGAAGTATAGAAGATGGAGGGAGGCCTGGCTTGTGAAGTTTCAGAGGGAAGATTAAGGACTCTATCAGGGTCATTTGTTGTTAGGAGTTAAGATACTGCAGTTATGGTTAGCTGGGGCAGAAGAATCAGCTGTGATTAAAAAGATACCAAAACTCCTAAGTGAAACCTTTGCTTTGTTGGGATACTCGATGCTAATCAGCTAGAGCTAAGAAATTAGTGTTGATTAAGAAAGACGAGAATAGTTAAGGTGAAATTGTCTGGAAAGTGTTCTCTGAGAGTCAGAACACACAAACTTGGCAGAGAAAGCCAAGATCGTACCTTGAGCTGGCTGCCAAACTTGGTGTAAGAGTCACCCAAGTGGTTCTGGTTTTGAAGGTATAGAGGGTTTATGGTGAGCAGCTGAGACTTGGCACTGTATAACAAGGCTGGCGTCCCTGAAGAGAACCTAGGAGACTACTGGTGAAAATACAGCCCAGCTGTAACAGACAACCCAGAATTTGGTACATGGCGTTACCATAGGCTGACCATTAAGAAGAATAATAGCAGTGGAATGGACCCATCGCAGCCTAGAAGATAAGCAATATGTGCTGCACAGGGAAGAGTTGAAGTGAACCACGTCCTTTGGAGGAGTGCAGAAGACAGTGAGTGAGCTCAGGCATAAGGCATTGTGTTGCTTACACTAAGGGGAGTTCGGTTTGGTTTGATCTGATTGACTGTGCTTTGGTTCTTCCTGCTTGAAGTCTGAAAGAATTTAACTTAATTTTTATTTATTTTGGTGGAGAGGGTTGAAATAGGGTTTCTCTGTAATCCTAGTTGTCCTGGAACTCGCTCTGTAGACCAGGCTGGCCTCAAACTTAGAGAAGTGCATGTCTTTGCCTCCTAAGTGCTGGGATTAAAGCTGTGCACAATGCCTGACTTTAATTTTAATTTATACAGGAGCCCACAGTTTAAAGATTTCAAACTCTTAAAGAGATTTTGGAATTTGAAAAAATCTGGGTATTTTAAAAGGACTGAACTTTTAATTTGTTTCAATTTGTAAAGACTGTAGGATTTTTTTTTTTTTTTTTTTTTTTTTTTTTTTTTTTGGTTTTTCGAGGCAGGGTTTCTCTGTGGCTTTGGAGCCTGTCCTGGAACTAGCTCTTGTAGACCAGGCTGGTCTCGAACTCACAGAGATCCGCCTGCCTCTGCCTCCCGAGTGCTGGGATTAAAGGCGCGTGCCACCACCGCCCGGCTAAGACTGTAGGATTTTTAAGGTTATATACTCTTAATGTGATGTCTCAAGGAT
This sequence comes from Arvicola amphibius, assembly GCF_903992535.2. Taxonomy (NCBI): domain Eukaryota; kingdom Metazoa; phylum Chordata; class Mammalia; order Rodentia; family Cricetidae; genus Arvicola; species Arvicola amphibius. Next base: position 8,131,333 of record NC_052059.1, on the reverse strand, counting down.
GGATGTGAAATGAAAGGCACTAGATGGGTTTATATCAACTTGACAAAAGCTATAATGATATGAGAGGAGGGAATCTCAATTTTTAAAAATGCCTCCATAAAAACCAAGCTGTAGGGCATTTTTAAATTAGTGATTGATAGGGGAGGGCTCAGCCCTTTGTGGTACCATCCTTGAACAAGTGGTCCTAGGTTCTGTAAGCAGGCTGAGCAAACTGTAGGAACCAGAACTCCTCTGAGGACTCTGCATAAGCTCCCGCCTCAGGTTCCTGCCCTGCTTGAGTTGCTACCCTGACTTGCTCAGTGATGTGTGCGCTAAATAAACCCTTTGCTCCCAAAGGTGCTTTGGTTATGGTGCTTCATCACAGCAATGAGGGCGCCAAGAAAAATGGCTTTTTGTTGTATTTGTTCATGTCCTTTCTTTTAAAAATGAAAATCACCTCTTGCTCAGTATTAGTTTTCTATTGCTGTAATTTGACACCATGACAAAGGCCACTTATGGACAGAGGAGTTTCTTTGGACTCATGCTTCCAGAGGGTTGAGCATCCATGTTGGTGGGGAAGTAGTAGGCATGGTGACGGGAATAGAAACTGAGATTTCAAATGCTGAACTGTAAGCAGGACGCAGAGAAAACAAACAGGGACTGGTATGAGGTTTTTGACACTGTATCCCCTGCCCCAATTATGTGCTTCTTCCAGCAAGACCACATCTCCTAGACCTCCGGAAACAGCACGACCCACTCAGAGTCGTGTTCAAAAGGCAAGAGACTATGGGAACATTGGGTTTTTGTGTGTTTGGTTTTTTTCTTTTTGACACAGGGCTTCTCTGTATAGTCCTGGCTATCCTGGAACTTGTCCTATAAACCAGTCTAGCCTCATAATCAGATCTTCCTGCCTCTGTCTCCCAACTGTTGGGGTTGGGGTTAAAGGGCATGTGACCCCACTGCCCGGTGGGGAACATTCTTATGAAATCACGATATACACTTTTCTGAGATTTGCTATGATTGCAATTACTGTTTAGAGAGGCGAAAGTACCTACATTGAAAGGATTTGTTGTTCTTGTTTGGAAGCGTTCTCTATAGTCTTCCTCAAGCTACCTTTGTCTTCATGTCTGATGTTGCAGTGTCCAGGATGCGTCTTCAGCATTCTCTTCTGTCTTTTCTCAAATGCTACAGAGTGGATAACTGAATTTAGAGCATGAGAGATGGCGATGCCTCTAGATGCTCCTTTATTGTACTGGATTGTGTTGGCTATCCTGGAGTCTTAGTTTTTCCATATGAATTTGAGAGTTGTTCTTTTCGGGTCTCTGAAGAATTATATTGGTATTTGGATGGGGATTGAATTGCTTTTAGTAAGATTGACTTTTATTATGTTAATGCTATCAGTCCATTATATGAGCATGAGAGATCTTTCCAAAATATGATATTTTCAAGTTTTTTCTTCAAAGACCTGAAGTTCTTGTGTTACAGGTCTTTCACATGTTTAGTTTGATTTACCTTAAGATTTTTTTATGTTGATAGTGTTTCTTTTACAAATGTGGGTATCCTTGTATTTGTGGCATAGATGTTCAGAATTGAGACTTTATCTGGATGGATTTTTTCCTTTGAATATGAAATGTCTTTCATCCTTTTAATTTTAGTTTATTTTGTTAGATACCTGAATAGCTACACCAGCTTGATTCTTAGGTCCATTCTTCTGTCCAATCTTCTTACAATCCTTTACTCTGATGTAATTTCTGTCTTTGAAGTTGATCTGTGTTTCTTGTATGAAGCAGAATTGTGGATTCTGTTTTCATACCCATTCTGTTAGCTTCTGTCTTTGGTCTTTTTATTAGCAAAATGAGTCCTTTGGTTTTAATGGATATTAATGACCAGTGATTGTTAATTCCTGTTACTTTTTTCTTATTTTTTGGTTTTGGTGGTGATTGTGTGTGTGTGTGTGTGTGTGTGTGTGTGTGCATATTTCCCTTCTTTGGGTTTTGCTGGTGTGAGATTATCTATTGCTCATGTTTCCATAGTGCACTAAAGTTACTTGGGTTGGAGTTTTCCTTCTAATTTCTATAGAGCTGAATTTGTGGACAAGTATTGTATAAGTCTGGTTTGTCACAAAATATCTTGTTTTCTCCATCTATGGTGCTTGAAAGTTTTGCTGGGTATAGACTAGCATCCTTGCTTACTACGTGTCTGCAAAATGTCAGTCCAGGACTTTCTGGCCTTTAGAGTCTTCATTGAGAAGAATGTTAGTTAGTGTGATTCTGATAGGTTTGCCTTTATATGTGACTTGGTCTTTTTTCTTTTCAGCTCTTATTCTTTTTTCTGTGTGGTTAATATTTTGATTCTTACATGTATTATGTGGCAAGAAATCTTTTCTTTTTTGTTAAAGTTTATTTAGTGTCCTGTAAGCTTCTTTGTAATTTCATTGGTATGTTCTTTAGGTTGGGAAAGTTTTTTTATATGATTGTGTTGAATATATTTTCTGTGCCTTTGAGTTGGGATCCTTCTTTCTTCTATCCCTTCTATTCTTAGGTTTGGTCTTTTCATGGTGGTGTCCCAGATTTCCTGGATGTTTTGTTGGGAAGTTCTTGGATTTAGCCTTTCCCTTGACCAATGAATCTATTTCCTGTTGCATCTTGAACACTCTCTATTCTCTCTTCTATCCCCTGTATTCTGTTGGTGGTGCTTGCATCTGTAGTTCCTGTTTGCCAACTCAGTTCCATTTCCAGAATTCCCTTAGTTTGTGTTTTCTTTACTGCCTCTACTTCAATTCTCAAGTTTTGAACTGCTTCCTTTACCTGTTTGGTTGATTTTTTTTAAATACTTTAAGTGATTTATTGATTTCTTCCAATTCTTTGTGTTTTCCTCAATTTCTTTAAAGGAATTTTTCATTTCCTCCATCTTCATAAAGTTTGTTTTAAGGTTATTTTCTTTGTTTCAACTGCTTTGGAATGTTCAGGTCTTGCTGTCATAGAATCTCTGGTTCTGGTTGTGCCATACTTCCCTTTTTGTTGTTGAAGATATTCTTACACTGGCATTTATGCATCTGGGCCTGGGATTGTTATATGTCTGGTTGTTGATTACTGTGTTGTCTTTGTTTGGGTATTTTCTTCCTTTATTATCTATCTGTTACCATTATTGTCTTCCGGCCTGAATGGCCAAGGGTTCTGGTTATTTACAGGTCTCTAGGTCCCATAGGGTTGTCTTAGCTGAAGTTTGTGGAGATATGACTGCCTAGATCCAGCATATCCTCCTGTTCATCTCTCTTGTTGGGCTGTACCTGTGCTGGTGGCATCTGCTGGAGCTGTAAGGCAGGGCTAGCAATGGGGGGGATGGTGAGGTGTGTGGGATTGGGTTGCAGAGTTGGTCTTGGGAGAACAGGGTGGCTGGGTAGCGGCACTGACAACACTGCTTCTTTACCCCACACAGAGCAGAACGTTATTTTTTATATTTTTATTTTTATTGAGGTATACATTTTTCTCTGCTCCTCTCCCTTCCTCTCCCCCCACTTCCACCCTTTCCCAAGACCCCAATGCTCCCAATTTACTCATGAGATCTTGTCTTTTTCTACTTTCCATGTAGACTAGATCTATGTATCTCTCTCTTAGGGTCCTCATTGTTGTCTAGGTTCTCTGGGATTGTGATTTGTGGGCTTGTTCAACATTCTTAGTCATCAGAGAAATGCAAATCGAAACAACTCAGGGATTCCATCTTACACCTGTAAGAATGGCCAAGATCAAAAACACTGATGAGAACTTATGCTGGAGAGGTTGTAGGGTAAAGGGAATACTCCTGCATTGCTGGTGAGAATGCAAGCTAGTACAGCCCCTTTGGATGTCAATGTGGCAATTTCTCAAAGTTAGGAAACAACCTTCCTCAAGACCTTTTGGGTATATATAACACTTTTGGGTATATATACAAAGGATGCTCAATTGTGCCACAAAGACATGTTCTCAAATATGTTCATAGCAGCATTTTTTGTCATAGCCCGAAACTGTAAACAACCTAAATGCCCTTTGACTGAGAAATGGATAAGGAAAATGTGATAATTTACACAATGGAGTAGTACTACACAGCAATAAATAAATAAATAAATATAAAAAAATAACGACATTTTGAGTTTTTCCGGCAAATGGATGGAGCTAGAAAACATCATTTTTAGCGAGGTAACCCAGACACAGAGCAGAACTTTAAGATGACATTTTAAACTGTTCATTCTTGATGACCCAGGTTAAGATCCCACATACCCTGTCATACTTCCAATGATTCCCTTTTTAACCAAAAAACTTCATATTAATTTTCCTATTGCTGCGATAAAACAACAGGACAAAGGCAGTTTATAGAAGGTGAGGCCTGTTTGGCCTCTCAGTCCAGAGGGACGTGAGTCCAACATCAGGGTTTGAAGCTTGGCAGCAGGCAAGCATGACGGCTGGAGCAGCAAGCAGAGAACTCACATGTCTAGCCGCATGTAGTAAGGTGAGACTGATGAGCGCTTATAATAGTATGGCGTCTTTAAACTCTCAAGCTTCTTTCATCAAGGCCATAGCCCTAAACCTATACATGCAGCTCCAACTATGGGGGTTAAGTATTAAGATATCTAAATTTATGGGTACACTCATTCAAACCACCAGAAAGATTAGACATCTAGTGCAGGCCTTTAACCTCAGCAGTTCAGAAGCAGAGGCAGACAGATTTCATCGACTTTGAGCTCAATCTGGTGATTTCCAGGAGAGCCAGGTCTACATAGAGTCCTTGTCAACAAAACCAGTGGAGAGAAAGATACACAAAGATGCACAGACATGCATACACACAGAAAGAGAGAATTTTTGCTTCCCTCATGAAAATATAGATTCTCTGACAGAAGGTTTATTGCTGTATTCTCACCTCTTAGAATAATGTGAGTAATATGTGCTCAGTTTATTGATCAACATTGTGCTCTGTGCAGTTAAACAAGCACTAAAATCTTTAAAATTGACTTTCAGTCTTGGGGAGTCGCTAAACCAATGTGTGCCTGGAACTGGAACTAAGAGATGCATGATGGAGAGAAGGAAGGAAGTACACTAGTGAAGGAGACAGGGAGGGAATGAGAGAAGAGCACTGGCTAACATTTAGTTTCCTGTTACAGAGTATCAGATGGTTTAGACAGGGCACATGGCCCCATAAGTGCTCACATTACACTTGGGCTTTAAAGCACACATCTAGTAGGTTTTCACAAATCATTGGATTTTTGTGAAGCCCTCATGTATGGGTACAGATTTCACAGACAAGCTGGATTTTCCTTTAGGACTCTTAAAGTCTATGATATTGAATAAACTCATGACAGTTTGATTAATGATGTCAAACAGGATTGAAATGCAGAAGCGCCCTCTGGTGGTTTAGTTTATACCCTTGGGGAAAAATACAGAGGGAACATCCTGCAAGCCGTGGATACAGAGGGTGTTTTTTCCTTGTGCAGTTTTAACACCTGTGTTGCTGTTCTTTACGAACTGGCCACCCATGACAACCAGAATTCTCTTATGGATACAATATATTTAAGGACTGAGATTTGTGGGTTAGCAATCATTTTTTACTCTCTACATAAATTTCTTACTACACTGCTATAATTTCCCCAACTTTTAAAGCCTGTTGTTATGGTTTTAATTTTTTTCTGTACTGGACTTCTGTATTTATTTGCACATTGGATATGTGTGTATACACATGTCTACATTATTTGTATAACACTAATAACATAGTTTTAGGACAGGATTCTGTAATCATTTAATTCTTTTTTTATTCTTATTCACTTTTATTTAAAAATGCTTTTCATACAATATGCTTCTATCATATTCCTTTTCTTCCTTCAGCTCTTCTCAGAATCTCCTCACTTTCTTATCCACTCAACTTCATGGTCATTTCCCACACCTCGCTATTAAAAAGAAAAACAGCATTTTTTATTTTTTGAGAATTCCATATATGAGTACTTTAGTTATCATGTCCTTCTCCTTCCAGTTCTGTCCTTCTCAATTCTCAAATTTATGACTTATTTCTTAGTTTATTCTTCACATACTCCATCCCAATAGCAGTTTCCTCTCCCGCCTCTTCTCCCTGTTTCCCCTCTCCCCAACATGTCCTCTTCCCCAGATCCACCCCTCCTCCATTTCCCTTCAGGAAAGGGTAAGCCTTTTATTGATATCAACCAACATGCTTATAAGCTGTAATATGTATATTATATATAATATATATAATATGAGGAGATATATGCAATAGGCATTTATCTCCTTATATTAGGTTGGACAAGACATTCCAATAGGAGAACAGGGTTCAAAACGCATGAAAAAGAGTCAAAGACAGCCTCCGCTCCCACAGTTAGAAATGCCACAAGAACACCAAACTTTACAACCATAACATATATACAAAGGGCCTAGGTAAGACCCATGCAGGCTCTGTACTTTATGGTTCAGTCTCTGAACTCCTATGAGCTGTGCCTAGTTGATTGTGTAGACTGTGTTCTCCTTGTATACTTGAGCCCTCTGACTCCTATGTAATCATGCAATTCTTGTTTTTCTCTGGTATTGATAAAAGTGCCACTCTTCTTCCCAGTCATGTTTCGGTGACAGAGAGACATTTATTACTGTTTTTAACCTTTGTTTCTCTAATAGATTTTCTTTCAGAACTTTATATTCTCTGTATTTTGTAATTTCTATTTACATTTGGTTTTCAATAGATGAGTATGTTCATCTTCCTTTAAGAAATCAAAACAAAATTACCCTCTAACTCACAATTTCAAACTCGTTTTTAGAAATTTTCCTAATTTAGATGAGAATCAGTCTCTCCAAGAGGTATGATGTAAGATGTCCTTCTGTATATGTGTTGCTTTTATTGAACAATGAATTAAGCTATTTCAGCCAATACCTCAGCAGAGTAAAGCCAGGCAAGAAATCAGAAAAGAGTTAGAGAGAGCATGTAGAGTCAAAGAGACACCATGTAGCTGCCAAAGAAGGACATGCTAGAAACACCAGTAGGACACAGACTCGTGGTTATAATCAGATTAATAGAAATGGGTTAATTTAAGATGTAAGAGATAATTAATGAGAATTCTGAGCTATTGGCCAAACAGTGTTGTAATAATAAAGTTTCTCTGTGATTTGGAGGTCTGGGTGTCCAGGAAATGAAAGTGCAGTCTCCATCAACAAATGACACCCAATGTAGGGTAACACATCCGCATAAACCCTGCAAGAGCTTGGGAAGGAATTCTAGACACAAAAGAAGAGAGTTAAACATGGCTTCTTGGTAGTAGCATTTTCTTGGGTTGGCTCTGTTTGCTAGAGGCAAGAAGAGGCACAACTTCTTTAAGAGGTTTCCTGACTCTGCATTAGCAGCAAAATCTTTGAGGCTCCTTTAAGAGACAGCTACGTGCTGGGGCAGAGTACTTAAATGGGGTCTATGAGCAGCATGTTACATATTACTTATTGGTGACAGAGATCTGCTGCATTCCTGGAGCTGGGGATGGCTCACAGAGGTTGTGGACGTACCTCTGCCACATTGGATGGGGTGGAACAAGCCAGCAGGGCCATGGAGTTGGTCCTCGCCACACCAGCTTAGCATTAAAATGGCTTAATTTAAGATGTATGTTGTTTAATAAGAAGCCTGTTTAGTTGCCAAACAATGTTGTAATTAATATGGATTTTGTGTGATTATTTGGTCTGGGTGGCCAGAAAATGAACAAGTGGTCTCGTACTACAGAGGTACTTACACAAGACTAAATTTGCTTTGTCTTCTTTTTACCTGGATATTTACTATTTACCCTAGTTATCTCGATAAAACTGCCCAGAGTTTTAGTGTCTCTTTTTATAAAATTTATTTTTATTTTTTAAAAAAAACATTTCTCATTTTACATATTTATCCCAGTTCCCATTCCCTGGCCTCCTCCTGCTCCCTACTTTCCCCCCACCCCAGCTGTATCCATTCCTCAGAGAGAGTAAGGCTTCCCATGGGGAGTCAACAAAATCAGACCTATCACTTTGAGGCAGGACCAATGCCCTCCACCCTAAATTTAGGCTGAGCAAGGTATATCGCCAGAAAGAATGGGCTCCAAAAACCCAGTTCAAGCGCTATGGATAAATTCTGTTCCCACTGCTAGTGGCCCCAAGGACTGCCCAAGTATCACAACTGTCACCCACCTAGTTTGGTCCTATGCAGGTTCCCCAACTGACAGTCTGGAGTCAGTGATTCCCACTAGCTCAGGTCAGCTGATTGTTTCCCCACCATGGCCTTGGACCCCTTTCCTCCTTTTATCTCTCCCCTGCCTTTGGTCTCTGGAGGGTTGGTCTAGTGCTTAGCTGTGGATTTCCATATTTGCTTCCATCACCTGCTGGATGAAGGTTTTATGACGATAGGACACACAGCTATAGCCAAATCCTATTGTTTGTAACCATAGTTAATCCTACTTTCTTCAAGGGCCCTGGCTGAGCCTATTGTGTTAAGATTTCCAGTCACGATGGTCTTCTCATGTCATGAGTCTGACAAATATTTCTATAAAGAGGCTGTAAGATCTTCATGTGTTTACTCATTAACCATTAGCACATCACTGGAATCCGAACACAGAAACTTAAGGATAATGAAACCGATATTTAGCCACTACATCTGCCACCTTATTTACAAGATCTATTCTGACTGATTTGGGTTTAAGAAAGAAGATAATGGATATCTTTATCTCTGTTGGCATGAGAAAATAAATTCTGTGAGTTTGAGGCCAGCCTGGTCTACAAGACCAGGGCTGTTACATAGAGAAACACTGTTTTAAAAAACAAACAAAACCCACAAACAAACACATAATAAACTCACAGTTTTTGTTTAAGCTGAAAGAAAAATCATATTTCAATCTCCTCCCAGAAGTCTAGAAGAAACTTTGCATACAATGGGACACAGTACATGATTAAACACTATGCTGTTTCTTTTGTTTTGCTTTTTTTGTGGAAATAGGGTTTCTCTGTGTAAGAGTATTAGTTATCCTGGAACTAGCTCTTGTTGATTAGGCTGGCCTTGAACTCTCAGAGATTCACATGCTTCTGCCTTCTCAGTGCTGGGATTAAAGGTGTATGCTCCTACTGCCTGGTTTCATGTTGTATTATATGAATATTACAGTAATTTCTCATTAATATCTTCTAAGTTAAAGCAATGATGCTCAACATATATAGTGATGTGAACTGTGCGCCTTTGATTAATCTCTTAGGATGAATTACTTAACAACCATACACAGAACATACAATTTTTAATTTAAAATGTATAATCTTAAAAAAGTTGCTGTTCAAATTGTGCTATTCCCCCCACACCCTGCATATGTATCTGTGGCTTGTATGCATGTTTGTATGTGTGGATGCTTATGTGTGCAGGTGCACATGTATATATGCAGAGGCCTAATGTTGATGTTGAAAGTGTTCCGTAATAGCTATCCATCTTATTAATTAAATCGGGTTCTCTTAGTTGGGCCCACAGCTTGCCTGGCTCCACTGCTTATAGAGTCGGCAGAATTACAGGTCAGCTTCACCAATCTGATATTTATGTAGGTTCTGGGGATCATGATTCTGGTCCCCATGCTCATGTGGCAAGCACTGAACTATTTTCCAAATCCTTGATTTGTACTATTAATAAAATTTCTCAGACTATCATTGGTAGAGAAGCCAAGACCCCATTTAATTGGAGTGAACAAACAAAGTTGTTCTTTGCAGACATCTTAAGATTACCAGTAGAAATCTTTGGTCTGAAGACTTGAAAAATAGTGAGTGCACAGACAGATGAAGATGATTTTATGCTTTGTGTGCGGCTACGTAATTATATTAAGACTGGGAAAGTTAGCCAAGTGACAAGAAGTCTTTGAAGCAAATACTTGATTGGAGTGGGAGAAGTGATCTGACTTAGGAGTGAGTAAGAGTCATTTCAAGGTGAGATGGGAACTTGAAAATCAGTGGGAAGCCAGACATGGAACTTAAAGCAGGAGTTGATAAGCATTACAGAAGAAAACAATTTTTTTCAAGACACTTCAGACTGATTACAGGGGAGAATAGTAGAGACCAGGGAGGAAGAAAAGGAGGAAATTGCAGTATAAATCAAAGATGAAAAATTGTCAACAGAAGTGTGAGGTTTTTTCCAATAGGAAGAAGGTGTAAGTATTGAAATGTACCACCCAAATTGGCTCACCTCAGGGGAGGGAAGGTGGCCGCCTAATGTCCTGCCAGCAAATTGTTTTCTGCTCCTTTTCAATAAAATGTGAAATAGAACTCTCTGACAGAAAGTCAAGAAACAGAGGGTCTTTGAAATTCACCTGCTGTTACTGGCATCTTCTGTGTCTACTTGTTTCTTCAGATGTAACTGAAGCTATTCTCTAAGTTTGTGGCTAATGCATTTTCTTTTGCCGTTGAATATAATGAAAATAAAGATCATGGAAGGATGATATTTTTCAGCTCCCCATATTCCTACCTAGAATACAGTTCAGTAGAAGACACGGCCTTGGTTCTAACATGGGAGGGAAGAGAGTAAGATAATATTTTTTCCCAATTATAGAAGTTCAAAGCAGTTTGTGCCTCCTGTCATTTATAATAAAAGAGAAAACTGAGATTCATCAAAACTTTGTTTCAGTTTGCCTTATGTGCCTTTGACCCGTCACAGTGGACCATGGTTACTTTGAAACTATCCCATAATACTTGCAGACGCACCCACCACCAACTCCTATCATCTGCCCCTGGTTCTTGTTTCTAGTGATTGCTGACAATAAAGATTCTCCTCTCTCTGAGCACCTCGCTAATACAGCTACGCCCCGCTATCACTTTCTAAGCCTCGGGATTAAAATTCCTTTTGAACATCTCCACACCTTGATCTTCCTTTTCACTTAAAATAGTACTGTCCTCGGTAATCGATTTTGCCTCTACCTGAAATCTATAAACACTGTCATTGCTTAACATCAGAATTGAAATTTCTTTCCCTGGAATACTAACAGTTTTTAATTACGTATCCACATTTAGTAGACATTCTTCTCTCTAGACAAATATACAATGCTGTCCTGTGCATGTGTACAGTTCCAACTATTCCAATTTTCTAATAAACACACATTCTTAACTTTAAAAACCTTTCCCAAGGTCGGTTTTCAGCCTGTCTAACCAATCTAATTTCCCTTTGCTTTTTTCCCATACAAACCTTTTTCCTAGGGAAAACAAAACTGTAGCCATATTCTACACCAGAGCCACAATACCTTCCTCTCATAGCATTTGTTTCTCATTCTTTGTTCTGAGATGATTTCCAAATCAGCTTCTAAGGTTACCCTTTTCTGTTACTGTAATCTTCATTTTCTGATTTCTGCTCCTGACTCTGGGTCCCAATGATTTTCCACAGGCCTGCTCTCCCCTCTCTCCACATCTTGGCCATTACCTCTTTGTAATAATGTGAAAGTATCAATTTCCTGCTTGATAATTTTTCCTACAAGATTCCTCCCTTGATATTAAAGTTGTATGCCATTTTTGCCTTTTGCTATTGCATTCATTATACAAGATGTGCACGACAAGTTGCTGTATCCTCTTCTTAATTTAGACTTTTCTGAAACATTTTTATTTGCTTTTTCCATCTTTCAAACTTCCAGTTCATCCTTTGATGTGCTGTTCAGATGTAACTTCCTGTAGCATTTCCTCAAGCACCCTAAATACAACTTAACCACCCATTTTCTGTGCAATTGTGCCAGAAAAAAAAAGCATTAACTGGCCTTAATGCTGTCCTGCAGCTGCTTCTGTTGTGAAAATCTGTGAACGCTTATACCTATGAATTTAATTCAACCACGTGCATATATGTATCTTGAGTTAGCATAATGGTATTTAATAAGTGCTTATTTATAAAATGACTGCATAGAAACATATCTCAATATCTTCTGACCTAACAAATGCTCCAAGTCTCATACATGACAATTTGGTACCTTTTCTGGGGCAATACCATCTTTTTCACTTCCCATCTTTTTCCAACCCTAGAGGATCCTAAAACACTGAGAGGACACCATCATCACTCTACCTACTTTTTTGTTTAAGTGAACACAATTTGCCTTTGGAAGATTTAAAAGATCTTATTCTGTTCCAAACTGTAAGCTCTGCTAGGGTAAAAGTCATCCTTCTTTTATCTTCTCACATTTATCACAGGAGCCTTACAAATGTTAGGAGTGAAATAAATATGGATTCAAGGAAATGTATGAACAATTATTTTATATATCCCAATATGGAAAAATCAAAGAAACTGAGAATTTCATGAGATCTTTGCAACAATGTGGCATTTTTGCCTGATGTATTAGATGATCAGGTTCAAAGAGGTTCTGTGATACTTTTAAGGTCTCAGAACTAAGAAGAAAAATTAGACAAATTAAAGTCTGATTTTGGCACAGTGTTTTTGGGGTTTCTTTCAGACATGTTTATTGTTCAACTACATATTCTTAGTTTTTTTTTTGGTAGAGTAGATGCTGAATTAGTTTTCCAATGACAATTACACAAACTATGTAGATTACCATTGCTAGAAGAGAACTGAAAAAGCAATCCTTTTCCCCTGAGTATAGTTTCTCTGTGAAGCCCTGGCTGTCCAAGAACTCACTCTATAGACCAGGCTGGCCTCAATCTCAGAGATCTGATTGCTTCTGCTTCCCAAGTGCTGGAATTAAAGTTGTGTACCATTATCACCTGGCTAAAATCAATCGTTTTTTCACCTTTTGAAGACTAGAACATCTTTACATAATTGTAAGGAAGATAATATAGGGGAATTGCAAATGAGAGTGTATATTATACACTATTATAAGTACTCATTGAGGAATTACAAAATAAGATTGTATTTTATATATTATGTATACTCATTTTCAGCAGTACTTCATGGTTCAGGCCTACCATCCAGCTACTTGGGGGGGAAGGGGTTAAGCCAGGAGGATAGCAAGTTCAAGGGCAGTCTGTGGCACATGGAACCTTGCCTCAAAATAAAAAGTACAACTGGGCTGGGAATACAACCTCAAAAAAAGTGCTTGCCTAGATTGTGTGAGGCCCTTGCTTCCCTCTATGAATTGCAAAGAAAAAAAGTCATTGTCCTTTCTCAAAAGATGCCTTTACCCTTAGTACTAAGTAAAAACTGACTGCGTATTCAGAAAAAGTACATCTTCTTATACAAATATAATGCATGACATGTATCCATATTGAGTAAGCAGTTCTGTTCATACAAGAAATAGTTTTTACTTTAATTCTTGATGTCTGTATAGTTTTTCCAAGTGTTTTCCAGCCTGTATCAATAAGCATGCGACCAGTTCATCATTATTTCCACTACATTCAGATGTGTTGATTCCCATTGTTAAACAACCGTAGGCATTATAGGAATTGAAAGTTAGAAAGTACAAGGTTGAACACAACATTGTTTCATGGCCTGTGGGAGATTTCATTCTCAGAAAAGCTGGAACAGGTTTGTAACTGCTTTCTGATGTTTTCTGTTTGAAAGGTGACTAAGATTTGTGGCAATCCAGTGAGGACAGTGACACAGAGCCCCCGCTGTACGTCTGATGCAAGCAAAGAGAAGCATGGAGTGAGGATCTCTACAAGGAATGGCGAGGAGACACTTGCCAACAGAAGAAAGTAAGACATTTGTTTTACAACCAGAAAGAGAAAGTAAGCCATTGATTCTACAGGAGAATAGAATGTTTGTTAAATAGATCCAAATGTAGTGTGGAAGAAATTTTTTTTTTGTTTTGTTTTTTTTTTGTGTTTTTTTTTCTTTCTCGAGACAGGGTTTCTCTGTGGCTTTAGAGCCTGTCCTGGAACTAGCTCTTGTAGACCAGGCTGGTATCGAACTCACAGAGATCCGCCTGCCTCTGCCTCCCGAGTGCTGGGATTAAAGGCGTGCGCCACCACCGCCCGGCTTGGAAGAAAAAATTTAAATGCTATTTCCCTGTATTTAAAATGTAATTGAAGGGGAGGAGAGAGGCAGGGAGGGGAGCAGAGAAAAATGTAGAGCTCAATAAAAATCAATAAAATCAATCAGTAAAATGTAGTGGCTAATTTTCTGGACAGAGAGTTCAGTGTTAAACACTTGCTGTTCTTGCAAAGAACCTGAGTTTTGTTCCTAGCACCCATACAAGCTCATCTCAACCATCTGTAGCTACAATTTGAGAGCCTCTGAAAGTCCTCCTGGCCTCTGTGGGTGCCCATACACACATGGTACATATATAGACAGACACATATACACATACATAATGCCATAAAATTCAGCAGCTCAACCTTTCCCGTTAATTTGGAAGATGGGTTCAACTTTTGAGGATAACTTTTGTAGCTACCATTATTCTTGATTTCATTAGGTCAATTACTATATTCTAATAATTGTAATCTAATAATAATTAAAATTATTCTTTAATGTTTTATGGAAGTCACGGGAATATGTGAGCATAGGGTATTTAAACTGAGGACCACATACTATCTTTTAACTGATTTGAATTAACTGTATTGTGATTTCTACGTAGAGCTAATGGTGATTATCAAACAGTCCAGGACAAGGCTGTCACTCCATGTGGTTTATATTTTTGGATATACCATTCTTTAAATAGAGTAAAACAAAAAACTTCCCCTACATTTTACCTGCAATGATAAAAAATACCCACTTGTTTCTATCAAGTGGTAAGCATTTAGCATTTCACTGTGCCTGTCACTATTTTACTGGGTAAATTAAATCTTTCTCTGGTGTCCCTTTGCTTGATAATGGGTGTGTGACATGAAGAACTATTCAAACTAGAAGAAAACATTTTAATATTTAGTGAGTGTATACCTTCTGGAAAACAGTGGCATCTCTGTCATTGCCTTCTAAATTGAATCTAAATTCAGATCGTTATATATGTATTAGTTTAAATAGTTATAGAAATATCTTTTAGGTAATCTATAGTAAAATGCTGTAAGCAGCGTTCTCAATATAAAATCATCCAGTTTCTTTTTCCTTATTTGTTTACTCATTTACTTGTATTTATTGATTCTTCTCTCATACATTATATATTGAACAGTAACTTTTCCCTCCCTTCACTCCTTCCAATTTCTCCCCTCCCCTCCCCTCTCCTCCAGACTCCAGCTCCACTTTTTCATTTCCTTACAATAAAAAAAGAAAAAGCCAAGTCTCCCAGAGATATCAATTAAACATAGTTACAATAAGACTAGAAGATTAGGCACAAACCCTCACAGCAAGGCTGAGCAAGGCAGTCCAGTAGGAGAAAAAGGGTCCCAAGATCAGGTAAAAGAGTCAGTCACCACTCTCTTCTCAAGTCCCACTGTTAGGAGTCCCACAAGAACACTGAGCTACACAACCATATAATATATGTGGAGTACCTAGTGCTGACCCATGCAGGCTCCCCAATTGTTGATTCAGTCTCTGTGAGTCCCTATGAACCCTGCTTAGTTGATTTAATGGGTTGTGTTCTCCTTTATCCCCCCTCCCCCGCTCCTACAATCCTCCCAGGCCCTCTTCTGTGGTTGTTCCCTTGGCTCCACCTACTGTCTGGCTGTGGATCTCTACATCTGCTCCTGTCCTTTGCTGGATTATGCCTCTATGACGACTGATTGGGGATTCCCCTCTGTATGCTGTGAATATCATTGGTTAATAAAAGAACTGCTTTTGGCCTATAGCAGAGCTATAAGGGAACAGAGCTAGGTGGGGAAAGCTAAACAGAATTCTGGGAGAAAGGAGGCAGGGTGAGAGAGAAGCCATGTAACTTGCTAGAGACAGATGCTGGGAACTTTACCCGGTAAACCAAAGCCATGTGGCGATGATGAAGATGGGTTAAATTAATATGTAAGAGCTAGCCAATAAGAAGCTAGAGCCTATGGTCCAAGCAGTGATTTAATTAATAGAGTATCTTTATGGTTATTTCGGAGCTGAGCAGCAGAGAACTAATAAGCGGCTCTCTCCTCCTACACAACTGGGCTAGGCCCCAGTCTGTAAATATAGTGGACCATCCATCACTAGGAATCATTTCGTTGACTTTTTTTTCCTTTCCCTTTTTTTTTGAGTCATATTCCGTTCTATTCTAGGTCTCTTGGCTGCCTTTCCTCTAGTTCTTGGCCAACCATGCAATTGAGGATCAGACTCCCACTCATAGCTTGAGCAAGCACCTATTGGACTAGTCGTTTGCTGGGCACTCCCACAATTCTCTGCCTCTATTACCCTAGCATGTCTTGCAGGGAGGACGGGGGAAATTTGTTTAGATCTGTATTGTGTTTTTAAATTGGACTATGGTTTGCTGATGTCTAATTTGTTTAGTCCTTTATAAATTTTGAATGTTATTTGTCTGATGTAGAGTTGGTGAAAATTCTCCCATTCTGGAGGCTGTTGTTTAGTCCTATTGACAGTGTCGTTTGCTCCTTTGCTTTGACGTACAGAAGCTTTTCAGTTTCATGAGGGTCCCACTTATTAATTGTAGATCTTAGTGTATGTGCTATCTGTCTTCTGGCCAGTAAATTGTCTCCTATTCCAATGCTTTCAAGGCTATCCTCCACTTTCTCTTCCATTAGGTTCACTGTGTCTTGTTTTATGTTAAGGTCTTTGATTCACTTGGACTTGAGTAGTGTTCATGGTGATATATATGGGTCTGTTTGCATCTGCACCATCTGATTTTCTTTTGGTCGCAGCACACTTAATTGTCTCATTCTTTTCAGATGGACTTCAGTTCTGGGATCAATATTTAGTTACCTGCTGGTAAATAATATAAACTGGTATTTTGTGTATAATTTTTTACCAAAACCTTTTTAATGAATGAATAACAATCCCTCTCTTGTGCTTTAAAAAGCTAAAAAGCAGTGTATTTTACCTTCAGAGTCTTATAATAAAACCCAGGTAAAACCTTAAGCACGAAAGGTCAAGTATATTTTAGCACCCAAACAATCTAGTACAAACCTTAGGACAATGAAATCTTTAGTATGTTTTATTCATTACTGAAACTAAGTGGATTCAGGTGAAAGGTGCAGAACAGCTCTTGACTAGATCTTGTCATGAATCTAGCAGATTCATTGTCCTGTTTCTAACTACCATCCACTGTAATTTATGTAAATTACATATATCTTCAGTATGGATATTGTATATATTATATATCCAAAATTATGTATCACACTACCCAGTGTGCACACACAATCGGAAGGTCTTTGAGTATATTTAAATATTTCAATTCTGTACCATTTATCCTATTTCTGAATAGGGCTTAATTGCCATAGTAACCTATTTCTGCTTATTGTTTATGTATTACGAAGGTTCATTCATTAACTCTTTCTGAATTTTATTGCTCACTCATTACTTACTCTCAAACATTATAGGTTTCACTTGGAATAGGTGAGGCTGTATAGCTATAGCAGACATGTGTACTGTCTTCCTTATGCTCTCTCATCCTCTTGAGTTTATAACACCTCCCTTTCAGAGGATGATAAATTGCTTCCACTAGATATGTCTTGAGACCAGGTGCTTTCTTTTTGTTTTTAATGTCGAAAAATTTTTGTATCTTTCATATTTTTCTTTTCCCATCTTTATGGATGATCTTCTTTGCTTTCTCATTCTAAAAATATAAACTTTAGTTTCAAAGCTTCAACATTTTTTGTGCTTGTTTTGGAGGCTGTGTTTGTCTCTGTGTAGCACTGGCTGTCCTGTTGCTAGCTCTGCAGACCAGGTTAGCCTCAAACTCATACTCCTGCCTCTCCTTGAGCACTGGGATTAAAGACACAAACCATGATATGTAAAATGTGGACGCATTGTGTAACAATGAGCATGTTTCCATTTGGAATCACTGTGATGAAAGAGGAGTGGCATGAAAAAGGGAATGAAGATCGCTATTTCTATAAATTAATAACACATACATAGATGAAAGCACTCCTCAGTCTCAAGCACCATTGTGGAGGCCATTTCTTGGAACTGTGCACCTGTACAAAGTTTCAGCAGATCAGAAAAACAAAACTGACTGTCACCACTCATAATAAAATGCCACATGAACATTGAGGCAGTGGGAACACAAACGGGTTAATTTTCCCTAAAAACAGAAGACCCAGTCCATCTCAGTCTTTGTGTTAAGGAATTCCCTTCTTTTAACCATAACCAAAGGGAAGTCTGCGTATATGAGTTAAGTTTCTGTTTCTGTCTTGAAGCATCATGGTCAAAGAAACTTACAGAAGAGTTCATTTTGGCTTTCTGTTCCAGAGGGATAAGAGTCCATCATGGCGGGGCAGTATAGCCATAAACACCAGTCATGGCTACTGGAGCAAGAAGCTGAGACCTAAGGTCTAAGCCGCAACCATAAGTTTGGACTGGAAGTGGTACTGGGCTACAGGATTTGAACTCCTACTCCACCACCACCACCGTGATGTGCTTCCTCTCTAGTAAGGGCTGCACCTCCTGAGCTTCCACAAATACTGCCTCTGATTGGAGACCAAATGTTCAAATACCTGAGCCTATGAGGGACTTTTCTCATTCAACCATCACATTCTACTCCTTGGCACCCACAGTCTGATGGCCATTCATAATGCAAAATGTGTTTAGTTCAACTTCAACCCCCCTTAGTCTTTGTCAGTATTAACACTTTTTAAAAGTCCAGAGTCTCTTCTGATGCTCAAAGCAACTCATAATTGCAAGCCCTTGTAAAATTCATAAAGCAAATGATGTACTTCCAGTACAGGATGGCAGAGAATATACAGTACTGTTCCGGTGTGGATGGCATGATCAGACAATGCCAGGCCAAAGCCAAGCCAAAATCCAACAGGGCAAGCACAAATCCTCACTCAGTGTCCAATATCTACGGCTTAACTTTAAATGGCTTAGATGGCTCTGTCTCAGCAGTTCTGCTTCCTGTAGCATCTCTTCTTCAGCTGGCTCCATTTCTTGTGCATCTCTTTGGCAGATGTCTCATGACACTGGTATCTCCAACATCTTGGAGACTCCTCTCAAAACCAGGCTTCATTCTCACATGGTGGGCTCTCAGGGCCCCCAACTGCCTTGTCCCACGCTGCATGGCCTCCTTGGTTGTCTGAAACAGATGAGGAAGAAGCCATGACCCACTTGCTCTTATCTCCTTTGAGCCTCTATAGCCAGCACTTACTGATAATACTGCTAAATTTGCCTGTCAGTTTCAGATAGATATTGTGCCCTTTAAATCACATTTGCATCAGCTTTTATTTGTTGTTGCTTTCTAGGACCCAATTTGAAATACATGATCCTATAAAGGACATTGATTATTCCAATCACCATATCTGTTCTTAAATTATTTTCAGTTTTTATTCACATTGGTGAGATTCCTGGCTGC